>NC_081411.1:36093016-36693016 GCF_030272615.1 Cryptomeria japonica | reverse complement strand
AACCGTTAGATGGTTGTAGGTCATTGGCTGAAGTTTTATTTCAGCCCAAATTTCTGAAGAGAATGTAGTTCAGGAAAAAGTGCCCAAAATGGAATTGGATTCAATAGACACGTATCAAATGTCCCGATCGATAATGTCGGTCATTTAATATATGTCTAGTCACTAACTGCAATCCACTCTATCCCCACGACTTCCAATGTGGTACTTGGTACTGGTTTATAAATTATAAATGTTTCCAATTTGGTACTAGTTTATAGCTATTTACAATTTGGTACTCGTGCATTTATTGAAAATATTTGTAGAGATATACAAAAGATTTAAAATATTTAAAACAATTAATACAGTTGTAGCTAGGAAATCAGAAATCATCAAAGCAAATCAAAATACTAATCTAGCTCAATCACAAAAGCTCAAATGCAATGATCAATCCTAATTACATCCAATAGAGATATGAAAACAAGATATTCAAGATTGAAAACTTAAACAAACCAAATACAGACTTGAATTTTCCTTCATGTAGCTCCATTGTCCTTCTTTCTTCTTCAAATAGCTTTATTTGTGGATCTCACCTACAAGTGCATACACATGAGATGAAAGCAAGTAGACAAGATAGTAGCGCAAGAATACTCGAAGTGTGATTGATTAGACAAAGTAATTCAAAACAAGTGATTATTAGATCAGGATTGAAGAAATTCATCCAATTTATAGATAAATTGGAGAAAAGACAAGATTAGCATGAAATTGATATTAGAGGCAATTGATTTCAAAATGGGAAAATTGAGTGGAAAGAAGAAGGTTATGACACCTTCTATGTCATGAATTATGACATATTGCCAATGCAAAGGTTAGAAGACTAGAGGCTTATGACATCTTACTATGCCAAAAGTATGACGCATGAGAAATTCATGCTTCCACCGAAGCACAAAAACAGGGAGAACTAGAGAAAATTAATTAGGTGGAAATTAAATTTGACAAATTAGAAAATAGGTGGAAATTAGGAATTAGGAAATTAGAAAAATTAGGAAATTAGAAAATTAGAAATGAAGAAATTAGGAATTTAATGAATTAATTAATAATTTCTCATTTATTAATTAATTCACAAAGAGGGAATTTAGAAATTGATGAAAAATTAGGAAATTAGGTAAATCAACTAATAATTTGTCATTTATTAATTAATTCACAAAAATAGGAATAATTAGTTAGCCAATTAAATTAAACATTTAATTGTGACACGAAGACCTAGGATAAATAAATAAATTATTTAACCTAGAGGAAGAAAATGGAGAGAAAATGACAAACAAGGTTAAATGAATAAATCATAAAACCCTAGAAGATAAATTAGAAATGCAAGGAAAACAATTAGGTCTTGATATAAAATTGATTTGATGTTGATTCGATCATGATTTTGAATTGATAAATGATCAATGTTGACAAATGATTTGATTGATAAATGCACCAATTTACGAGGAATAATGAAAAATGGATCCAAATTAACACGATTGAGAAGGATGACGATCGATGACAAATCGATCGCAAAACGACAAGATTGAAAATGATAACGCAAAATGACAAGATTGAAAATGATAACGATTGATGACAAATCGATCGCAAAATGACAAGATTGACAAGAGGACAAAACCCTAATTAGGATTGACGATGTCCAAAATGATGACAAATTAGCACACACATTGATGCGACAGGATAAGATTGACCAAAATCATGACTGAAGATTGTTGTCGACAAGACCAAATTCGAAAGCAAGATAAATGAAGAATGTAGAAGAATGACTCGATGCTCGCAAATGATAAAAACCAAGTGTGTGACATAGGAGAAATGTTAATGCGATGCAAAAACCCTAAAATAGGCAATGCGCAAATGTTAAAGCATGACTCCGCAAGCGTTGACCATTTTTAGGTGTCTACATTTTGCCCCTCTTTGAGACAATGCGATTTTAAGCATTGTTTCAAAGAACAATAATGAAAATGCCCCAGACAATAGTAATGACATATGCATGCCCCCTCGAGGAATTGGCCGAAAACATGCAGAGAAGAGGCCAATTGATCGACAAGAATGATAGAAAATGATAGGATCAAATGGACTGCCAAGACTGACTGAAGAAATGTTAGTAAGAAGAAATTAGACAGAGGACAGGTAGAGATGAAGAAAAACTTGCTTTCACCAATGCACAGAAGTAGGTGAGAACCTTTATTTGATATGGAAAAATGGATGCGGCGCTACATGGCAATGAAGGCCAGAGCGATAATGCAATCCCTTTGCATAAGACAGACACATCGCAGACAAACAGCAATCACAACAAAAAGAAAGGGACCATGAACCATCCCGGTTACTCTAAATCACTCAGTGACATCATCGAGCAACATACGAACATGATCGAAGCCAAAGATAAATCAGTAAAAAGATAAGATGCACAAATTCCAACAAGTCAAACAAACATCTTGATCTTCATTGTCAAAAGTTGAAAGTGCTGATAGGACGATCATGCTGTCTGGTTTCAGGGAATGCGGTACCTCGTCTAAGACAGGACACAGTCTGGTTTCGAGTATACCACACCCTGTATAAGACCCATGATATTAGTGACAAGGACAAATAAATTTGTGGTTGATTGATATGACAATTCTGATCAGTTTGAATGTCTGGTTTGAATGAAAAAGTTCATCTGTTAATGCGTGATTTCATTAAAGTACAATGTTTGAAGCGAGTGTCATTGGAGGTATGCTCAACGATCTGTTTATGCACAAAGGGATCATTTATTGACAAAATGCAAAATGCTTGTTTTTGGATTTGGAGTTTCTTCAGGACATTAGTTGATTTTTTTTTGGATTATTTCAGGACGTTATTCAATTTTTTTGAATTATTTCAGGACATTTTTCAATTTTTATGATTTATTTCAGGACATTTTTCAATTTTTATGAGATTTTTTCAGGACATTTTTCAATTTTTTATGAGATTTTTTGAATGCAAAAGTTCTAGTGATTGATTATGACAAGGGGAACGCACCCAATGCACATCTGAAAGATATACATAGATTGGGATCAAAACATATGTACAAGAAACTGGAGTATGCAAGACAATGATGTTGACCAATAACAGGCTTGGAATAGAACATTGGGTCAAGACAAAGATAGACATGATAAACCGGCCAAGAGAAAGCATAGCTAGAGGTCATGACAGATGACGGAGCAATGATCTCATTACTCATGGCGCATGTTTGCCAGGTTTTTCACCATGGTACTTGCCCAAAGCGCCTGTTTGCCAGGTTTTCACTAGACGACGAATCATTTTTCTTTACTTTTTGTTTTTGCTCTTTTTCGCTTTTTTCATTTTTTTTGTATTTTTTCTCTTTTTTTCACTTTTTTTGTATTTTTTCAGGATCATACTGGAAGAAGTGCTAATAGAAAATTATGCCCAGTACTTGCGAAGGTGCATGCTATTTATAGGATCAGACAAAAGTTCACCTTCTAGAGTGGCAAGCTGATATGCCCCCGAGCCATAGGCTGCGGTCACTATGAAAGGCCCAACCCAATTAGGTTCAAACTTACCTTTGATGATGTCAGTAGACTGTGCATTCTTAGGGTTTGCCTTTAAAACCAGATCTCCCACTTTGAAGTTTCACCCTTTGACCTTCTTATTATAAGAGCGACGGAGACGGTTTTGATATGCTTGCAAATGTGTCAGGGCTGTCTGACGTTTCTCATCTAACATCTCAAGCTGATGCAACCGAGAGACTCTGTGTGTCTCATCATCAATCAGATGTTGCAAGGAAACACGCAAGGAAGGAATCTCCACCTCCAAAGGTAAAATGGCTTCCACACCATACACCAAGGAATAAGGTGTTGCGCCCGTAGGTGTGCAGATAGAAGTGCGATAGGCCCATAGTGCTGGATTCAACTGTACATGCCAATCTCGACCAGCGTCATTGACAACCTTCTTCAAGATCTTGATAATGGTTTTATTTGATGCTTTGGCTTGACCATTTCCCTGTGGATAGTATGGACTGGAGAAACGATGTTGGATATGAAACTTTTCACAGAGTTCCTTGACATCTTTATTCTTGAAGGGACGACCATTATCTGTGACTATGGCAAGGGGAACCCCATACCAGCATATGATATAATTCAACAAGAATTTTGAAATTTGGACACCAGTGATATAAGTCATGGGGATAGCCTTGATCCATTTTGTAAAATACTCTGTGGCTGTAATGATGAACTTGTGTCCATTTGCAGATGTCGGGTGAATTTTGCCAATAAGATCCAATCCCCATTGAGAAAAGGGCCATGGAGATATGACAAAATGAAGCTCTTGGGCTGGTGCATGAATGTAATTTCCATGGATCTGGCACTTGTAGCATTTCTTAACAAAATCATGAACATCTTTTTCCAGAGTGGGCCAATAATACCCAACATGAATCAACTTTTTGGCTAAGCTTAGACCATTGAAATGGCCCCCACATATACCATCGTGAACCTCGTGTAAAGCCAT
The DNA here is from genome assembly GCF_030272615.1 of Cryptomeria japonica. NCBI lineage: Eukaryota > Viridiplantae > Streptophyta > Pinopsida > Cupressales > Cupressaceae > Cryptomeria > Cryptomeria japonica. Next base: position 36,688,513 of record NC_081411.1, on the reverse strand, counting down.
TTGTGCTTTGTCAGAATCCAAACACTTGAGGAGGGTATGGTCAAAGGAACGATGGTAAAGGGTGTCGACAATGATGACATATTTGGTTGTCTGTCGGATGAAGGCTCGACATTGGTTAGCAGAAAGGTTAGGTGGTAAGATTTGGGATTTCAAATATTGATATACATCATTGTACCATGGGGAGTTGGGACCAACAAGAACGCACATCACATCTGCGGTTGGAATGTCAAAAGAAGGAACTAGCAACTGTTCGACAAAAAATTTACATTTGTCCATATTGTTTGGCATATTTAACATGGAGGCGATTGTAGCCATTGCATCTGCCGACTTGTTTTGCATTCTTGGAACTTGACTGAAATGGATAGCCATGAATTTTGTCTTGAATAAATCTACCATATGCTTATAGGGAATAAGCTTTTCATCTTTTGTTTCGTAGTCATCATTCACTTGTCGGATGACTAATTGAGAATCTCCGTAGACTTGTAAATGTGTGATGTTCCAGTGGACTGCTACTCGGAGGCCTGTGACCAGTGCTTCATACTCTACAATGTTATTTGTACAATGAAAAGTTATTCTATAGGACTTGGGAATAGCATCACCTTGAGGGGTGACAAACAAGATGCCTACTCCGGACCCGAACTTGGTATGGGATCCATCAAAGTATAACTTCCATTCATTAGAAGATGTGAGAGCAAAGACTGATTCATCTGGAAAATCGGTCAACATAGGATGATCATCATAAATAGGAGCCTCTGCAAGTTGATCTGCTATGACTTGTCCTTTTATCACCTTTCGATCCATATACTCAATATCAAATTCACTGAGGATCATAACCCACTTTGCTAGGTGACTCGTCAAAGCTGCTCTGCTAAGCAAGTATTTTAGGGGATCAATTTTTGCAACCAACAATGTTTGGTGATTTAACATATAATGTCGGAGCTTCTGTGTTGCAAATACCACTGCTATGCATGCCCTTTCAATAGTTGAATAATTTAGCTCATAACCTACCAGTGTCCAGCTGATGTAATAAATAGCTCGCTCTTTGTCGTTCTCATCCTATTGGGCCAAGGGAACTCCCAGTGCCGTTTCAGTTGCAGAAATATACAATATAAAAGGCTTCCCTTCTATAGGAGGCATTAGAATAGGTGGCGACAACAAATAGTCTTTGAGAGCTTGAAAGGCTGATTGACATTGCTCAGTCCATTTAAAAGCGACACCTTTATGCAATAGATGTTGGAAGGGATGACATTTGTCGGCCAACTGAGCTATGAAGTGACGGATTGACTGAAGCTTTCCTTGTAGACTGCATAGTTGACGGAGATTAGAAGGAGGAGGCATATCCATTATTGCTTTAACCTTGGCAGGGTCGACCTCAATGCCTCTGTGAGAAACAATGTACCCTAGTAATTTACCAGCTGTGACACCAAAGACACACTTCTTTGGATTGAGTCTGAGCTTGTAAGTCTCCATTCGGTCAAAGATTGGGCCCAAGATGGCTAAATGACTATCTCTTGTGACAGATTTGCATAATAAATCATCAACATAGTCCTCCATCAAAGTATGCATGAAATCATGAAAAATTGTCATCATCGCTCTTTGATATGTTGCGCCTGCATTTTTAAGACCAAAGGGCATCACATTCCAATAGTAGGTACCCCAAGCACATGTAAATGCAGTCTTATGTTGGTCTTCAGGAGCAATGCGAATTTGGTTATAGCCAGAGAAACCATCCATCAATGAGAGCATCTCATATCCATCAGTCATGTCAACTATGATGTCGATATTTGGCAATGGAAAATCATCTTTAGGGCATGCTTTATTGAGATCCCTAAAATCTATACAGATTCTGATGCCCCCAGTTACTTTGCTAACTGGTACTAGATTTGAAATCCAGTCTGCATAATCGATGGGTCTGATAAAGCCCACATCCAGTAATTTTTTCAGTTCTACCTTGATCAAAAGAGCCACCTGGGGATGCATCTTTCTAAGTTTCTGTTTGACAGGCTTGGCATCTACTTTTAATGGCAAATGATGAAGGACTAATTTTGGATCGAGGCCAGGCATATCTGCATAGGACCATGCAAAGCTGATCTTCTTCTCAAGAAACAAATTGACAAAATCTATCTTTTCCTGTTGTGATAGAGAAGCAACAAAATGAATGACCTTAGGGTTGTCAGGTGTACCCAAATTAATTTCCTCGGTCATTTCCACAAGCAATGTTGATTTATCCTAACTTGATAGGGGTATGTCCACTCTTCCACCTTTGGGCACCTAAGAGAGGTTTTCATCCGCAGGTATGTCTTTTATTTTTACTTTTTCATGGTCAGAGAGTGCGTTATGGTTTTCACTCAAAGATCTATTCTTTTGATTTTTTACTTTTTCTGTTCTTTTTTCATTTTGATGACTGGAAGAGGAAGTTGACTCCCCAAAATATGCTGTGGAATCTAAGTCAATGGCAAATCCTGCCTTATGATCACCTTGTGGTATGCCTTCCCGTAGTCCAAGGAATTCTGCAATTGCTTCGTCATTTTGAAAACAATCCAATGTGAGTGGTTCTTGTTGGTCATGTTGGATAAGCTGGGGATAGATGAGGGGCATGTCATCATCGGTTTTCAGGAGAGAGAGGGCTGATAGGGTAAAGATGTAAACATCTGTGGTATCACTATCCGAACTGCTTGTATCTGTTTCGGAGCTTGGGTCCCAGAATGACTCTATCCAAGCATTAGGACATGTTTTAGGAAGAGGAGTTATTTCATGTTTGTCTTCCATAGGCAAATTATCAGGGTCAAGGAAAATATTGTCAAGGGCATAGGAGCTAGAAGAAAAAGAACTCCACTCCCATTCATTGGAATCAGTTTCGGGTCGGGTATCCTCAGGTGTTATTTCATCATCAGAGTCACGCCCTTTTCCACACGTGGTTACTTTGGTAGATGAGGATCCAATTCGCAATGGTACAAAACCTAACCCTAAAGTTGGAGGTCGCATCTTGGGTATAACAGGTTCTAGCCTTCCATTGTTGTTCAGGCCTAAGCCACTGCAGCCATCATATCCTTTCTTTTGCAGCATAGTAAATCCTTTGCCGTATCGTTCCACTAGCAACCTAATAGGTGGGGTCTCAGTTGGATCCTTATAAAGCCAATCTATGACATCATCATCTAAATTTTCTTTGTCAAGTTCACCCCATCTTGTAAATGTAGTGGGAGGCTGATATTGAATAATGACCTTAGGTTCCTTTTGCAATAAATGCGGTTTTCCATATGATTTTGGAGATATTGGTAAACTCCCAATGAGGAATGTTTGATCCATTGAATATTCTCCGCATCCTTGGTCCTGTATCTTCAATTTTCCTTTGACAGCATCTAACAATTCATTAGGATCCACATAACTATGTGATTTGGCCTCTCTATTGATGGGGACTTGCTGCTGAGAGGTATCCTTTAGAGTAGCACAAAATTGAAATGGATTAGGATCTCCTGGAATTGTTATCTCAATTCCATTGTAAGGATATTTTAAACATTGATGATAGGTGGATGGAACTGCTTTCATTGCATGGATCCATGGACGACCAAGAATCATATTGTAAGGGAGATCGAGGTCTAGGACCTGCAGGAAAGTGTTTTCTGTCACTAGACCGACTCTGATAGGCAATGTAATTATCCCTTTGGATGGGCGCTCAACATCATCATATGCTTTGATTGTTATTCTTTTGGAAGCATCAATGTCATTTTCTATATAACCAAGGCCAATAACCACTCTCAAGGTACAAATATTAAGACCCGCTCCGCCATCTATCAATACTCGTCAGATTTTGCAATTATGGACAAAGACTTCTAGGTGCAAAGGGTCATTATGAGGGAGCTTATCAGGTGAGATATCATTGTCAGAAAATGCGACATTTTGGGAAACAACTAGATGTCCAATTCGGGCTTGAAACTGGTCAACATCAATGTCTGTCGGGACAGTGGACTCCATTAAAGCTTTATCTAGGACTGCACGATGCATGGGAGACATTTTCAACAACTCAAGGATTGATATTTGTGCAGGTGTCTTTCCTAGATGATCCAAGAGATTGTATTGATTTGCAGGAGTTGGTTTGGGAGGAGCTGCAGGAGCTCCTTTCAGAACTATTTTGGATCGACGAGTTGTGACTGCACAAGAAGGATCTTGTCCCTTTATTCTCAGGGTGGAAACATACTCATTTGACATGCGAAAACAATTGATGACATTGTTATAACTAGTACTTGCATAATTTGCTGTTTGAGTAGAGTTTGAAGAAGACGCCTTACCCTTGTCATGATCAAGCAAAGGAGTTTTGAAAATGGTATGATTAGTGTTAGAGGTCACATGGGGTGGATCTACCTCAATTACTCCTTGCTCTAATAGGTCTTGAATCAAATGTTTCAATTGAAAACATGATGCAGTTTTATGTCCTTTGGACCGATGGTACTCACAATAGGAATTATCATTCCACCAATGCGGCTTTACCACAGGTTCTACCTTGATATCTGGTAGCTTGATAAATTTTGCTTGTATTAATTGTTTCATTACTGATTCAATAGGCTCTCCCAATGGTGTAAATTGTCGAGGAGGCCCATCCCGCGATCGGAAAGGTTTGCGTTGTTGGTTTTGTTGTTGGCCTTGTTGTTGATTATGTTGTTGAGTATGTTGTTGTTGAGTAACATTGCTAATTGGCATTTGATTTTGTTCCATAGTTGACATATTAGGAACACTTAATTTCTTGATCATGAATGGGGGTTGATTTGCATTCACCGCTCTTGCATCAACAACTCCACCATTAGTGACATTCTTGTTCTTATACCAAAAACTATTTCTGTCCCCTGAATTGTTCGTGTTGTCAATGTCTTTGTTAAGCTTAATGATTCCCTTGGCTACAAGAGCAGTTTCAATGTTCATCCCCTTCTTAATGAGTTTCTCTATAGTACTGGGACTTTTCAATTTTAGCTCATACATCATTTCTGGGACCAAATTTTGGATAAACAGATTCACTTGTTGTTCTTCAGGTATATCGAGGGAAGAACGACTATACAAGCTTCGCCATTGTTGCAAAAAAGTCACTAATGGATCACCTTGCTTTTGCTTGGTGTTGCATAGATCTGACATGGTCACGTCACTATCGATGTTGAATGCAAAGTGAGATATAAACTTTTGAGCCAATTCAGACCAAGTCTTTATTTTTCTTGGCAGATGCGAATACCAATCCATGGCTTGTCCTGTGAGACTTCATGCAAATAATCGCATTAAATATGTCTCCTCATAGCTCACTTCAGTACATGCCGCGAAAAATGCTCGAATGTGATCTTTTGGATTGCCATTCCCTTTATATTTCTCAAAATTAGGTGCTTCAAAATGCTTAGGGAATGGAGGCATGTATAAGCTCTTGTCAAATGGATTAGGACATAAATCCTGATCTGTATACAACTTCTTTGTTCCTTTAGTTTCTAATGCGTCAACTTGTCATTGCAACTTCTCAAGCTATTGCACAATTGTATTAGATTTTGGAGGTCCATCATTAATCCTGGTGGGTACTCTTTGTCGATACATCGTATTTCCGATCGGTTGTTGATGCTCTGAAATGGCCGTTTTTGGTGTCTCCGGCATATAAAGTTCTTGGTACATCTCTTGTTGTTGTGGTTGTGCCATGCCTTGATACCAACTTTGTTGCTGTACTTCTTGGATCCTAGGTTGATATTGCAATTGAGTAGGTTGTTGATATTGCACAGGCGCCAATTGCGGTTGTGAAGTATGATAGCTTGTTTGCCTTGGCATATATTGAGGCACATGTTGGTGTTGAGGCTGATGAATCAGAATTTGTTGACTTTGTGCCAATTTTTGTCGCGGTGTATATCCCATCATTTGTAAAAACCTTTGTTTAGGTGGTTTTCGTTGCTTCTCCTTAAGATGGGGTATGGCACTTGCATTAACTTGTTGTGTTGTTTGTCCAATCCATTGTGATGGTTGCAAGCTTGCATTAACTTGTAATGGTGCCAAAGGCGCTGCAATTTGTTGTCGAATGTGATATTGTTGTTGTTGTACATTTCTTTTTTGCACATTCAATTGTACCTTTTGTGTATTAGTCAGTTGGTGCAACAATTGTTGTTGGTACAAACCATTATTCGTAGTTCTTTGTGTCGCCATTATTGAAGGATTTGTCGCAATAGTATTTGGCAAATATATTGAACTTAATGGGACATAAGAACTTTGTTGCATTGTGGAATTGCTTTGGACATTAGTGATATTAGGCATTCCAGTTGTGAAGCTTTCCTGCATCTTAGATCTTGATCCAATTTTATGCATGTAAGGAACCACTTCTTGTTGAGGGACAGCTATCAATATTGGCGTGGTCTTCATTTGATCTTGGGTTATAGGTGTTGTGTTGAATAATGGATTATTTATTGTCTCAAATGGTGACTTTTGAGGAATAGTTACTGTCAATGCCTTTGAAGCACATTTGCTCATCAAGGTAGGCTGAGTTTCTGGTTGCACATTTTCTTCATTTGGATGCGGAGAGAAACTTAACAACTCACCGCCTTGTTGTTTTTGCACATTGACTTGCTCACTTGGGGAGGTCACATTACTCATCATGTTAAGATATTTTTGTGGGAACATTTTAAAGACCTTGTTTAAGAACTTATCCATCTTTTTTGTCATCTTAGGATCTTGAAGGAACATGTCAACATCATCAGAAGCATCGAAATCTGATGAAGAATCTGGTTGGACATTTGGATTCGTTTCTTGTTGTATGCCTTGATCTGAACCAAATCCTTGTGAAAGGGTTTGTTCTTCATATAATGTTTGAGTTTGAATGTCATATTGCAGGTGTGGTTGACTCCAATTGAAAGGTGCACTTCCCCTTGGAGTTAGTGGAACACTCCCATGTCCTGGTTTCATAGGTACAAACACTGGTTCATATAATGGAGGTGGTCCAAGTTGAACCATTCCATATGGTGGTAATGATGTGTTTGATGAACCTTCAATTTGTACTGTTTGACTAGTTTGAAACTGCGAATTTGCTATGTTGTCAATGGGTTGATACGTTGGTTCGCCCATCTTTTTAGATTTTGATCTTGTCTCAACAGGCATGTCACTTATGCAAATGCAATGTTTTTTTTTTTTTTTGGAATTTTTCAAAGATAATGTATGATATGCAACTAAATGGAAACTAAATAGATGAAAATGCAATCTATGGCAAGAATGCAATCTATGTTTTTGGTTATTTTTGAAGATTTTGACAAACTTTTGAATGCAAATCTAAAAGAGAGACCCTTAGGAAATTGGAATGATGTCTAGACCTCAGAGGACAAAAGGACCAAGTGACAAAAGGACAAAATGACAATGTCTCCCCTATATGCTTGGATACTAAGCTAGGTTTGACTAAATGATAATAATGACATAAAGAGAAAAGGTTTGATAAGGTCTAGACTTCTTAACAATGACTTAGGGTTTATCAAATATTTGGATTACTCAAGTATGACAAAACCTAGTTTTTGACACTATATGCAAAGGGACAATTAATATGCAAGTGACCCTAATATGATATAATAATGACCTAAGCTTAATGAAGAAACCTAGGGTATGCAAATATGAATGTATGACAATGGTATGACTTTAATGCAAGAGGACACATGCAAATGGATGACCCTTATTGATATGCAAAGGAGGATGACTTAGGTGAAACCTAACCTTAGTACTTGACAATGAACTTTGCAAAATGCAACCTAGGATGAACCTAAATCTAAGTGACATGAATGTTGAGACAAGATTTTGAACAATGTTTGACAACCATGTTTGAAGGTGTTTTGAACTTTGTTGGATGAAATGTTCTTGTGTTTAACCTTGTTTTTGAATCAATTTGTCTTGTTTTTGAGATGAGATTCAACTCAACTTTTGACAAGTAAAGAAGACAAGATATTTTAACTTAGACTCAAGACAATCATGCTCATTCACACATTTCTTATGGTAGGCAAGGACATTAGATACTTGAGAGGTAGACTCGTTATGAGATTCAAGGAGAATACATAGATGCTTGACCCCACGGGCTCCCCTCCACGACACTCACTTCTCAGGGCAGCCAAGCATTAGTCCCCATGGAAATCTCCCCATGGCGAACTTAGTATCTCTTCCAAGTATCTGAACTTGTCCTTCTCAAGCAACTAGAAGGGTTTTTGGCCTCTAAATACAAGGTGTTTAGTAAGGATTTCTGTTAAGCGTTACTCCTTGATGTCACACAAGCGTGATTGAGACATTAAGCCCACCAAGATACCAAACAAATCTAGTCACGCAAGCACGATTTAGACTGTGAGGCCCTACTTAGATGTTGATATGAGAAAGAGTCCAAGGGTCATCACTTCCCAAGTAACTACAATTCCCACGCAACCCTTCCTTCAAAGCTTTCGCCCATCAAGTATTTATTTATAGTGAGTTAGAATGCCAAGGTACTCTGGCTGTGCTCACTTTGGGTCGTTCCCTTCTCACGATTGTCACTTGATTGCAAAAGAAAGCAAATGGTCGGGAAGGTAGGCCCTCTAAAGGTAACAAACAATCCAAGCCATGAGAATGGTATCGAAGATCTGGATTTCTGATCACCCTAAGAAGGATGAGAGCATACTGTCCTACTCCAATGTCAAACTCAACAATCAAAGCAAACACACGTTCATTCCATCCTACTTAGCAATCATACTAGGTGCCTAATTATGAATCACAAACACAAAAGTTCGGTTGAAATACAAGGTAACCTGCAAAATCACCAAGTTAGAAGTTTGATTTGTTTGGTCTTTGACTAGCGAACCTGCAAACAATTCATTAGTAGTTTGTGAAATAATTCTTTGTCAAACGTTTCGCCACAAAGCTACCAATAATGTTAGAGAATCAAGAAAAACGAATCACCATCAAAATTAATCCATAAAAGTTGTGATTCTTTGTCCTCTTAGATTAATCTATGTGAAATTTATCAAATTTACCACCCTAGATTAATCTAGATAAAATTTGCATGACTGCATGATTAATTTGCCAAGCTAAATTAATCTAGATGAAGGTTGCATGATTTTGTTTTTGAAAATTTTGACCATTTACAGCAGCATAATTAAAAATGTCATAACTTCCTCAATATTTATCCAAATCACAAACCGTAAGATGACCTGGAAAGGTAAAAACGTGATCTAATATACCCAGAAATAATTTGTTTTAATTCTGCACGAAATTGTTTACGTGATTAATTGATTATGACTATTTTTTTTAGAAGAAAAATCTGCAATCTCTCCACAAAAAAATCTGCAACTTCACAAAACATTAAAAAAAATAAAAATATTAGATCCAAGCATGTTCACGTCGGGTTCACCAACTAATGTAGCTAGGAAATCAGAAATCATCAAAGCAAATCAAAATACTAATCTAGCTCAATCACAAAAGCTCAAATGCAATGATCAATCCTAATTACATCCAACAGAGATATGAAAACAAGATATTCAAGATTGAAAACTTGAACAAACCAAATGCAGACTTTAATGTCTCCTTCATGTAGCTCCATTGTCATTCTTTCTTCTTCAAATAGCTTTCTTTGTGGATCTCACCTACAAGTGCATACACATGAGATGAAAGCAAGTAGACAAGATAGTAGCGCAAGAATACTCGAAGCGTGATTGATTCCACAAAGTAATTCAAAACAAGTGATTATTAGATCAGGATTGAAGATATTCATCCAATTTATAGATAAATTGGAGAAAAGACAAGATTAGCATGAAATTGATATTAGAGGCAATTGATTTCAAAATGGGAAAATTGAGTGGAAAGAAGAAGGTTATGATACCTTCTATGTCATGAATTATGACATATTGCCAATGCAAAGGTTAGAAGACTAGAGGCTTATGACATCTTACTATGCCAAAAGTATGACACATGAGAAATTCATGCTTCCACCGAAGCACAAAAATAGGGAGAACTAGAGAAAATTAATTAGGTGGAAATTAAATTTGACAAATTAGAAAATAGGTGGAAATTAGGAATTAGGAAATTAGAAAATTAGAAATGAAGAAATTAGGAATTTAGTGAATTAATTAATAATTTCTCATTTATTAATTAATTCACAAAGAGGGAATTTAGAAATTGATGAAAAATTAGGAAATTAGGTAAATCAACTAATAATTTGTCATTTATTAATTAATTCACAAAAATAGGAATAATTAGTTAGCCAATTAAATTAAACATTTAATTGTGACACGAAGACCTAGGATAAATAAATAAATTATTTAACCTAGAGGAAGAAAATGGAGAGAAAATGACAAACGAGGTTAAATGAATAAATCATAAAACCGTAGAAGATAAATTAGAAATGCAAGGACGACAATTAGGTCTTGATATAAAATTGATTTGATGTTGATTCGATCATGATTTTGAATTGATAAATGATCAATGTTGACAAACGATTTGATTGATAAATGCACCAATTTACGAGGAATAATGACAAATGGATCCAAATTAACACGATTGAGAAGGACGACTATCGATGACAAATCGATCGCAAAATGACAAGATTGAAAATGATAACGATTGATGACAAATCGATTGCAAAACGACAAGATTGACAAGAGGACAAAACCCTAATTAGGATTGACGATGTCCAAAATGATGACAAATTAGCACACACATTGATGCGACAGGATAAGATTGACCAAAATCATGACTGAAGATTGTTGTCGACAAGACCAAATTCGAAAGCGAGATAAATGAAGAATGTAGAAGAATGACTCGATGCTCGCAAATGATAAAAACCAAGTGCGTGACATAGGAGAAATGTTAATGCGACGTAAAAACCCTAAAATAAGGCAATGCACAAATGTTAAAGCATGACTCCGCAAGCGTTGACCATTTTTAGGTGTCTACAACAGTTAGAGAAGGTATTATTAAAATCAAGAGCTTCAACTATTTATATACGTTCTCTGCTTCTTTCATCTTCAATTAGCCTTTGGTAGATAAATCGTTGGAGCTCACGGTATTTAAATTCTGCCTTTGGTTTAGGTCTATAGGCTCAGGCTGTTTAATTTGGTAATCTGATTTCTCAAGATGGACACTCCTATATGCTTGAGAAGCATTTCTATAGAGGACCAAAAGGAATTTTTGGGCTCCGTTAGAGACCCAACCCTCCAATCAGTCTGCAAGGAGGTTGGGATGTTCACTAATGAGGCTATGAGGATGGTGCTGGGCAGAGACTTTCTGCATAATTAAAATAGATGTCATGTTAACATGGACGTTACGTCCCATTTCTTGGTGTCTCTTTTGGACCTTGGAGGAGACAAGGTGGATATGTTGATGTTGTTAAGGAAGGTGTTTAAAGAAGACTTCCTTGGAGATCATGTTACTGTTGTCATCCTTGCAGAAGTAGGGATGAGGATCCCTTGCACAGGTGAATTAACCAAGCTTCTCCTCCTTGACCAAACAGTGCCAGTGGTCAGGCAACCATTTCTTTTGAACCTGAATGCACAACAGTTGACACATCAAAGGAAATGGGCGTGAATTGGTAGGGAATTTCTGCAGAAATGGTTCCTCCTGGACGACTTTCCAAACTACAGTTGGCTTGAAGAATTCTCTCAGCTTATAATCTGAAGAATTCTACATGGAGGGAGGGCCTAATTCTTAAGGTAAACCATGAATGTGTCCACTACCTGTGCCCGAGCCTTGACCCCCTAGTAGTTTTGTTTTTGGCTATGTCCTCGTAACCTCACACACTCAGTGGCTCACTCATTTTGGCTTTAAATTTTTTGAAGGACTCAAGTGTCAGACATGTAAAAATTGTAAATTTCTGAAACATAAATATTAATGATAATCTTGCAAATTCCAGTTCGTTTCAGTTTGCCTCTTATGGATATAAAAATGATTTCTATTTCATTTTATTAATGATAATTTTGCAAATGTTTTTTCTCTATGAGCTATATTATTTGAATATTTTGTTAAACAATAGAAATAAATTTAATACTATGATCTTTTTTATGTAATGCTTCTTCCTCTATATTTAATATATAATAACAAAATCCAGTTTGTTCCATTAATTATGGTTGATTATAATTTTATGAATATAAAAAAAAGATGTTTATCTTGCGAAAAACAAGTGGATTAAAAGTCCAACTTAATTGTTGTTGAAGTTTTGAACTAGTGCATGCATGGGTTGGTACATGCTATGATTTATAGTTACGATTTTTTCATTATGAAGAAATTTGAGACATTTATGAATGGTAGATGGGATCACTTTCATGGAAGAGAACCAAGGATGTGCCAACTTCACAAAAAATTGATCTGATGTAGGAATGATAGAAAAAATAACATCTAAGAACTTAGTACCAACCTTAATGAGAAGAGTAATAGAACCTATAGTAGGACAAGAGAAACCATCAAAGATTTTAACCACTAAATCAAATTTATCATATGTTTCTTCATGCAATTGTAAAGTATAAAGATATTCTTAAGTTATTACATTCACCATACATGTTGAATCAATGAGAACCCCTTGTGAGAGTATGTCTTTGATATTTACAGTGATATATAGTGGGCCATCAGGTGTTTCAATAGTCTCACTAGGATAAAAGGTAATGAATATTGCACAGGTCCTTAGGAGGTGCAGGCTTATCAATATGATTCACCATATTATTAGACTCAAGACCAAGGTCATTAGAAGAAAATTCAAGATTCTCAGACTCAATTAGAGAACATGATTAGACTCAATTAGATCAATGACCTAGGGTGGATTTCAGTCTGAATGTGGGAAGTAAATACATTTGTGAGAACTTCTCCCGGAATTGAACTTTTTACATTTAATTAACGATAATTAAGTCTATAAAGCTCTATTTCGAGCGAAAGTTGAAAAGGATTAAAAAGAATTCAAAAACAGTCTAGAAAACTGACTCAAGTTTGGTGACGTATCCAAAAAATGACAAAAGTCATGGGACCCACAACAACTGACAACATATACCATCATCCGTTGGATGAACATAGATCAATGACTTAGGGTGGATTTCAGCACGAATGTGGGAAGTAAATACATTTGTGAGAACTTCACCTGGAATTGAATGTTTTATATTTAATTAACTATAATTAAGTCTATAAAGCTCTATTTTGGGCAGAAGTTTAAAAGGATTAGAAAGACTTAAAAAATAGTTTGAAAAAGTGACTTGGGTGTGGTGACATACCTGAAAAATGGAAAAAGTCATGGGACCCACGACAACTGACAACATATACCATTGTCTATTGGATGAGTAGAGATCAACGACTTTGGGTGGATTTTGGCCCGAATGTGGGAAGTAAACAAATTTGTGAAAACTTCGCTCGAAATTGAACGTTTTACATTTAATTAAATATAATTAAGTCTATATAGCTCTATTTCGGGCGGAAGTTGAAGGATTAAAAAGACTTAAAAAATAGTCTGAAAAAGTGACTCGAGTGTGGTGACGTGCCCGAAAAATGGCAAAAGTCATGGGACCCACGACAACTGACAACAGATACTATTGTCCATTGGATGAGCACAGATCAATGTCTTAGGGCGGATTTCGGCCCGAAAGTGGGAAGTAAACACATTTGTGAGAACTTCACCTAGAATTGAACGTTTTACATTTAATTAAATATAATTAAGTATATAAAGCTCTATTTCGGGCAGAAGTTGAAGGATTAAAAAGTTAAAAACTAGTCTGAAAAAGTGACTCGAGTGTGGTGACGTGCCCGAAAAATGGCAAACGTCATGGGACCCATGACAATTGACAACATATACCATCATCTGTTGGATGAGCATAGATCAATGACTTAGGGTGGATTTTGGCCCGAATGTGGGAAGTAAACACATTTTTGAGAACTTGACCCAAAATTGAACGTTTTACATTTAATTATCAATAATTATGCTCTATTTCGAGTGGAAGTTGAAAAGGATTAAAAAGACTTCAAAAATAGTCCAAAAAAGTGAGTCGTCACTTGAGTCTGGTGACGTGTTCACTGTCCTTAGAATTTAAGCTAAAGAAATTAATGTTTTGTCCTTTGGCGGCGAATAGATATTAATAATAATTAATAAAATTACAACAAGATTCTAGATATTTTGCCCTTTAGGTATTACTTTTGTAATTTTTAGTGTTTTCAAAATAAGTGACTCATAAATCATAATTGTATTTCATTTCATGGATAAACCAGTAAATCAAGGGAGATTCAGAAAGGGCTACTAGATTGAGGAATGCAAGTTGCAACAAAGTTTGTCTGCGCCAATCTAGTGAAATAAAAATTTCGGGTAAAATTTAGAACGCCTGCATCCCACATTTTTTACTTTTCTTAATCTCGTGGTTCAATTTGAGGGTTAGCATTTTCAGGCTTGTATCTAGCATTATTTTGAATTATGAACAATAACAGTGATGGGGAAAACAGGAAGCAGTAGTTCAACAGGAAGCCAAGTGAAAAAAAAATGTACCTAACCGAATTGGTTAAAACACCAGGTTTCATTGATGAATACCATGATATTTATGACCCTGTTATCCATGGTGAAAAGCGTATCATAGATATTAGATATGCATTGTCTAATAAGGCGACAGATCCAAGAAGGGCAAAATTTATTGTTTTCAACACAATTTTAAAACAAAGAACAAATAAAATCACATCGTGGGATGCTGGATTGGGAAGCATGGTGTTACCTGAAGTATTCCCTTGCCCTGATTTTGTCATGGTTTGCACCAAAAATTATGATGAAGATAAAAAATAATTGTCAATAAAAATACAAAAGACAAAATTCTATCCATAAACGTGGGAGAATTGCTCATTTGTTGAACCTAGGGTTTGAAGCACAAAACTCAAATGTCCATATTGACCTAGGAAAGCTGGTAGGGAATTATGAGAGTCTCAATCCAAGTTGTAGAGATTCATTTATCAGATTTATAATAATCTGTGGTACTCCATTGGATCCGAATCATAAGCCTCCTTATGATTCTAACATTTTTATTCCATGGGTTCGGGATACAATTTCCTTGCTGACATTTTGAAATTATTTTTAATATCCATTGTGTAACTCAGTCAGTAAGGTATAATTTTGTTGAGCATGTTGTTCAATCCATGCAAAAACAATTACTAATGAAAAAAAAGGTTCCTGTAAGACATTTAGGTTCTCATCCTACTTGTGCTATCTCCTTCTATCCAAGTATCGTGCAATATTCGAGACCAACAATTTTTACACTGTGAACTATAAGATTGATGAGAAGGCTTAGAATAGAACAAAGTGTCCAATATATGAATGGACACCAAATATAAGGATGCATGATAACAGAAAGAACTACAACCATTTTTTAGACTTCTTTTTGGCACCAATGTATAATGAAATTACAAGCACTCCAATGCCTAGATTGCCTGTGTCTTGTAGAGATTGCATTCAACTCGAAATTCAAATTCAATTGGTTGACTGGTTCTTCATGGAAGAATACACTGTGTTAAGGTTTTACAGATCAACAGTAAAACCCTACAGACTTCCAATACATGTGACAGAGAGGGCATTTGCATTGGAATATGTATGGTAGTTGGAGAGCATGGATAGGCACTTCTGTGGTTAGCAAAAGAAGAGCATACTTCCTTCCTTACCTTTCTCATGTGGAGGGTTCACATTCGAGAGAAAAGCATTCAATGTGGCACATGATTTATTGACAACTTTTAGCTTTGGTGATGAGCGTCTCTGGCAGTATGATCCAATCATTGTGGTTCAAGAAAGGCTTAAGAAAAATGGGAACTCTTCAGTGTTATGTCAAATCGAAAGTAAACCATTGCTATAAAAACTTAGAAACATGGACTTCTAGGAAGAGGTAAAAAAAGAGATGGAGAAAAATACCGCTGATAATAACATTTCAACAAAAGAAATGTCATCACAAATTATGGCATTGCACACACAGAGGACAATAGAGGAGGGTCAGGGCATCCAAAATAGGAGGTCCTACAATTTCTACCAAAAAATCTGCTAATCCATCTAACAAATCTATTCCCAAAATAATTTTGCAAGAATGTAAAGACAGATATTGGACTCAAACCAAAATAAATGATTTTTGGACTATGAGGAAGAATCTAGGTGAACCAAAGACTAGTGCAGAATTTGATTCCATCGATGAGGATGAAGAGTTTAGCAAATTATGGAAAATGGAGCATCCCACAACATCATATGATAGGAGTGAAGATGAAAATGAGTATGATGTTGAGCCCACTCCAACAACTACTACAGTCCTTAAAATATTAGGTGGAGTCAATGAGTCCATGAAAAAAAAATAAAGCAAAGGGGCAAACATTGTGGAAAAAAGGGTTTTGAAGGTGTTGGTCTACGTCCTAGAGGAGAAGGCATTTGGTATCCACTTGAGGTACAACTTCCATCAAATTCAAAATCAAAAGCTCATATTAAACCAGTCATTGGACTTGATTCTTCATAATCATCATAGAAAGGTACTACTCATTACCCTCAGGGTCCACCTGCATTTGTTTCAGGTTCAAATGCACAACCACCAACACATCATGGTATTCCCATTGGTGGTGAATCAAGTGCCACTGCTACTGGTGGGGAATCTAGGGATAGTATTCCTATTAGTGTTCAGTCAAGAGCCATTGTGATTGGTGGGGTTGGCATGGGTACTACTACTAATACTAGTTGTCTTGGTGTTGGACAAGGGAAACAACAAAATATCTCTCGTAAGAGGCCACTAGTGGTAGATACTCATACTATTCAGAATCCTATATCAAGTGCCATTGACACTACAAATCTATCATTTGCAGCTTCAGATCAAATCCCTCAAAAGACTATAAAAAATACACATGAAAGTGACAATGGGACAGGACCAGGAATGGTTGTTGGTAATCCTCGTAATGCATTAGTTAAAACCATAGGCATAGGTGGAATTGGAGCCTCTGCTATTCCTATTTCACCTTTCAAACATTCAATTGCTCCAGCAAGCCCAGATTTTCAATTTCATGATTACTATGAAAAATTTGAACACACAACAAATGCAAATAAAGAAAAAAAGAGAGCATTTCATATGGTTTCCCTGGCTGAAGTTTTAGACGAACAAACTGCAAGGAGGAGGGCATTACCAACATATGACCCACACAAAGATATGATGGAGTTCATGGTTGTTGTGCCCCCAAATAAAGATAAAATCCACCACACAGTCAGATAGATCCCTCTGAATTTCAAGTTAGCACCCTCCAAATGGATTTTTCCAAAGTACATAGTGTGGGCAAAATTAGTGTGTCAAAAAGGACTAATGAAGTGGTCCACACTTCACTGCTAAAGGTGGAGAGAGAAAAAATTAAACTAGAGAAACAAATAGAAAAGTTACAGGCAAACCTGGCAAACAAAAAATCAAAGAGGAAAGCAACAGATAACAAGTGCAATGATTTATAGAAAAGGATAAAAAAATCAAGCTTTGCAGTAGAAATTGCAGGGAAGGAAAAGATGGATGCAAAATTGAAGGACTTGAGAGAAAAACTGGCTAAAAGCAGTAAAAAATTTGATGAGGAAAGAGCCAGTTTTCAAAAATTATACAAAAGTTACGAGTCTGTTGCTACCGAAATAAGAAAAATATAGGACCTATTGGATCATGAGAAGGAAAAAACAAAACAATTGGAAGAGGACATAGAGGAAGAAAGAAAAAATGTGCACAAATGAAAGAAGACCCGCACAATGCAAATGATAAAATTAAATCTTCGGAGAATAGATTGAAAGATAGTATGAAAAATACAATGAAGTATATACAAGAAAACATTTGGGAGAAAAAAATGGAGAGGATTGACAAGTTGTGTGAATGGTTTGAATTGAATGAAAGTCTGATATTAATTTATATGAAAATCAAAGGGCACATTGAGAAGAGCATACATGTTTATTCAAAAGAGGATATGGCAAAACAAATTTTGCAAGTACTCTACAGTACCAGTGACAACTATTTGGCATCCAAGGGAATTAAGAGCTGCATTGATGCCACATTTAAGACATCATCTATCCTTCAAAAATGCCAGAAACTAAGGGAAACATCAGAAGTTATGCATAAATGTGGCAAAAAGATATTGAAGCTGCAAGAAAAGACAACTACTTTGATTAAACTTGTTTTGCCTAAGACCGTTGACCCATCAAATAAAATCATTGGAAAAGAAGCTTACAAAAAAAACATGGAGATAAAAATGAAGTCTGATTTAGGCTTGCTTCCTAAGAACACAACTCCCCAAAGCTTTCTGGAATTCATCCAACCATTTACAACTCTGAATGTGGTATTAGGTTAAACAGTGATGTCAAGTCACTCTTCTAAATATGGATTGTTGACAAAGTTGTAGTTGAATTTCCATAGTTTAAAGAATATTGACCTTCCATCAGACGAACAGTGGAGCACCTTACAAAAACTGGCACAAAAATCTTAAGAATCATAGTATGTATTGCACAATTTTTCTTCTTTTACTCTTATTTTCAAGGTTTTATGTTTTTTCTGTTTGGAATTTGGCATCTCTTGATATAACTCTGTTTTATGAACAGGAAAAAACCAACACTCGCTATTGCCAATCCAACCTATGAATCTATGATGCACAGTGCAAACCTTCAGCATGTAAATTTGTATTCTGAAATTCTCCCAAGTTTTAACATTTCTGCATTTCTCTATTTATGATTACTAGGTTTTGGGCACTTCTATTATCTATATTTAATTTATCATGGCTTGAATTAATATTTAATTTTGAACTCTGGTTTTCGAACAGGAGACATCAGACATGTATCAGTTGTTAAATTGCTAATCCGATGTGTGATGGCCATGTAAATTTGTGCTGAGTTTGTGATTTTGATGTTGAGTCTCCACATGTTGCAAATTGACCCGAAGCTGTTGTTGCTCCGTTGTTTCTATAAAAGGGAATTCACAGTCATTTGCAAAGGGTTCTGAAACTTTGTATTGACTTTTGCATGGAGAATCAGACAAAGTGGTGTATTGAATGAATTGTATCATATGTCTATCTTTTGAAAGAATTAATGAAAATCTAAGTTCTCAACATGTCTAAATAAATTGTTGTTCCCCTTCTTTTGATTGGCCGGGCCACATCTCTTTTGTGTTCTGTTTCTTTGAGTGGTCTTTCAAGTTTATCTTTCGGTTCGAGTTGCAGGTCCTTCTAAAACCTATCTTGTATAGGGTTTCTGGCCCCTTAAAAAATTGTTTTTCCTTAATAAAAAACATGTCTTATAAACATCTATGTATCAATAAACACATTATTGTATTTTAAATCTGGAAATAGAAAGTTGAAAAATACAATTACAAATCAATATTAAATTCTAATTGCAAAAAGTTGATAGACTCATAAAATATCATCAAGTAATCAGCAATAATAATATGCTTTTGTAATATGAATGATGAGATACAGTAATAAGATTAATAAATATCAATCTCTTATAGTTTCCATTCATCCTCATCAAATTCAGAGCTTTCTTGATTCTTATCTATGTTTTCTTCACTCTGAGTCTGCATACCTTCGTTGAACTAAATCTCAATGCTACTAGCAGGTCCAGTACATGAGTCAATAGTCCGACTGGCAGTTTGGTTTGAAGTGTTGCCCAAACCTCTTCTTTCACATTTGGACCTCCATATTTGCAGTGCCCTATCATAAGGAAAAGTGTGGACATCATACCTAGATGTATAGAGCCTCAAGTAATTTTCCAAATTTTTGTCTAGTTTGTTTCTTATGTTTGATTTTAGGAACCCCAAAGCACTGAAAACTCTCTCATCTTCCATCGAACCCAATATCATGGTAAGACATAAATCAACAAGCTTCAAAATATTCTGGCATTGAATCACACAACACTGCATTCTCAGCTATATATTTTCAAAGCCTTGTTACTGATCCCTCTTACTGATCCCTCTTCGTGGGAGCTCTCCATTATGCCATATTGTTCCCTCATATTGTATGAAAAACAAGATGATTTCTCTCTAAAATGAGTTTCATCTAATATTCCATTTATAGTTACTCCATTCAATTCTCTAGATATGCAAATTTTTTATATCAAAGTCAGTAGCTTACTTTGAAAATCAGCTGCACTGTTAAGGCTCCAATATTTAGGAAACACAATAGACATAGCTTCAAGTAGGTTGTCAGGAGGGAATCTGCTTCTAATTTGTGAAAAAAGATCATAGGCAATTTTCTTCACAGAACTAGTTACAGACTCAACAATCTTGTCGAAATCTTCCCTTGTAACTCTTGCTAGTTGCTTTCTGGGGCACTTTCATGGTTCCTCGGGGTCGACCATGGCATATAAGTGCATTGGTATCTCAGCTCCCTATACATTGGCACATACCTTCCTATTTGCACCGATTTGTAAAAAGTTATCAGGATTGTTCAAATCTGTGTCTGCCACTTCAAAAAAATTTCATCAAATAGTGTTGGTTGATTTTGATAGAGATTGTCGAGGGTCATGCATACCATCTTACGCAACGTAGCATATTCTGCAATATACAGAGCTCTTTTTTGGGCAGCCTTAATAATATTCCTCATTTCCTCTAGCATGGGCATAAGAGCTTCTAAATTTAAGAGTGTCTCTAGATTACTTAACCTCCAAAGAAGGTCAGGAATTTCGGTTGCTCTAATTTGTCGTGAGTTATGTGAAATAGTCCAATCAAGGATGGATATTCTGAAAAAAACGATGCGTTGGATCATCCAAAGAGATCCATCTGGTATCATTATCCTTTAGAAGCTTGTTCCCATCAGTTATTCCATCAGCAAAGTGTTGAAATTCCATAAATCCCTTGGGACTTTGACAGAAGTGTGAGTAGAGCTCTCTGATTAAAATTTCAATTTTTTTACCGAAGCATACTTGCTCACAATTCCAAAAGCTAGATTCATTTTGTGAGCCATGTAGTGAGTTGCAGTAATGTACGGTGCAAATGAAGTTTCAATATTTGTACAAAGATCATTCCTATGACCTTGCATTATTGAAGCTTCATCTGCTCCAACACACACCAATTTTTTGGCAACCGTCATGTCATCCATACCTCCATATTCAATTAAACTTCTCTTTACTAGTTGAAATAAATTTTCCTTTGTCCCACTCTCTTTTATTTTAACAACAGATAGTAGATGAAATTGATGGGCATGATTTTGTACAGTATACACATACATGCATACCCATGAATTATTGTCTACTGTTGTAACATCCTCTAAAGAAAATGCAATAAAGTTTGACTCTCTTATTTTTTCCTTTACATCTTTTTTTTCAACCTCAGCAAGACAACTTGTCCACTCCCATCCACTGTTTACTGACCAGTGTCTATTATGATAGTTAGGAACTTTCAAAAAGTGTAATAAACCACTAATTGATGGGAAATCTGTCATAGCATGCCCTTTGCTCAAAATATAAAAAACATCACTTAACTGAACATCTTTTCCTAGTTGTTCTATTTGCATTGCTTTTCCAAAACTAGCTTAAATAGAACCATTAACTTCAGTAGGCTTCGTCTATATTTTCTCATGAAAATAATACTCTTCGACATTCCTCACATGCTTACATTTCTCCTTTGTTTTACATTTTATCATTGATTTTTTAACTTCGTCTATCATTTGTTTTTCATTAGCTTTACCCATATGCTTTTCTATGGTGTCAAATTTTAGCTGCAACCTAATTTCCTTGTTATGTTTCCAAGTGCAAATCTTACACTTGCATTCTATTGGAGGCTCGCCTTCAAGTGGATTCTCCACTAGTTCAATGAATGGATACTTTGATGCCCAGTTAATTTGAAAATTCCTCATTGACATATCCCTCTCCCGATCCTTTTTTGATTGTGGTTGGTCCTTTTTTGATCTATCTTTTTTTCCCCCTTTCATGCATTATCATTAATGACATTATCACCCAAGTCGATTATATCATTTCGGCTAAATTGGGCATCTACCAGATAATATTCTTCAAGATCATCCTGATCTAAGATATCAGGGTCGCCACCGTCTTCAACATGCGGTGTAGGTTGCAAATTTTGTACTTGTGATGATGTACCTTCCTGATTTTCACCACAATCGTTTCCAAATCCAAAGTACGAAGACAACGTTATGCTTTTTGTTGGCCTCTCATGGCCTTCCCCACATTTAGGTTTCATACCCTTCTTCCTGTTTGACATCTCCAACGAAATAAAGGTTGCCAAAAAAATATCAATTTGTTGAAGAAGCAATAATAGACTATAAAGTATAATATATGTTTCATTGGCCCTATGACCTACAATCTAGATGTCTGAGGTCTGAATCTCTCGACTGACCACTTCGCATTGACGGGTCCCTAGTGAATAAGAATGAACTCAACAGTGCAAACAAATATAGATAAATTCAGAATAATATTATAACACCTCAAAAATATGATCGCTCACCTTTAGGTCACTAACAGTCCCCAATGCAGTCAACAACAATACTTTTCCTTGGTCTGAAACTTCACTATTGATCAAAATTCAAAGCCTAGAACCCACCAGATTGTCTAGAGATAGATCTGATATTTGAGTGTATTTATCAATCCTTATATGGTGAATACCACGGGAATTTTATATGGTATACAAATATTTGGCGAATCCTGTGTAACTATAACACGACTTATATAATTTTTGAGGCGATTATGGGTCATCCAAATAATTGACAAATACAATATAGTTGGCGAAAGTTGGGGTGAATGGAGACACGCATTGACAAAATGTTGAGCGAATTGGGTCCTCCTGGCTAACAAATCTTCATATGCCTATAGGCGAATTATGATCGTCTATTAAGGCAACCTTGGAGAGTGTAGGCAAAAAAAGTAAATTTACCATGTGTCCACCGTATATCGTATTGACGAAATCCTCACATAGAAACATTTAATTACATAAAACATATGGCGTTCGGGCCATGAATTCGATGGAAATTATTAATGTTGGTGACATGGCCACCCCCAATCGGTACAAAATATTCGCCATTTCCTAAATTGCCGACGTGAAAAATTTGCCATTAACGAATATTCGCCACTAAAATAATCTGTGAAGTTCAGAACTGAATAATTACAAAGAACTATGATATGCTCTCTTAGAGTCCCGAGTCCTCGTTTATAACTATTATTCCACCGTCCACAACAAGATTATGACTGCTTACACACTTTGAATACTCACTAGCCAAAAACATTGTAACACGGGCTAACTTCCCGGTTGCTTTTCCTGTTTTCTCACACCAACCCAAGGAATCTATTAGTGCCAAATTCTAGAATCTTAACCTCCTTTCGTTTAAGCCAAAGGGTAGAGGGCTTAACGTCCTAATGGACGATCTTCTGTCGGTGGAGGTACTTTAGCCGCTCTTCACAGTCTCAATCTACTGAATTATTTGCCCCCTGATGTTCTGGTCATGGTTACCATGGATGAGATTTAGGGCATAAACTGTCGAAGTCTTCTTGTGGCGCACCCTATAAACTTCCCTCCACTCCCCCAACACACCGCCGCCAGTC
The DNA here is from genome assembly GCF_030272615.1 of Cryptomeria japonica. Taxonomy (NCBI): domain Eukaryota; kingdom Viridiplantae; phylum Streptophyta; class Pinopsida; order Cupressales; family Cupressaceae; genus Cryptomeria; species Cryptomeria japonica. The sequence continues at coordinate 36,665,052 of NC_081411.1, read as the reverse complement.
GCTTTAAATCCCAAAGCTCTTCCACATCCTGCTGCCAACAAGCATAGACAAGGCACATGAATGGTTTGCAATAATGCCGCAAAGTGGATTTATTGAAAACCTTTTACAAACATTCAAGCAAATGCAATTGGCAGGTGTAAAACCAAATTATCCAATTTTTGCCATCATCCTTCCTGACTATGTGAAAATTGGAGCTTCGGAAGAGGGTATGGACTTGTCAAAGCATAATTTTTTTTTTTTTTTTTTGTATTATATGTTGTAGTTGCAACTACCTGGTAGATGTGTATGTAAAATGTGGAAGAACAAATAAGCAATTGGACTATTCAACAACATGCCTCGAACAAATGTGAATGATTCCAGGATATGCACAAAATGGATGTACGAAAAAGGATTTAGAAACTGGAAGCATGCAAAAGGCAGGTGAATTGTTTGACAATTAGACTATTTTACCAAATGCAAAGTTTGGAAGCATGGGGAAGGTAGCTGAATTGTTTGACAGAATGCCATAAAGATATGTAATCTCTCGGACTACAATAATTGCAGGATATGCACAAATGGATGTTCGGAAAAGGCTTTAGAAACTTTCAACAAAATGCAATTGGCAAGTCTAAAGCCAAATTCCACAAACTTTCCAACATTCTCCCAGCTTGTGCCGAAATGGGAACTTTGGAACAAGGTATCGACATCTATGAAAGCATTGTGGAATGGGGATTAGTAGTTGCAACTATCCTCGTAGACATGAATGCACAGTGTGGATTCTTAGGATAAATAAAGTTGTTAAATCAATCGAAAATAGGATATAATTAAATAAGTTGTGAAGTCAAAGATAAAAAATAGAAAAAATAGATGGTATGTTGAATGATGCTAATTTTTTTTTATTGTAAATATTATTTTGTAATCAAATAACATAAGTAGCTGTGCTTGATAAACACTCACTAACTTACTAACACGTTTCTTTAATTTTTTTAAGGTTTAAGAAGGTGTGGGTACTTGATATGTGTTTAGAGAAGCTTCACCTAAGATGATTTTTCTTTCATATATTATTGAATGGAAATTGTTTTTGAGTCTTATAACTAGGCTGATCATTGTGAAGGGTATCTTACATCTTAGAACCAATTGTTTCTGGATTAGATTGTGTAAAAATGTGCATCAATGTTTCGAATCACACTCTTTGATCCATCATCAAGATGGTAGAGAGCAAGGAAGGATGAAAAAATGGTCAAGTGGCAAACCCAAAAGGTTAAACAGAGGGAGGGAGGAGGCACAAGGAACAAGGATGGATAGTTGACAAGATAAGGAAATAAGAAATGATGTAATCCAAAAGTCGTTGGTTTGAATCATATTAATTGTAGAAATTTAATGTCTATTATCATACATCTTACTTTCAATTCATTTCATTTCATTAAGAGAATTTCATTAAGTAAGAATTCTAGTCAATTTTAGAGTAAGATGATTTCATTAAGAAAGAACTCTTCTCAATTCATTAAGAGGATTTCATTATATCCCACTTTTTCTTCCCTTTCTTTGTCGACTTGTTGTCCTGCAAAATTTTCTAATCATTTCCTTCATCTCTAAAGTAGAAAATTTGTTGATCCCCTTTCCATTGTTTTATTGTTTGGCCTAGTTTTTATGTGGTTTGTGGGTTCCTTTGACTTGTAATAGTTACAAATGCATCAATCCTCAACATTTTAAGCTTGTTTTAAATGAATGAGTGACCATTTGAAACTTTTTATGAAATTCATTAGATTATGTAGTCTATGGAATCCAAATTGAACTATTCAAAACAATCACAATTCCCATCCAACAAACTAGAATCACTATTTCTTTATTGACCCTTTGTTGAATATTTAGAACCATCCCAATATCCACATATTTATGACATACATTAAAAACTATTACTTATGGTAATTAAAATGGCACTAAAAGGCTGTTTCAACTTTCACTAAGAGTACTAGCCTCCTTGAATAAATTTCTTGCATTAAGCGACATTGATCTTTTTGGGGTATAACTACAATTATTACAGTTACAATTATAATATCTAACACCAACCTTTGAGTTGGGAAAACAAAATTTGACAGAAACATTAAAGAAAAATAATTATAAAGAGCGCAGACTACTTAAAATACCAAATATAGTAAGTCTTTATGAATTTCAGGCAAAGGAAGATAACTAAGGTCAAGATCAACAAAGAAAAAAAGGGATTTCCCCCCATATTACAAATACACTTTTAGGACATTTAATATCACCAACCTATGAATCCATTTTTTTATAGATCCATAGGATGTACAGATTTTAAAATCGTTCAAGCTTTGCACTTCTTATTGCATTTTATAGGTTTAGACATAAACAATAACCCTCTTCAAATGACTCAGATGTGTAAAATTTTCCATTTCTTTAATCTCTAGACACATGAGATTGTCCAGATTTTTAAGAATTTCCATATTAAAGTGTCATGATACAGTTTTCTATTTTTGACAAGACCTCAACTAACAGCAATTCAATGTTGTTATCAGTGCTAAAACCACTTTAGTTACATTTTCCATGTGCTCATGGTGGGTGGGGAGATACAAGGCTAAGAGAATGCTTTTACTAGTTCACATCTTTTTTGGAAGGTTCATATCATCTTTGTGGTCTCAACTTCAATGCAAACTAAAAACAATTTCTCTCCATCATTGTACCTATTGTTCAAATCCCTTCTCCACTTGACATGAAATCACTCAACAAACAAAGCTTCTAAGGTTGGTGAGTTTTTCACTCCCACTTTTTTTACAAGCCAATCCATACTTCGTTTGGTATGAGATTTTCAAACACTTTAATAGTTGTAATAATTTTGTAGCTTCTTGCAATGACATTTCATGAAGCACTAGATTTCTATTGGAACTAAGCTTGAAATCCACAATTAAATTTCTTATTTTAGCTATTTTACAATGGTAAATGTTCTTGTGAGATTTTGTGAAGATCAAGAGGCAATGGAAAGCACAAATAAGAGAGAACAAAATAGATGATAGAAATAAACTGTATTCTATCAAGATGAAAATACTGATCAACTGGATCATCAATTGATACATACAATTAATATGAGCCTGCTTATATAGGAAAGGCTATATGGATATGTGAGCACACAAACATGACATGTGGCTCAATAAGAAACAAGGGTAGGTACGAAATAGGTGTGGGTGGGTAGGAGAAACAATATAATAGTCCACATGAGGTGGATCACCCACTGAATGTGGAGTGTAACAACAAGATCAACACCATAAAAGGTGGAAATTCTCCTACACACACTATCCCAATGTGGCATAAACACCCAAGTGTCTCATACCCAAACTACTATGAAATGCATTTCCTAAGTAAACTTAAGTAAGGTAAAATAATATCCATGATGAATAATTATTTACACCAACACCCCCCCTTGAGTGCAACTTAGGGAAATGCACTTACGTCTACAATGCAACTAAGCAATGCAAGATGAGTTCCGACTACGAGGCCATGTTAGGTACCCATGTACAAATGCAAATGCATGAAAACCAATGCAAGGAAATCTCTCACAAAGCGGGGAAAGAGAGAAAAACCCAATGGGAAAAAACCCTCCCCCAAAAGAGAGATGAAAACTAGATACAAAGAACTCTCATAGAAGTATGTGAAGAAGAAACCCCCATGTGAGGAAAAAGTCCCCCCCATATGAGAGAAGAATAAGAAAAGCTAGGAAGCCCCCCCCTCAATGTGGAATCTGCACCAATGATAGAAGCTCGATGTATGAAGAAACTGCTCCACAAACATCGAACAACATTCCTCCCCTTAGGAAGAAACAAAACTAAAGGTGTATCCATGAAGTCTCCCCAACCATGAAGGGAAGATGAAGCAAAAATACTCATGATGAAAGGAATCCCTAAAAATTGCTCAAGTGTCCCCATGTTGATGCTGAAAGGTACCCCCTCCAAAGGTGGTAAACTGTGCCACACTGCTGAAAAAGGCACTCCAAGATCTAGTGGAGATGAATGTAGATCAATATCCAAAGACTCATATGTCTCCTCAAAAGATAAAGAGACCTCCTCCAAGTGTTGTACAAAAGTATCCACAATCATGTCAACCTCTAAAGATTGATCATGTAGAGAATGCACAAGAGGGTCAGAGTGATCCCTCGCAACAATCAAAGAAGGATCATCTTCATCAAAGAGAAGATGAATATCATCAATGGTGTCTCCCAAATCTGCAATGTAGGAGTCCACAAACAAACCTGCAATGTCTGCCAAGTAGGCATCCCAATCAACTGAAGCTGGAAGACATGAAATATCCTGCTGCACTGAATCATAAGAAGGCAAAATTTTTGCACTTGTTGCATCGTTAGGTGCAATAGGTGGTGTGATATCAATAGAAGGAAATGAAATGCAAGGCTCAAGGACGGGGTCACATGTGAGAATCCCCAAGTTCAAATGCCCAAAGTTCTCTTCAAAATCTGAATCATCAACATAGGAAGAACCAACCTTATCAATAGGACCAAAATCTGAAAAAGAGTACAACCGAGATGCATGATCAACCACCCCAGTCACAATGATAGCTCCACTCTCCAAGTCTCTAATGATAACTGAATCAGGTGTGAACTCCACAGTTTTCCTAGCTGCCCCATGTGTGATTTGATAGATGGAAAGAAGATTATTTGTCAAGTGGGGTACACACAACACATCAATGAAGGAGTTATCCCCAATGGCAATAGATCCTTTCCCAATCACATCCATGTATGTATGATTGCCCATCAAAATTTGTGGCATGTGGCAAGGCTCAAATGCAGAAAACATAGACTGCGAAGATGCCATATGATGAGAAGCCCCTGAATCTAGAAGCCATCTCCCTAAATCATGACTTGTAGTAGCACAAAGAGCTTGTCCCTTTCCTTTATCCTTGGAAGAAGAAGCCGATGTAGACATTCTAGAAGGTAGGTTGATTCTATTCTTCTCAAGAAGATTCTTCATCTCATCAATATCCTTCTTATAACAATGATGTTCATCATGTCCCGACTTCTTGCAATATCCACAAAAAAGATTGTCCTTATATGATTTCCTCTTAGGTGAGAATGGTGAATCACCTTGTTGCAGAGAGGAAGATTGTGCTCCATCTTGTTGTGGTTTAGACTTAGGTTTCTTTTGATTCTTGCCTTTTCCTTGATTACTTTGATTCCCTTTGTTAGCCACCAAAGCTTGTGACTTTGAAGATTTGAGAATCCCCATCGTGGTCAACTTAGATTGCTCAAGTATCAACATCTCCGTGAATGAATCAAATGAGGGAGAAGTGTATGAGGAACCTTGAGCTAACCTATGGGTGTGAAAGCTAGATACAAAGGCTGCATACTTTGAAGGAAGTTTGTCCAACAAGTTATAAACTAATTGAGCATCCTTTTTGTCAATTCCACAATCCTTTAGTTTTGCTCTTAGCTCAGTTGCTTTTGTGACATAATCTTGGATTGTATCAAAATCCTTGGGATCCAAAGTTGTGAGTTCACTATCAAGCTTGTAGCCCTTAATCCCATCAACTTGACCATACAATTTCTTAAAAATATCCCAAGCCTCTTTAATTGTTGTACACTTATCAATGTGAAAAATGAGGTCATCTGATACACACTTTATAAGAGTTCCAAGTGCCATAGAATTCTTAGTTAGCCATTCAATTTGAGCATTAGGATCAACCTTAGGATCAGGTGGTGCTGTTATAGTTTCATTTACATAATGAATGAGTCCTTTTTCCATTAGTTTACTCCAAGCCTTAATTTTCCATGATGCATAATTATGAGGAGTTAAAAGTGGAAATTTAGGAGAACCCATAACACCAAAATGAAAAAACACAAGATAGAGAGAGGCACAATCACACAAGACACCCCCCCAAAATAATCAATCAAGAAACCCCCCCAAAATGATGATTTTGACACTTTATACTTAGTGCATATACAATGAGCCACTTGCAAAAAAAGGTAAAGTGGACTTCTGATTTCAATTTACAACTTCTCAAAATGAGATCTAAGAGACTTCAACAAATACTGCTAGTGATCTAAACTGAGATCCAAGCAAAATGCAAGTACCAAATATGCCAAAAATGGCCAAATACTGAAAGTACAGTTTCTACTTAAAATCACTGCAAAAAGATGGCAGATTATAGTACAGTTTCTACTTAAAATCACTGCAAAAAGATGGCAGATTATGAAAGTAGATGAAAAAATATGCACTTTAAAAAAAAAAACGGCACTTGAAAAGGAGTCCATATGAGCCCAAACGAAGCCTCCAAAGTTGTAAAAATCAGGATTTCACGATGTCTGAAAAACCTATATCCAAAAATCCAAAAAATCCTACACCATTGTACAAATCGTGAAATTCTACCCCAAAACAAAAAACATTGCTCGAAAAAATGAGTCCGGATGAGTGAGATATCGCTATTTGAAAAATGCTTCAATAATAACCTGCAATAGAAAACTCCAAAATACACAACCCCAAATAACATCAAATTTCTCTCAATTAGCAAACCAATGACACTCTAATGGCTCTGATACCATGTGAGATTTTGCCCAGATCAAGAGGCAATAGATTAACTATATTCTATCAAGATGAAAATACTGATCAACTGGATCATCAATCGATACATACAATGAATATGAGCCTGCTTATATAGGCAAGGCTATATGGATATGTGAGCACACAAACATGACACGTGGCTCAATAAGAAACAAGGGTAGGTAGGAAATAGGTGTGGGTAGGTAGGAGAAACAATATAATAGTCCACATGAGGTGGATCACCCACTGAATGTGGAGTGTAACAACAAGATCAACACCATAAAAGTTGGAAATTATCCTACACACACTATCCCAATGTGGCACAAACACCCAAGTCACATCATTATGAAATTTACATTTTTTAAATTAGTAAAGTGATAAATCTAATGGGTTTTCATTTCATTAAAAAATATGATCAAGAAGACCTTCAAAAAATTACAACAAGGCAGAAATGTGGTATTCTAGTGCCTTGGCCATTTTTTGGAGGTCCAAGCATAGGCTTGGTCCCACCAAGCCTAACCTGAAGCCAAAACCAAGGCATAGGTGTGTTTTCCACTCCATCTTTTATGAAATGGGCACCCGTTATTTAAAATTAAAAAACGGGCACCCGTTTTAAAATTTGTAGTATTTTAAGAAATGTGTACCCATTTTTAGAAACGTGTATCCGTTTCTAAAAATCGTGCACCCATTTCTCTACGGTGGTCCGATCCTAAACGGGCACCCATTTTTCAAAACGTGCGCCCATTTTATTTTTATGGGTCGAGGACCCGAAGCTAAACGGGTGTCCGTTTCTTAAAAAACAGGCACTCATTCCTAGCGACAAAGTTTTATGTTCACAGACTTCCGCGGAATTGGGACCCAACTTCTTGCACCCATCCTATTGATTATAATTATTGTTATTAGTTCTCAAAATTCAACATCATCACTAGCTTTTGATGTCATAGTAAAATTAGTGTCTATACCAGCATAAATCTTCTGCAACTCTTAAAACATGACAAAAAGATCAGATGACACAACTCCAAATGGCCAACCTTAAAACACACACACACTAAGCAACATATTAAGCCTAGAGAATGTCAGTCAACTATGAGTGTTTTAACACTTTTAAGCCTAAAAGTCAAATCTTAGTGTGTGTGATTTAAACCGTCTTCCTCGAACACCCAAAATTATTCATTTTTTCACCAGACATCAATTTCAATACCACTTCCATTTCAAACTGCAGATACATCTCTGTATTTTTTTCATAGTGATGGTCATTCTTGCACCCATCACTGGTTCTTATTTGTAGTTTTGATCTAATACCACCATGTCTCCTTCACCCAAGAAAGAAAATGTCATAGAAATAGGTAGAAGAAGACTTAGAAGTTGCAAAGGTTCTCTTATCTCTAGTGGATAAATAGCAATTTATTGTCCATGTGGACCCCCCACACTACACTTGGACTTACAAAATGACCACAATGTAGCTAATGCATCAACACAATTCCCTCCATCATTCAAGATGTTAAGATTGACTCATAGCCCCCATAATACTTTCCATACCAGTATATAGAGTGATTGCGTTTATTGCCCAACTTTACCTCAAACCATGGTTCACTATCCTCCCTAGTTCAATAGTCAATTCCCTAGGATGCCTAACGTCAATTGTAGGATCAACCTTCGGAGAAATTTTGTTGAACACTGAAAGTGTTCCTTCATTGGGCCTATCATGATAAGGCCAGAGCTCATGTCCTGTCACTATGCCTACAACATGGGATTATCCTAGCTATACCTTAGCAAAACCATCCTCTCTATCAAGTTTTAGTGGTAGTCTATAAAAATTGAAGGGGCAACATTCGTCAATTCTTTGTTCGAGTTGCAAAGCCTCTAGTATTAAATTTTTTGTGGTTACACTCAATTGAGGGGCATACTTGTAATTTACTTTGTATCGACCCCCTCTAGTGTCTTTCTGGACCGTCCCATATTGTGGTATTTACAAACACGGGTTTTATAGGATATTCCCCACCCATGGTCTTCAACCTCTCCACCTCAGCCAAACTATCATTACAAAGATTTGAAAATCTCAATTTTTTTTTTTATTCTAATTGGGCACCAACACGACATGAATCCTACATGTTGATTGTGATCTCCTGATAAAATTGAAACCTATTAGTGTTCTATCAGCCCTCCCACACTTATTGAGATGATGACAAATATCTTCCATTTCAATATTACAATGATGTACTTTTCTACTGCAAACTTCTCCTTTTAGACAAAATTGCCACATCCAGATCTCTATCTTCATAACTCTTCTACTTATGCTGGTTAACATGGTCATAAGAAAATTCAAGGGCCTATTCTTCATATTGATCATATGCCACGTGAGAAAAGTATCTTCCACCTTCAAAATAACCCAACCCTTCATGCATTCCTTCATAATCAAACTATGCCAATTCATCTATTATTGGTATTAGTCTTTTTGAAAGAAGAAGTGGTTCTATTCCTAGCTCCATATGAAATTTTGAAAGGTAATAACCATCATCCTAGTAAGAAAACTTCCCAAGGTCATCATCTCACAAAATTTGGGACTCCATGGCCTCCATTTCCATCATCTTTCTCTTCTCCTGGATGCCACCTTCTTTGAGAGGCGAGATTGGAGAATTGAGCTCTGTAGAGATATCCTCATTAATGTTGAGTCCCAATTTCAACATCTTGTGAATTCTGGAACAAAACTTATTAGGATTGTTTAGGTTGAAACCAAAAGTGAGCAAAACTGTTTCATAGATGAGGAACACCGGGTTCTTTATAGTCTTATCATTCTTAATAACCTCTGCCCTCTTCGACTATTCTTCATTGATGGATTTCGTGTGTTTTGGATCTCTTGTGCATTCAAAATTGCTCAAAGCTCAATTTTAAGATCTTCTAAAACCTCTTTTGGTTTCTCATGCATACGTTTTGCAATCACATCTAGCCTTTTGTCAGCTATTACTCTATGAACCACTATTTACTCAAGTTGTTCACAAAAAATCCCTCATTGCATCATTGCCAGTAAATAGGTTCTTTAGTTTATCTTCTAAAGACAATTCTTCCAACACTTGAACCTATAAATAGAGTTTATGGCTGGTCAACTCATTTATACCTGCTACAACTACATCAAGAGTTGAGAAAGAAACAAAGCCAACATGATCCTTTTCAGATGAATCATTGCCCACATTCTCTTCATCTTGCAATGGTGAAGCTTCCTTGTCACTTCTCCAATAGTCCGATAGAACACATGTACTCTCATTTTCTTCATCCCACCAATGTACATAACACATCATTTCAACTTCCACAAATGTGAATCACTAGATATCTTTCCCTCCATTTAATGATTTCTCCAGGGCATCTTGATTCTTAGGCTCTACCAAAACATGCAAATCCTCATTTTCCAAAGGATTTGGTTTTAGATTTCACTTTTTCTATAGATTCTTCATATCATAGCCAAAAGCTATTGGGCTTTTTACCAAATTTCAACATGCCAAGAAATTTTTCAATGACTTAATTTCAATTTCATAATCTAATTGATCCAACAACCTCTTTTGAGCAACTAAAATCTTACACAAAGGTGAATCTGAAGTAGGATGAACAACTCCCACTTCAATGTGACTCTCTGGTACATAAAAACATCTAGCTCTGCAATTCATCACCAAAACTTCTTCCATCTCTTCTCAACATCTCCTTGGCTCTAACCAAGCTCTGATACCAATTGTTGATAGTGGTTCACCATAAAAGCTTACATCCACTCTCAAGTAGGACAAAATATTATTCACGGTTTTTTATAAATAGGAAAGGAAAGGAAAGGAAAGGGTCTTTTATAGTCCACGATGCCAACCATCTATGTATGGGTCTACAGATGGGTTAGAGCCCTATAGGACTACCTCGTACTCCTTGTGGGAGGTAGCTAATTGCACTACAAACGAGGCATACAAACCTTCCCCCCTTGTGGGATTTGAACTTGTGACCTCCCTTTCAAGAGCACAAGTTCTCCACTACTAGGCCAACTCAAGTTGTACAGGCTAACTCAAACTCTTTGTAGACAACATGATCAAGAATGTGAAGAGCCAAAAGTTATATGACTATTGGGTTTCACATTCAACAGAGATAAGACTTCAGAATATTGAAATTAGATCCATTTCAGCATTAACCCAAACAAAAAAATCCACAAATAAATTAAATCGAAGAGAAATGTCTAAAAATCCATTTTATTAAAAATTTGTTAATATGTCACACCTAAACCAACCACTAAACTCCCGTAACATGGTAATCATTCCAGATACTAATCATCCTTTAACCCACTTGATATCACACCTCTTAAAAGAAAAAGAACAAAAACATTTTTAGTAGTGGACATTGTCACACGGGCTAACTTCCCGGTTGCTTTTCCTGTTTTTTCACACCGACAAAAGGATTCTATTAGTGCCAAAATCTAGAATCTTAACCTCCTTTCGTTTAAGCCAAAGGCTAGAGGGCTTAACGTCCTAATGGACGATCTTCTGTCGGTGGAGGTACTTTAGCCGCTCTTCACAGTCTCAATCTACTGAATTATTTGCCCCCTGATGTTCTGGTCATGGTTACCATGGATGAGATTTAGGGCATAAACTGTCGAAGTCTTCTTGTGGCGCACCCTATAAACTTCCCTCCACTCTCACAACACACCGCCGCCAGTCGCTTTAAATCCTAAAGCTCTTCCACATCCTGCTGCCAACAAGCATAGACAAGCTAAGGCACATGAATTGTTTGAAATAATGCCGCAAAGTGGATTTATTGAAAACCTTTTACAAACATTCAAGCAAATGCAATTGGCAGGTGTAAAACCAAATTATCCAATTTTTGCCATCGTCCTTCCTGACTGTGTGAAAATTGGAGCTTCGGAAGAGGGTATGGACTTGTCAAAGCATAAAATATATATTTTTTTGTGTTATATGTTGTAGTTGCAACTGCCTAGTAGATGTGTATTTAAAATGTGGAAGAACAAATAAGCACATGCCTAGTAGATGCAACTGCCTAGTAGATGTGTATGACTATTCAACAACATGCCTCTAACAAATGTGGTCAAATGGACTCCAATGATTCCAGGATATGAACAAAATCGATGTACGAAAAAGGATTTAGAAAGTGGAAGCATGCAAAAGGAAGGTTAATTGTTTGACAACTAGACTATTTTACCAAATGCAAAGTTTGGAAGAACGGAGAAGGTAGGTGAATTGTTTGACAGAATGCCATAAGGATATGTCATCTCTCGGACTACAATAATTGCAGGATATGCAAAATGGATGTTCGGAAAAGGCTTTAGAAACTTTCAAGAAAATGCAATTGGCAAGTGTAAAGCCAAATTCCACAAACTTTTCCAACATTCTCCCAGCTTGTTCCGAAACGGGAACTTTGGAACAAGGTACGTACATCTATGAAAGCATTGTAGAATGGGGATGTTTATAATGTGTTAGTCGTTGTAACTATCTTTGTAGACATGAATGCACAGTGTGGGTTCTTAGGATAAATAAGGATGTTAAATCAAATGAAAATAGGATATAATTAAATAAGTTGTGAAGTCAAAGATAAAAAATAGAAAAAATAGCTGGTATGTTGAATGATGCTAATTTTTTTTATTGTAAATATTATTTTGTAATCAAATAACATAAATAGCTATGCTTGATAAACACTCAATAACTCACTAACATGTTTCTTTAATTTTTTTAAGGTTTAAGAAGGTGTGGGCACTTGACATGTGTTTAGAGAAGCTTCACCTAAGATGTTTTTTCCTTCATATATTATTGAATGGAAATTGTTTTTGAGTCTTATGACATTGTGAAGGGTATCTTACATCTTAGAGCCAATCGTTTTTGATTAGATTGTGTAAAAATGTGCATCAACGTTTCGAATCACACTCTTTGATCCATCATCAAGATGTTAGAGAGCAAGGAAGGATGAAAGAATGGTCAAGTGGCAAACCCAAAAGGTTAAACAGAGGGAGCGAGGAGGCACAAGGAACAAGGATGGATAGATGACAAGATAAGGAAATAAGGAATGATGTAATCCAAAAGTCATTGGTTCCAATCATATTAATTGTGGAAACTTAATGTCTATTATCTTACATCTTACTTTCAATTCATTTCATTTCATTAAGTAAGAATTCTACTCAATTTTAGAGTAAGAGGATTTCATCAAGAAATAACTCTTCTCAATTCATTAAGAGGATTTCATTATATCCCACTTTTTCTTCCCTTTCTTTCTCAACTTGTTGTCTTGCAACATTTTCTAATCATTTCCTTCATCTCTAAAGTAAAAAATTTGTTGATCCCCTTCCATTGATTTGTTGTTTGGCCTAGTTTTTATGTGGTTTGTGTGTTCCTTTGACTTGTAATAATTACAAATGCATGAATCCTCAACAATTTAAGCTTGTTTTAAATGAATGAGTGACCATTTGAAACTTTTTTTGAAATTCATGAGATTATGTAGTCTATGGAATCCAAATTGAACTATTAAAAACAAACACAAGTCCCATCCAACAAACTAGAATCACTTTTTCTTTACTAACCCTTTGTTGAAGATTTAGAACCATCCCAATATCCACATATTTATGACATACATTAAAAACTATTACTTATGGTAATTAAAATGGCCCTAAAAGGTTGTTTCAACTTTCACTAAGAATACTAGCCTCCTTGAATAAATTTCTTGCATTAAGCAACATTGATCTTTTTGTGGTATAACTACAATTATAATCTCTAACATCAACCTTTGAGGTGGAAAAAGAAATATTGACATAAACATTAAAGAAAAATAATTATAAAGAGTGAAGACTACTTAAAATACGAAATGTAGTAAGTCTTTATGAATTTCAATCAAAGGAAGATAACTAAGCTCAAGATCAACAAAGAAAAATGGGGTTTCCCCCAATCTTACAAATAGACTTTTAGGACATTTAATATCACCAAGCTATGAATCCATTTTTTTATAGTTCCATAGGATGTATAGATATTAAAATCGTTCAAGCTTTGCACTTCTTATTGCATTTTATAGTTTTAGACATGAACAATAACCCTCTTCAAATGACTCAAATGTGTAAAATTTTCCATTTCTTCAATCTCTAGACACATGAGAATGTCCAAATTTTTAAGAATTTCCATATTAAAGTGCGATGATACGGTTTTCTATTTTTGACAAGACCTCAATTGAAGACAATTCAATGTTGTTACCAGTGCTAAAATCACTTTAGTTACATTTTCCATGTGCTCAAGGTGGGTGGGGAGATCCAAGGCTAAGACAATGCTATTACTAATTGACATCTTATTTGGAAGGTTCATATCATCTTTGTGGTCTCAACTTCAGTGCAAACTAAAAACAATTTCTCTCCACCATTGTAACTATTGTTCAAATCCCTTCTTTACTTGACATGAAATCACTCAACAAAAAAAGCTTCTAAGGTTGGTGAGTTTTTCACTCCCATTTATTTTACAAGCCACTCCATACTTCTTTTGGTATGATATTTTAAAACACTTTAATAGTTGTAATAATTTTGTAGCTTCTTGCAATGACATTTCATTAAGCACTAGATTTCTATTGGAACTAAGCTTGAAATCCACAATTAAATTTCTTATTTTAGCTATTGTACAATGGTAAATGTTCTTAATCAACGTCATCTACCTGAATGCATAATCTAACATCCTTCATATTAAGGGACATATATTTCTATAAAGAAGAATTTTTTTCTCAAAACATTCATTCAAATTCTTAAATGGTGAAAATTTTCTGGATTCTATGAAAAGATGTTTATGTGTTGAGAACCATTCATGTCAAGCTCCCTAAACGAAAAATCTATTCATTTTAATTTATTTCATAAGTTAACCATTTCTTTATACTGTAAAAAAGTACATGCATTTTAATAAAGTATGTAACTTACATGATCTCAATTCGGTTTTGAGCCTAATCACCATACATGGATTCACTACTAAGTTCAATTTTTATATTACTTGATTTGTACTTTCCATCATATTATATAATATATATTTTACTATCAGATAGACTCTTGCACACAAGCACATTAGATGCCTTGAAATTTTGACAATCAAATATCCTAAGAACAACCTAACACATATGAACAAAAGCAATTTTTTTCATGCCGTTTATTTCTTCCCTCCAATATATTAAACACTATCGATGTTAACCGTTGCACTTTTTTGATGCAAGTACTTGTTTTAACAATCATGCAATTTTATGTGACAATAAATGCCTACCTTGAAAGAAAACCTTCAATTGATTCTTAAAAATATCTTGAAAAATAGAAAAAGTCCAAGAGGCTCGCCAAATACAGATGCTATCTCAGGATTTATTAAATAAAGATGCGAACTAAATCTTGAGATGCAAATAACAAATTCTAAATTAACTATCTATCTCACGCAGAATGAAATTGCTGTTATGTTCAGTCATATCACTGAACTACAACCACATGTTGTATCCATAGCTGCTATATCGTGCATGTAATGACGACTGAATACAAAAAGCTGTTATGGCCTATATAATCCCCAGTCATGGTTTACAACTGTGACACCTCCATCCACAACAAGATTATGGCCACTCACATATTTAGACTCGTCACTGGCCAAATACAGAGCAGCCTCTGCAATATCCTCCGCTTTAAGAATGGTTCCCTTCAAGTTGCCTACGCTGCAACCCCACGCCTCCACTTCATCCTTTCCTTTTCCTACATAGTCAATTGCACTCCTGGTTGCAACAAGAGAAGGAGAAACACAATTGACTCTGATACCATATTTTCCAAGCTCAGCAGCACCATTTTTAGTCAAGCCTATAATTGCATGTTTTGAGGCCGTGTATGCATGAGGTGCAGCTCCTCCCATAATCCCTGCAGTACTGCCTGTAGAAATTATACACCCTTTTCTGTTGGGTATCATAACGCGGGCTGCATGCTTAATGCCGTGCATTACTCCGTTTACATTTACATGCATGGGGGCTTCAAATTGCTCCATCTCGTACTCTGCATTTGCAACACTATTTCGATGCCTATCTCCAACACCCGCATTATTGAACATTATGTCCAGTTTTCCATGCTCATCCATGGCTAAATCCACTGCTGCGCTCACGTCTTGCTCTTTGCTTACGTTACAGTGGATGAATGTAACCGATGAAGAAAGGGACTCAGCGAGTTTCGAACCCGGTACATCGGAAATGTCGGCAACGATGACTTTGGCTCCATGGTTTGTGAAGAGGCGAACGGTGGCTTCACCAATGCCTGATGCTCCGCCTGTGATTATTGCTACCTTGCCTTGCAATCTGCAACTTAACATAAGAACATTAAACCCAAGTGGATCAAGATAAAGTAAACAAAAAAGAAAATTGGATCAATTACCTTCTAAACAGAGCACCAGCTGCTTGCCCCCCATTAGACATATTTCTCTGAGATGAAGAGATTTTACTGGTTTGTTTGCATTGGATTACAACGTATTCAAGTAGGCCTGCCTGTATGTATATATATATATATATATATATATATATATATATAACCAATCAAATGTGGGGAATCATCTCTGAGTTAAAAACAGTCATGCCAGTTATTAATGTTAACCATTTCAGGCTTAAGAAAATACAAAATGTTTCGAAAGAAGATGAAAAAAGAAGATGCGATAAACGTAGGTGTCAGAATATATCCATGACGAGGCCAACGATATAGACCCGATATTTTAGTTAAATTTAAGCCAATATTTCATAAAAATTAAAAAACAAATCGTCATGATGTGATACAAATGGTTTTAATAATTTTGTCTCCTATCATTTTGTTTATGTTAAAAATGATCGATTATTAGAGTTTATTTTTTATTGATGCTCCGCCTGCGATTATTGCTACCTTGCCTTGCAATCTGCAACTTAACATCATGCAGGCCTGCCTGAATAGATATGTATACCACACCAATCAAATATGGGGAATCATCTCTGAGTTAAAAACAGTCATGCAGTTTATTAATGGAGAGTTATCAGTAAGCGACCTATACTAATGTCAAGCATTTCAGGTTTACGAAAATACAAAATGATTCGAAAAAAGATGTGATAAATGTTGGTGCCAGAATATATCCATGACGAGGCCAACGATGTAGACCCGATATTTTAGTAAAATTTAAAGTAATATTTAATAAGAAAATAAAAAACAAATCGTCATGATGTGCTACAAATGGTTTTAATAATTTTGTCTACTATCATTTTGTTAATGTTAAAAATGATTGATTATTAGAGTTTATTTTTTATAAGATTTTTTTAATATGTATATTTTTTATTTATATTATAATAAAAATTATAATATTTTTTTTATATTAAAAATCAAGAGAATCTAGAACAAGGAGGCCAGGCCTCAGCAAAACATAGCTGTCACCGTCACAGGACAACAAAAAACCTAAGTAATCAACAGAGTTCGTAATCTGCACAAAAGAGTACTAACAAACTTACTGCATCATGACAAGTCAACAAAAGCATCAAGAGAGGATGCCGTCATGGGGTTCAACCCATGCCGCCCATCCATGAGGTCCTTCCATCCAAACAATGGTCTTCTGGCTCTGAATCTATGCCAACATCTCAACATGGGCGTATGAGGGTTCCCTGTTATCTTTAATTTCATTGTTCAGCTTCTTGAGAGTCTCCTCAAAGGGGGATTGGTTGTCCTCGTTGCTTCTCCACTCATAACCATCCTTCATCTCATTGATGAACATGGTGGCGTGATCATCCTTGAAGAACCTCAGGTGCTTGTGTCTCTCAACGTTCATAGTAGAGGCAACCTGGATGACAATTTTGAGGAATGCGAGTCTTCGAAAGGATTCAGTAAGGGCCCTGGCTTGGCCTTCAAACCTATCAGCATTCCTAATTTTCCAAATATACCAAAGAATATTGGCAGATAAAGTAAACCAAAAAATATTAGCATCCTTTTTCAATCCTTTAATGTGCCCAGAAATAATTTCCATAATATTCACAAGATCAGGGATAGAAAAGCCAAACATTAACTAGATTTCCTTAGCAATGGAGCAATCAAAGAAAATATGTCTGCCAGCCTCAGGAAGTTTACAAATAGAGCTCATTATTATCATAATTCCTCTGGAGAGGAATTCTATTAAGTATCATAAGCCATTTAAAGCACTTGATTTTTGGCTCGATCGGACTTTTCCATAGCATGCTGAAGGTTTTTTGCCACTGCATAACAGGTGTTGTCTTCAAAATCTGATTCCCTTTAACATCCTCAAATTAATATGGTTTAAAGCTTGGTGCAGAAGAGATATCAAAGATAAGGAAATTCTCAAGACAACATATGACAAGGTTTGGATAGACCTTCTACACTTCGGGCTTCCTTGGAGCCCAGGTGGGTATACCTTTGTGAATTAAATTCACACTTTCAAACATAAACCCACAACAAACCAGTTCAGAAAACCAGTGGATTTATTCACCTTGAAATCAACTGAAAACAAAGGATGGAAATTGTACTTAAATTTAGCATTTCGATCAACAAAGCATGCAATAAACAACTTCAATTAATACCAGTGCCTTATCCAAGGTCACAGAGTCATCTAAACTCAAATAAAACTCCTTAAACAACACATCTTTATACTTCCCGTCGGTTTGGTTTCTATTAATCCTTATATATGCCTGACACATACAAGAATTCAAACATTCCAAACTAAACTATGGTCCTCAAAATTTAAAGTTCCTCCCAAAGAAATTACTGGTATGAGTGATCTCGCGTATTTAATTTCCCTCCTAAAGAGAAAAGTTAACAAACACTTATACTAAAATTGCTTTGCAATTCCATTCAAACGGAACAACCCTGGATTATTCAGAATGAAAACAGTAAATAAAGTTATGAACGAACTTGAAGACAACACAAAGCTTTACTCAAAACCGATGGCCTGTATATTGATATTCAGTTCAAGAAATATTACAATAAATTCTGATTCTCCATTAGACTTAGAAAAACTCAGATAAATTTCTACAGCGTTTTCTTGCAAAATTTTGTGATCCTTTTTCCCATAGTCCTGGTATCCATTTATAACAACATGGATGCACAAAGATTCAGACATCTCGAGGAGAGTTTGTTACAATCATTTCTTGCAAAATAAAGAAGTTACAAGCTTTTCGCAAAAGCAGTTACGAGCTCTTTTCAGCATCTGCAGTCTGTTCAACAGGTTGTTCAGTTGCAACCTCTTCTGTCTTTTCAGGGGCGCTCTCCAACTATTCCGGATCATGGGTGGCATACTTAATTTCCCACTCACTATATATCTCTTTTGTCGGCCATGAAAAATTAATCACATCATCTTTAATCTTAGTCAACCTTTTCCAAGAATTTCTCAGTTTGTTGACTTCTGAATTAAGAAAACCATAATGTGATTTAATTTTCTCTATTTCCTGTATTGTCACAACAAAGAAAGAAGTATCATCAAGATCAATGATGCCTTTAACCCTTGCTGACAATTTAGCTTCTATCTCCTTAAGCCATATTTGCTTGTCTTTTAACTGGTCCGGATTAGCAAAAATTCCTGGGAGCAACTCAAAAACTTGATCAGTGTATTCCTTCTTACACAAGTTAACCTTTCTATCCACATTATCCACTTCTGCTGCCAATTGCATTAAGACTTTAGCAACATCAGAAGTGGATTTGATAATAGGATTGGCTCTTGCTTCATCACAGGATACACACATGAACTCTAGATCTTGCTCCCTAGGCCTCCATTTGTCAAAAATGGGTGTCAAAATGGCCTTATCTCTCCTCAACTCATTCCATATCTCCATAATTTTTCCCACATTGTTGTAAAGCAATGAGGCATTTATTGTATCTGCAAAACTGGAGATTGTGGCCCTTACCTTTTCTTCATATTTCCCTGCATATAAAGCCTGAGCCTGTTTCAGGTTTTCTAGTTCCTGGGGAGTAATCTCAATCATTTGAGAGCTGGAGGGTGCTGGAGATGGTGGAAGTTCAATGATGGGACTAGTAGGCGGAGGTCTCGCAGGAGAAGAGGAAATCATCAGTGTTGAAGATTTACCTTGTTGGTGCTGTCCCATCAACTGGCTTTGCAACTTAGCAATGATGCTATCTTTACCTCTCACCTCCTCCTTGGCACTGTTATAAGCCTTCAAAACTGTTTCCAACTTAATTTGGAGGGCCTCTTTTTCTTTGGCTTCCTTCTCTGCCACTGCAACACTGAATTTTGCAGTTTCCAACACAGTGCTAGCAGCCTCTACTACCCCTGTACTCTGTACTCTCTTTACCATCATTCCACCTAGGTAACTTGACCCTGGGGTGTCTTTGCCTTTCTTGCTCTCATTTCTCTTGAGAGACCACATGACTAGTGCAACATTATCCTTATTGAAGGTAACCCCTTCCATGGGTTTGGTCTCTTTTCTTACTGCATCTAACACCAGGGCATTTGCAATATCCCACTCTGGTAAGATAAGCACTCCAGCTTGTGCTACCATATCCCTTCCCTGCTTAGGGGTGATGGTTTTGAATTCCTTCATCATCTCTTGTTTTATTTCTTCTTCCACTGAGGCTGGATCTTTATTGGGCTGCTCACCCTTTCTTGTCTCACATCTAGCATTATATCTATCTATATGTTGTTTCCAAATGAATTGCACAAATGCTTCCGATGTGACAAAATTGTCATTAGCTAGAAAGGCACTACTTGCCTTTTTTATCTCAGGATCCCACTCCCAGTCTTTGAGTTCAGTGGAGGTAATATCCATTTTGGCATCAATGGGCTCTTCTGGCATCCCTTCCTCTACTTCATCATAGGTGTATGCAATTTCCCCTAAGCTACCCAACTTCAATAGGTGTTCAGCTGCTGCTTGTTCATCTCCTATATGGATAGGGGATTGGGATGGGGAATACAAGGGTGTATCTGATTGCACTTCCTTCCCCACCCTTTGCTTCTTTGGGCTATCTTGGATGTCAATGACATCTTGTATCTTCCTCTTTCCTTTGGATGTAGAGGGCTCTCCTGTTGTAGGCACCAGCACACTGTAACCTGATTTCTTATGCAATGTGTAATCACCAGGAGGAATTGCTTTGCTGGAAGCTGACTTGCTTAGGATTACTCTGACCTTTTCAGGGTTGCTCTTAATCACAACTTCCCTCTTCTCCTTTAGTGTTTGCATCACATCTTCAAAGCAAACAATCAAAATTTTTATTTTTTCTTCTAATGGGAAGAAGCTAGACAATGGGTCATAGCTAGCATCAAACTGATGCACAAAATCCAAGGCTTTCTTATAAGCCACCCACTTTTCTTTCCTTAGTTCCTGCTCATCTAGATCAAATTCATTTCTGATGAGGTCTTCAGGAAATTGCAATTGATGAGGCCTACCTCTGCATGCTACCTTCTTCCTAAACACACCGTTGAAGAAGTCCTCTAGATCAAAACACCTGGACACTGCAGTGGATAAATGATAAGGTTTGAGGAAATCCTCAAAGCAATTTCAGCCTCCCTTTGTTATTACGAATTGGTGGGCTATGGTAGCTGCAGGGAAAAAAGTCCCTTTACCTCTGCCTGTTAACTCTGCCTCTTGTAGGCCACCAATTTGCCTAAGGATCTCCGCTATTCCCACTTTGAGAGGGACCTGGTAAGGTAACAAAAATGGAGAACCCCTGAAACCAAAAACTTTGAAAACTGTGGAGACTGGATATAAATAGATGTCGCCCCAGTTATGAACAATGTTGATGTTCTCTGCGAATTCTTTTGGCCTTATGAATTCCAGAAGAACCTTGGGGACTCTTGGGTTATCAGAGCAGAGGAGAGTCCTTATTTTGGATGCAAAATATTTATCAAACTTTAAGAAACTAGCATCCTCTCTGTCCCATGACAACACAGTACTCCATAATTGTACTAGCATTTTTTCTCCTTCCTTCTCCTTAACCAGGTCTAGTCCACTGGAGAAATAATCACCACCTTTGAAGAGAAAATGTGCATTAAGAGTGAATACCATCCGAAAGGTCTGTCCACCTTTCCATTCTTTATTCCTATCAACCCTCCATGGATAGCATCGGCAATGAAAGAGGCATAATCAAATGTGATAGCAAGAGAAGGATTCAAAATCTGGGCAATCATTAGCAAGTAATGATTGGGCAAATTTGCTTCAGCATCCTCTCCTAGAACTTGACAAAGTGCCCAATACATTCCTTTAGCCTTCAGGGTAAACATACTTAATGAGAAGGGCTCTTGCGTGTTGGGTCCTACAACTGTTAACCCTCCTATTTTCACAAAAAGTTCCTTGAGAGGCCCATTCCTAAGATGACTCCTCTGTGCACCGTAAACTTGGGCTAATGCTGTGAAATTTATAGGTTCCAGGAAATTTGTGAACTCATTAAGTCCAAATGCTGTCCTAAATTCTTCAGCATTAATTTCCACAAGGGTTTTCCCATTTACATCCCGGATGCATCTTGTGACTTGATCATAATTTAATGCCATTTGGGTTAGCAGGTCTGTATCCATGAATACCCCTGGGACTACTAACTTCCCAACATCTAGTTCCCAGATACTGTTTTGAGGAGCAGGAGAATTTCTCATTCCAAATCCAACTTTAAACAACCCCAACCCTGACAGCCCAACCTGTGGGTCTCTCAACCAATTGCCTTTGTCATACAATCCTTCTCCTATCTTCAGACGGGGAGCCCTGGGCACTAACTCTTTGGCCTTTGATGCCTGATTGGTTGATAACGTCAACTGTTCTAAAAAATCATCACAAACACTTCTTTCTAAATAGTTAACCTTCCCGAAAAATTCCCTTTTAGGAGCCATTTTGAAAATGCAATGAAATGAATATCACTCTTAAACAATCCTGCAACAAAAGAATTATCTTACTTAGAACACCACACAAGAATTGCTACAAAAATAACAGAGAACCTGATCTTTGCTTTAAGGAATTTTCTCTGCAACTGAACCGTCTTGCTCTGTATCTGAAAAAGATAACTCTGCATCTACTCTTCTGCAAAATCTTTTAAAAGATATCTTCACTTGGTAGTTAGGAAATCAAATATTTGTACTCAGGGCCTTAACTATAATATTGATTCCGCATGCTCCGGCCGTCCCTTCGAAATTGAATTCATACGAGAATTCGTATTTTTTGCTCCAACGGGTCACAACATTCCTGCAAGTGTTCCATTTTGCTCTTTCGCAACTTCGCGAAGCATAACTATCGGGCAACTTGGTCCTGCGAAATAGCGCCAACTGTTTGATCAAAAGAAACTTGATCGAACGTTAGATTAACTGACGGCTTTGGCCTTTTTCTGGGTCCCACTTTTTTATTGGCTGCATAATACCATGTGGCGTCGAATCATTGGCCTTGAAATTCCCTTCGCATTCCACTTGATACTGGCCGCGTGTCTTTCTTTTATACCGACGTTTCCACCTTGGCGGGCCCACACTTTCTTCTTAGACCACGTGTCATCATGACACGTGGACGGTTCTTGTTCATTCTCGCTATTTCGCGGGCATAAAGAGTGAGCGCTTTACCCTTGCGAAATAGCGCGGACCGTTGGATCATCTCATAAGTTGATCGGCATTTAATCCTTTGAAAAGGCTCTCAGGAATGGTGGGCCCGCTGACTCATCATAAACACTTGGCATTCAGTCACCTGCGGAGCTGACTTGTCACTCTATCATTTGCCAGAAGGAAACCACGAGGGCCCCACTTTTGTCTCAACAGCTCTATCGTCCAAGTCATCATCATGACACGTGGACGGTTCTTGTTCATTCTCGCTATTTCGCGGGCATAAAGAGTGAGCGCTTTACCCTTGCGAAATAGCGCGGACCGTCGGATCATCTCATAAGTTGATCGACATTTAATCCTTTGAAAAGGCTCTCAGGAATTGCGGGCCCACTGACTCATCATAAACACCTGGCATCTAGTCACCTGCGAAGCTGACTTGTCACTTTGTCATTCGCCAGAAGGAAACCATGGGGGCCCCACTTTTGTCTCAATAGCTATACCGTCTAGGTCAACATCATGACACGTGGATGGTTCTTGTTCATTCTCGCTATTTCGCGGGCATAAAGAGTGAGCACTTTACCCTTGCGAAATAGCGCGGGCCGTCGGATCATCTCATAAGTTGATCGGCATTTAATCCTTTGAAAAGGCTCGCAGGAAGGGTGGGCCCGCTGACTCATCGTGAACACGTGGCGCCCTGTCACCCTCGGCGCTGATTTGTCACCACGTCATTTTTCAATAGGAAAACACAGGGCTTCAATAAATTGTTAACAGCTGTACCTGCCAGGTCATCTCCATCTGCGACCTGACTCACCTCTGGGGCGCACCTTTTAGCTTTTAATCCTGACCCGCTGACTGTTGTGACCCGTGCCATGTGCCGCCATTTTACTCGCTATCAACAACCAGATGGACTATCTATGTGGCATGCCATGTGGTTTTCGCAACTTCACGGGTTTTAAACTACGCGCAACTTCACCTAGCGAAATGGCGCGAGCCGTGGATTAATCTGCGAGATGCACACTGGTTACCGGGCCCGACAACTTTAGAAGAAAAATACACAAGGCATAAATTTTTCGATTAATCAACATAATCCGCCTAGGCAAACAACTAGGGGGAACACATCCTACGACCTGACAACCCATTACTTAAGTGAATAAAGTAATGACAGATTAGAAACCAGAGGGTTTAAAACAAATACGATAGGATCTAAAATAAAAAACCCTTAAACCCTTAAAGGCTAGAACAAAGCTAAAGCATTTGGGAATACACCCTATTCGAAAAAAATTGAACATACCATAGCCAATCATGGGAAAAGAAAAACCCAATTTTAATCAGTGATAACAACAGGCAGATCAAAATACCATAAAATGTTAACATGATTAATGATGGAAGCCTCATAAGTTAAGACAGAGTAAATGTTACGTGCCTTGATTTTAGCCAAAAGAGTACCATCAGCACATTTAAAAAACATAAATATATGAGAATCAACATCACAGTCTTTAGGAAGACCAAAATCAATACAAGCCTGCTTAATCATGTTGTAGGTTCTTTTTTGAGTGGGGGGGAGGTTAAATTTTGAGCTGAGATCTTCCCACGTAATAAGAGTATCATGTTCCAAAATGTCAATAAGATATTTGATCCCTTTGCTGGCCCAGGTTCTAGCTGAGCATCCTTGAGTAAGGGCCAATGGTTTGCTAGCGTGGAAGAGGTTCCACCATAAAGATCTCTTGCCATGAATCAGGTTACCATTGTTGACACTAGTGTTGACCAAAAACCCCCTAACATGTTCCTACGATTTCCAAATAGACTTGAACACACAAGAGCCCTGGATAGAAACGGGAAAACCACCAGCCACAAGGTCAGTGAGAGGTAATCCCTTCCAAGACTTAGCATTCTTAGGGACAACCCTCTCAATATTGTGTCTTATTAAAACCTTCCAAGGTTCCTGACCTTCAAGAGAATGGAAGATCCATTTTGCCGCAAGGGCAATACCTTGGATCCTAAGATCTTTTAATCCAAGGCCACCAAGAGATTTCTCAATATGGCACCACTTCCAATTAACAACGTGTAGTTTATTATTACCTTTGCCATTAGACCAAAGGAACCGTCTAACAACCTTTTGAAATTCAAGGATCTGATAGTTGCTAAACATCCAAGCAGAGGAGTAGTAGATATTATAGGAGGAGAGGTTTTTCTGGCACACTTGAACCCTGCCAACCAGGGAGAGGGATCTATTGTTCCATTTACTAAGTTTCTTATCAATTTTCTCCTTAACCCAGAGCCACATATCTTTGAGAGAAGGGGACACCGAGAAGGAAACTCCAAGGTATCTGACAATTTTGTTAGGACCAACCCATTGGTAGCCAAGGTGTCCAAACCAGTCAGGGGGTGATCCATCCAACTAAGGAAGGTAGACTTGGTCTGGGAGATCCAAGCTCCAGAAATTGACCCAAAGCATTGGATTTTAAGGCTAAGATTATCCATGTTTTGCTTGGTGAGCTCAAGAAAAAGAGCCATGTCATCGACAAACTGAATATTCATCAATTCATTATCATCAGGGAGCCTAATCCCATTAACCTTTGGGGAGAGGGAGTTATCCCTAAGGATGTAGAATAAAGCATCAGAGGCAATAACAAATAGAGCAGGGGCCAAGGGGTAGCCCCGTCTAATGGACTGAGAGAGCATAATGGAAGAGGAGAGGGAGCCATTAACATCAATCTGAGCAGAGGCATCTTGAAGGAGGACCTTGACATAAGTACGAAATTCACTAGGAAAGCCAAAGGCTTCAAGAATCATAATAATAAAGTCCCATTCCACCCTATCATAGGCTTTCTCAAAGTCAAGGAGAAACATAGCAGTGTCTTGACCAAAAACTTTAGACCATTCCATGGCTTCCCAACTTGTGATAAATTTTTTCAGAATATACCTACCTTTAATGAAGCTGGTTTGGGTGGGGCAGATGAACTTGGGCAGGATCTTTTCTAGACAGACGACCAACATTTTAGCTAGGATCTTATAGGAGACATTGAGAAGGGTAATGGGTCTCCAGTTATTATTGAGGGCCTTGTCCCCATCCTTGGGTATGAGTTTAATAATGCCCTTATTGATAACATTTCTAAGGGAACCTTTACCCAAAGCCTCATTGTATATATCAAGAAGATCAGAGAAAATCCAATTAAGGTTGGCTTTGTAGAACTCAACTGGGAGCCCATCAGGCCCCAGAGCTTTGTCATTATGGAGGGAGTTGATGGCTTTCTGAATTTCATCAATTGTGAAATTCTGTTTAAGGAGGCAAGTTTCCCCCTCAGAGATCCTACAGGGAATGATGGATTTGCATTTAATTCCCTTGGCATCCTTAGAGTCTTCAGAGGTGAAACTTTTTTGGTAGAAGAGGGCAAAGGCTTCTTTAATGTTGTCCAAATCAACAAATTCTTGATTATCAACAATAAGTCTACCAATATTTTCCCAGATTTGCTCATGTTTAAGTAGATTAAAGAAAAACTTGGAGCCTTTATCACCAAATTGGATCCAATGGCTACAGGCTCTAATCATGGACCCCTTGATCTTAACTTGCTGATGTATTCTAAGGGCATCCCTAGTTTTTGCCACTTGGTTGGCAAGGTCAGGGCAGGAAGGAGTCAATTGAATTTCATTTTCAAGGTGGAGCAAATTAAGATTAAGAGTCATTTCCACAAATCTGGAGTCTTTGGCCCTTTTTTGACCAATAGTTTGCAAGAGTTTTTGCTAGGAAACAACATTATAATTCCACCTATCAATATGCGAAGCTAAGTTCTTATTATCCTTATTTAGGAGTCTGATGAGGTTAATGGCAGCAAGAACATCAAGATCTTTTAGTAAATTAGTGTTAAGAATGAACTTCTTAGACCCCACCACATTAATAAGTAAGGAGTTAGCAAGTTTGATGTGCGCAGTAATAGGGTGGTGATTCGAGAGAGAAAAAGGCCAGACAACAACATAATTGCCATGGTTACTAGGGATAAATGAAAGCACATCTTTATTGGCATAACAACGGTCAAGTTTGCAATAAGTTCTATTACAACCTTTTTGGAAATTGCACCAAGTGTTCCAAAGACCCCTTGTATCGGCCTTATTACCAAGAAGAGGATCAAACAGGTTTTTCTTAAATTTCATTCTATCGCAGTGGGATTTTTCAGAGCCTTTCCATTCAAAAGCATTACCCCCCATATTATCATCACAATTCTCAATCATATTAAAGTCTCCCCCAAGGATCCAGGAAATGTCAGGTAAGGATGCAATCCAATCCCAAAGGGCACTTTTTCCCTTATAATCATTGGATGCATAGATAGAGCACACCCCAATGAGGGTGTTGTCAACATTAATAGAGGCCCACACAACCATGTTACAGGGGGAGCAAACCTTGTTAGTAATATGCTTTGACCATCTAGGATTAATGAGTAGTCCAACACCACCTTTACCCCTGAGGTGATTGGAACAAATTTTGACGGAGTCTTTCCAAATGAAATTAAGGTTAATATCCAAGGTAAAATTAGTATTTTTAAGCTCTTGAAGCATCAAAAAGTCCAAGTCTTTTTGAGAGTCCAAGAAACGTTTAACAATCTGCTTTCTGTCTGGGGCTTCCAACCCTCTGACATTCCATGAGATGTACTTCATGGTAAACAGGGGGGGGGGGGTATTACGATCACTTAGCAGCATGAAGGATGCTATCACAGGCAGGGGGACCCTTGCCCTTCTTCTTCTTGTCAGAGGGGGCCTTGTTCTTTGAGCCCATGGGACGTCCTCTTCTATTGGGTTTGGAACAACCCTCAATTTGATCATCATGGTCTTCACCTGAATCATCATCTCGTTGAGATACATTTTCAGAAGGAGGTTCCATGTAGGTAGTAGGCTAGACTAAGCTGTCATTCACTGCCATCCAAGGCATTTTTGTGGAGGATAGGTTAGAGGGGAAAAAGATAGAATTTCTATCAGCCCTAGTATTAGCAGTGATGACCTTAATCACGTCATCAACATCAAGTTCTTTGAAGACTTTCAGAGGCATACTCACACTAGATTCACTAGTGATACTGATACAGGGGGTGGGATCGACAAAGACAAGGTTATCAAAGATGCGATTAGCCCTCAAGGAAGTCATAGAGCCATCACCCATATGGAAATAACTAGTGCACCTATCGGGGGTTTCAAAATTATTAATGATACTCTTAACTTTTGAAAAATTAGCATCAACTGCGGGTGGGGTGAGATTGACATTATTCTAAGTAGGGTTAACACTGACATTATCAGACCTAATCTTATCAATGGCTACTTGTTGCACATTCTTCCTTTTGTGCTTCTTAGACTTGTTTGTAGCCATTTGAAAACTATCTTGTTGTTCCACACTCGGCTATTCTATGTTATCTGCAATAGGGGAGTAGGGGGAGCCGTATTGGTTTGAGAGTTTTTAGGGCACGTATCTGATATAGGTAAGTCAGGAATAGTTGCACGGGTGCTACCCATGATAGGTTGGACCACAAGGTTAGGGGGGGACCAATGTTATCCATATGGGTTCTCCACAAGTTCAAAATTGAAGATTTCTTATTAAGAATAGTGCAATTTTTATGGACATGGCCATCTTTTTTATAGAGGAAACACGCGTTTAACCCCCCTAAAATTTCTAGAGGGCAGGAGAAAATATCTCCCTCAATATTGAGATTGAGAGTATTAGGAAGATCAATCCCAGGTTTAATGGAAATGAGCACTCTAGCATCGAGATGGGGCACGAGCCGTGGAGAGTCATCCATACAGATGAATTTACCGATGGGTTCCATAATTTGAGGGATAAATTTCCACAAAAATGGAGGAATGTTCTTGATAATTACCCACCTAGGGCACAACAAAGCCAAGATTTCTTCAGAAATCGCCACAAGAGACCAACCTAGGGCACGAAACGAAGTTTTACCAACATTCCAATACAATTTCTTAAGAACCTCTAACTGCATTTCATGCGAATTAAAAAAAAAAAGAACAATCCTTTCTGAATTTGCCTACAGAAGGAAATTCAAAACCCTAATTTTAAATTATAGTAGTTATGAAACCAATCATCCATAAATTTCTGAGGAGGGCACTTATCAACATCCACACAAGCAAAAAAAAATGCACTCTTTCAACCTGTTTTTTTCAATAGCAATTTCATTGGCCATAGAATCATTAGGCGAAATGGAGATAGTGTTGGAGTTGAGGCCAAGGTCCATACCATCTGGAGTCGGTCCTTCATTGCCATCGACGATAATGAATTTGGCATCCTGGTCAATTGACAATGAAACCCTACCCACGAGTTCACTGAAGGTTTTTTTGGGTTGCAGATGGGGTTGGGAGGAGGTAGGCGAAGGATGAGATTGAGGGTCTCCATCCATTTCCACCTCCATTAGGGAAGACAAAAAATTGCATGTAGAAAAAAGCAATTAAAATAGAGGACGCAGAGTAAAGAAGAGCATTAAATGAAGAGCATAAGGGAGAATTGTTTGCAAACCACATGGAGGAGGGAGTCCTCCTCCAAAACCACTGAGTGTTCATGCGCCTCAATCCAGATTTGGTGATCCGCTATCAGAAGTCCTCTATTGGATATAACTGCAAACGTAGCAGCCTCAGTATTCACGCTTTGAAAATCTGCTATTAAATCTTGATGCATTGTGTCCCTTGTTAAGATTTTATATCAATTGATGCAAATAAAAGTGACTGTTTATTGGGGTTTACCTTCTTATTAATATCTAATATCAGTTTATTCAAATAAAAGTCATTGGTTAGTAGATCCTTCTTTCTTATTAATAATTTACAAATTTACTAGAAAATACAAAAGTGACTAGTTATTAGAGTTTAGCTTCTTATTATGATTATTGTTCAATATTTTAAATTTTATATGCTTATTGACTAAATTAACAAAAAAATGTTTTGATGGATACATTAATATTTTTTTTATGTATGAGCTAACAATACAATTAGTATAATCCTTATGGAAAATTAAATCAAACAAATAGAACTCATATATCAGATAAAATAAATGATTCTACTATTATAAAACTTTTGGTTAAGGGGGAAAACTAGTTTTACAGGGAGCAAAAACACATAGTATATAGAGAAAAATAAATCAGAAACAACTGGGATCCGAACGCCAACAAGACGCAAAACAACACAATGGAATAGGGCACAACAACCCCAACAAAAAAAACAAAACAACAACAACACAAACTTACAAAAGCTTGCTTTATTCATCATTCTTCCTAATGACCTCTTTGTTGATCAATAGTACTTTATTACTAACACCATCAACAAGGGTCATACCCTTATATTTGTTGCGAAGCCTAGTTGCAGGACCCAACTAAAGCACCTCGATATCCTCCATCTCATCCTCCACACTATATGAAGGCTTTCTGGGAATCTTGCTTGTGCCTGTATTAGTAGCCTTAGTAATCTTACCCATCTTCGTACTGCCCGAAGGGGCCATATCATAGGAAGTGATATGCAAAACTTTGACCCATTCATTCAGCTTGCAGAGACCTTAATTAGCGTTGTCCATAGCCTCCTTACCAAATGCCACCACCACAGTCAATCTATGTTTGATTTTGTGACTATCCTCCTTGAAAGATTTGATTTGACTCTCATGGTCCTTCTCAAGGTGATCTTTATCACCCTTTGGCTTATGAACCCTTCCCCTTAGGTAATTGAGCTCCTGAATAATCCAAGAAAAAATAGAGTTTTGATGCTCTTGAAAGTTATGAAGGAAAATGTTGGAGATCATGGCATCAGGGACAAAGAAACCCACTTCCTTCGGTGTATCCCTACCCCCATCAATAGGCATGTTGAAATTGACATATTGCTCCATCTCTTGCCTGCCAAAATCCATATGGCTCACCTTTCCCCTGTTGACCAACCTTTTAGAAGCATTAACCACTAGGGACACATAAATCTTTGATTTTCCTTTCGTTCTCGCAATAAAGGCCCTAGCGGCCTTATTCCCCTTCACATCATTTCTAGGGTCCATAGAATCAAGAATAAAATTCGGGTCATCATCTTTGTCTTAAATCACTGATTTCCTACCCCTAAGATTGGAGTTTTTGGAAGAGGACGATGCTAGACCCTCATTTTCATAGATATGGTAGGCATTGTCCTCATCCAAATCCTCCTCATATGAGGATGTATCCCCATGATGCACCCAAATATTATAAAATTTAACTAATATCTATTAAGTGAGATAAAATCAAAATTTATTCATAACTAAACTCAAATGAAATCAAATAAGTGTTATAAAATTCAAATAATATTTTTTTAAATCTATAATGAGATTTGACATTGTGGGGTGTACAAAAGAAATTAATAGTAGAAATAATATGATTATAGAAAAACTAAATGAATTAAATAAACTAATTTTAAATTTTTAGAGGGTTGTGAAATAATGGCTAATTACATTTTTTTTCCAAAACATATTTCTGTTTTTGGGATACAACTAGAAGTTATTGAAAATAAACTCCCTACAAAAAACTTAAATTAACCTATTTATAGGAAGCAGTTTTGTGATTCCTAACAATATAATAATGAATAACTAGGATAACCATATATCCAAAGAAAATTATAACTATATCCATAGGAACAAAATGTTTAAGAAAATATGCTAATAAAGAAACAAAACTATTAATTCAATTGTGCTTTCAAATCCAATAGTAACCATATTAAAATCTTCAATTTCTATCATCACTTGCCTTATCATTCTATCCCTAAACTAACAACAAAATCTCCACCCAAAATACCATGAATCTTTTGTGAGATGCATTCACACTAACTATTGAACTTCATCAAATTGAATGAATAATTTTATCTCAAGCACCTAACCGATGCAATATACCAAGACTCTACATACCCTTTGACTAAAAATTAAAATAGAAAGAATGAATTAACATCTTTTAGTAGGATCCAAACTCTCAAGAAGGGAAAATAAGGCCTATTAACTAAAAGGAAAGGAGATTTATTTGTTTTGAAAGGACTACAAGGCCTATTAGCTAAAAATGAAGCCAAAGTAATTAGAACCTAAAGATATTTGTCTTGCACTCAATTATTTGGATGTTTTTAGTGATATATATCTTCAAAATCCATAGGTTAGTAGAATTATCAAAATATTAAACTCTAGACCACTCCATTTGATAAAAAAATTTATTCGAGGATTGGAGATGTGAAAAAAGTTAAAAGGATTAGTGTGTTAAAATCCAAAAGAATCTTTACATATAAGAGATCTATTATCACTACTACCAATCCAAAATAAACCTTCATTAACAATGAAAAGCCTCCTATGGTTGTTCTAAACTAATTACATGATTATCTCTATAGAAAAGCCGTTTCTAATGGTCAAGACTTTTAGATCAGTGGTCATTGAACAAGAGACATAAAAATTGTTCTCTTCTACACTAAAGGTCTTGCAAAACCTAAGGGGTTTCCCTCTAGCAATATATATAGATTTTACCTTCAAAGTACCAAGATATTGGGAGTGTGCACAAAGATGGTGTGCAAAAAAGTGTACACAACCCCCCAAAAAGTTGGAAAAACACAAAATGGGCATAGGTTATTTGAAATTTTAAAAATCCCATATGCATTTTGACTCATTTTGCTGAGCCTAAATGAATAAAAACCGCGTACAGTGTTTTTCAAAAACCCCGTACGCATTTTGTTGTCAATAATATTTTTTTTACTGCAGCCGCTAGGTCATTTTCACCCACGTGAAAATCAAACACACGCACAATGGAAAGAGGTATGAGATTAATTTTTTTCATCTATTGTATGCATTTGATAAATTATATTCACAATTAGAATGTAAATTCATTGGTTTTTATTTTTATTTTTATTTTTTGTTATGAATGCATATCAAATCTAGAAAATAATGCCCCCAGAAAGACACACCTCTTAAAAACTTAGGGAAAATCCCACAAGAGAACCCACAACTGAACCCTCAAGATACATACCCTCAACTCCTTTAGTAAACCATTCACAAGCTACACAGGAGGATTTGATAAACTACTTAACACAAAACACTGCCAAAATAACTAGACTAGTCAATAAACTCAAGGCATCCGAGCATGAGGATCATGCATCCCTTGCCACATTCCTATAATCATTGGCTAGTAGTGCCAATGAAGTTTCCAATCAAATTAAAAAATGGGGAAGCTATAGGGATCAATGTCGTTCTTTTTATGCTAGTGGGTTGTCATATAATGAAGTGACAAAAAACATACGTAAAGCACATATATGTGCTGTTTTTATTGATACCAAAATGGGTGAGACCTTACCTCTTAATTCAAAGAGGTTTCCTATACACTGGTGTATCCATTTGCAGATGAAAAATGTTTTTTGGGATAGGTGTTGGATGGTCTTTGACCAACCACCGTGTAATAATTTTGAGGAAACTATATTGTGAGTTTATCCTCACTAAGTGGCTGAACAATTTTGATATGAGAGAGTTCTACGGTAGAGGTGGAGGATTTTCCCAAGATAGACCTCGAACTAAGAGGGTACTAAACCCCCAAAGTTGCATCCCCCTAGAACAAAAACCTGTGGTCGATCTCATGATCCCAGTAGCCCTGAAAGAGTCGATAGAGCTACAAACTCTTCAGGAAGCCATTGCATTGACTGATGTCATCATTCAACATGGCACACATTTATCACACCTTCTTGGGTTGGATGATGATCCAGTAGCTGAGCCATCTGGCCTTAGTCAGCCCATTTAGCATGTGTGTCCCAATTGTTGAGGTATATGCTTTGGGATGGATGTTGAGGCCAGTGCAAATGGTTCGACGTCCCATCTATGTATAACATGTGGGAGTACATGTTAGACTAGCGCTATAGAGGATGTGGCATTTACTGATGATTTGATGGATATGGTGTATGGTTGTCACACATAGACACACGTGTGTTGATTTGAATTGATAACATTTTATTTAGTACTCTCTTAAAAACTTGTAAATGTAAATTAAATTTCATTTATAGATTGATTTAAATTGATACAAACAATTTGCATTTTAGGATGCAACAGCGGGTGTTAATACACCATGTGATATTCCTCCCACACTTGTTGCAGTAGCATCTTCAACGCCTGAGGTATAAATTTTGTAACATGTTAAAATAGAATAGTACCTTGAATTCAATTTTTTTTTTTATAAGATATACTAACTCTCTCTAATGTATATTTATTTTTCATTTTATAGGCGTTGTCAGGGGATAAAATGTCCCAAATTGATAATGTCACACTCTCCACCATTAATTTTGGCCTATAAAGCTATGCAGTATCATATTTTGCACACATCTTTTTATGTATTCTTTTGATTGAATATGCAAGTCATTTAAATTTAGATTTGTTAAATTATATTTAATATTATCTATTTATATCTCTTGTGTTAATTTTGTTTTTTAGGGTACCCCACACATGTCTATGACACCTCCTCAACGAAAGAAATCCTCAAGGACCCCTAAACGTCAAAAGATAATTGAACTCATTTTTAATTGACACAATTGTTTGAAAAGGTTGAAATTGTCTTAATTGGAACTTTCAGATTGATTAGTATTTTTTTGTCTCTTTTATATATAGCAGCAATTGGGATTTGTAGAACTGATGAATGTACCCAATACACTAGAGGATCAAGAGAGGGAAGAGGTATGTATCTCTACTTTATTTTCTCGATTTGATGATTATATATACACGTACATGTGAAATTTAGATAAATTCTAATCTTATCATTTTTTATATAGGAAATAGCCATAGCTGCTTCATCAATGGTGAGCCCTCTTAATTCTACTGGAAAAACATCCCAGGCTTTGGTACACTTTTGTTCTATATATTGTAGATTTTTCGTGTTTTTGATCTATATATGTTATTCCCTTGTATTAATTGTATTTAACCTACAATACTTATCATTGTATTAATTGTCTCTAATCTTATCATTTTTCATACATGAAATAGCCATAGTTGCTTCATCAATGGTGAGCCCTCCTAAATCTACTGGAGAAGAATCTCAGGCTTCGATACACTTTTGTTCTATATATGTTATTACCTTGTATTAATTGTATTTAACCTATAATAGGCCCCTTCTTGACTTGGGCATAACGTGGATCCTCTCCAATTACATTTTAAGAGGACTCCTAAATCTGACAAGGTAGTGAAAGAAAAGACAGTATATTCCATATCAAAAGATGAAGTAATCTATAATTCAATTGCAAAGAAATTATAATTGAATGTATAGTTATGTTGATAATTGTGAACTGTTTTGTACAAAAGGATTCTAACTTGGCTTTTGAATTGTGGTTGTGCATCCATCTACAAAGTCACGTACTACATCAAAGAGTCTCCATTTTCATGATCCACCACAACTATAGGATCATATGGTGTTAGTTGTGGTCATCGAAGGATCAATACATCTAGATATAGTCTATATTTTTATTGTATATCGATCTGGACATGACATATGCCATATTTTTGTATAACTTTTATTGACTTGGCATATATGCCATTTTTTGTATACATACACAGTTATTGTACATTTTGATATATATAAATGTTGATATTTGATCCAATAAGTGTGCATTGTGTTCATTATTGTGCATTTTGATATATATAAATTATTTATAATTGATATAGTTAATTTTTGTTCAAACAAAGACTTAAAATTCATTATGTGATCAATATATCCAAAGTGCTCAATGAAATAAGTCTGAATGACAACAAACAAGATTACAAAATTATAATAAAAGAGCCTCCA
This sequence comes from Cryptomeria japonica, assembly GCF_030272615.1. NCBI lineage: Eukaryota > Viridiplantae > Streptophyta > Pinopsida > Cupressales > Cupressaceae > Cryptomeria > Cryptomeria japonica. The sequence continues at coordinate 36,629,268 of NC_081411.1, read as the reverse complement.
ACACACAATAATTAAAATTTATCTCTACCTAAAATAGTACTTGCAAGCTAGGTATTGGCAAAACTAATAGCTTGCTAATCAATTACTTCAGGTAAACAAATGCCTTTTGTTTAATTATACCCCATATAAAAGACTTAACAATTGCCATCATGAATTATGAATCATTGCAACTATGGAATATGATTTGTTAAGATTTTTTAGATATTGAACTACCCCTAGAAAACTCCATGTCTCAATCACAATGAAAGTCTTGGATCAATTCAAAATAGCTTCCACTTTTATTGAATTCCTAACAATAGTTGGATCGTTGTCTGATAAAATTTGATCTTAACTACTCCATAGACTTGGCTACTCTTTGATATCAGACTTAGACAACTATTTGATGTATTTGGTGACTGCCCTTTTATAAAGTTACATGAATATTTGCCTATGTAATCAGCAATATGAATGTAAACAACAAAAAATCTATTTTCTACAATCATGGGTTTGTTGACCCACATTTGAAATACCCAAAATTTGAACTTTGAATTGGTCCTAATGTTGTATGAAGGCTCAATTGGTCCTAATGTTGTATGAAGGCTCAAATATGTGTCTTCAAAATGAATGAGAATGTAACCCTAGGTTTCATCATGAGGATCAAATAATGGTATATTCTCATTCTCCTACCTTGAAAGCATGTTTCAAATTTCAGAGCCTAATTCCTTACCATTTAAAAGTTATGGCAATTTTTCCTAAATTTGGGTATTAAATTTTAATGGGAAATATTTAAATTCTTTTTCAAAAATAATTTAATATTTTAAATTAGTTTCTATATTGTGATCATTTCAGGGTAAAAGTTATTTATAACACTATTATTTTCATTTCCCTTTTTCCCACTTTGTGGTCAACGACTCCTACAAGTCCAAATCATAACCTTTGAGAGATTTAGGTTAGAAATGCTCCCTTTTGGAGCATTCTTGACCCAAATTTATAAACTCAAAATTAGAAGTTAAGATTGCTCCAAAATGAAGCATCTCTAACTCACAATTATAACCTCTCACAAAAGAGGTTAGGATTGCTCCAAAATGGAGCATCTCTAAGCTTCCTTTCTAACCTTGTGTGGGCCCGCTTTATGAGTTACATGTAAAGGTTAGAAATGCTTTGTTTTGGAGCATTCCTAACCTTTCTCACAAGGCAAATGAAAGCATGCTCAAGAGTATTTGAACTCTATTGCCTCTCACCCATTGAATAGAACACCTCCTATTAGAGAAAAGATTGATGCTCAGACCAGAGGCTCGACTCCAATTCCCCACCTCTGGTTAGCAGATAGAAAGCATGTTCGAAATCGCTCAAGAACTTAGTTTCTTATTATAGTTGGATAATTTGACTAGTTCAGGATGAAGATAGCTGGAATCATTTCGACTTTATTTCACTTATCATCCAGGTAGCCCGTGAGTTTTTGCTCCCCACTCTTTCCATTTCACAAATCAGTTATCCCATGAAGAGGTCACCCCCGGGTATCAAATGCGCATTCTGATTCTTTGATCGGTAATGGTGATATGGTGATTCTGAAGCTATAATTTTAACCACCCAATATGCTTTCCATGACCATGTGTTCATGTCATCCCGGGGACTTATTTCCGCTTCCAATGAATTTACGGTTGTGAATGGGAGCACCCTACCATTAAATGTAGTGACCTATAGGCACGATTGATAGAAATGGATATTTTTTTATTACTCTCCATTCATGTGGGACCCTACTACAGATACAAACTGTTTGATAGAATTCTTCAAAGAGATGTGGTAGCATAAATAATGCACGCAAAGCGTTTGACATAATACATCAAAGGAATGTCATCAAATGGAATTAAATCATTTACAAAATATACACAAACTGATTTGACTCGCTAGGATAAGGGGTGTTCTAGGTATTGCATTACAACATATACTATAAGATGGTGGTATTACTAAAACTAGGTGGGTGAACTATTTGACGGAAAGCTTTGAAGAGATGTCATCTCATGTAATGCAACGATTATAGGATATGCACGAAATATTTTGTTGAAAAGGCTTGCAAAACTTTCAAAAAAATATAAGTGGTAGGTATAAAACCAAACCCGTAACCTCGTTATCATTCTTGCTACTTGTGCTGAAATAGAAGACTTGGAACAGGGTATGAGCAACGACCAAAGAAAATGTTATTCACAAGTTAGTTACAAGCATACATCAAAATAGAGCTGAGTGGGTGATAGTTTTCCTATCATAATGAAGTATATGTTTCATAGTCTCGATTACACACCCATTCTCAAATGCACACTTCCAGACATTGGTGATACTAAATTAGGAAATGTGAATCTTTCATATTTTTGGAAATCAATGGAAAAGAAGGAAAAAACTTTGGTAGGTCAGAGGTTGCTAGATAGTGGATTGGCACATGTGGTAGGATACCCCACATTAGTCCAATTCCCGAAATTAGTTTTAGAATGCATGAAAGAATTTAATCCAGAGACAAGAAATTAGGATAGAAGAAGGTAATGTGGTGGTTAAAATTGATCTAATCTCTATTGCCATACTGTTCAAATTGCCTTTCAAAGACCAATTCATAGATGTAGACATAGAGTATGTAGATAGTTATTTTTTCAATAATGAAAACCAATGTCTAAATAATATAGCTAGAAAATGGTTGGCAAAACCAAGAAGAGGGAAAAGACAACGTGCCAAGATAATACACAAGTCTCTATTGATGGAGGATATAGCAAACATGGTTATTTTATTGAACTAGGTCATGGAAAATGAGGATTCAAATGACTTGAAAGGGTGGATATTTTTGTTCATTAATATTATCTATGAAGGCATACCGTTTATTAACTAATCTCAGATTATTAGTAATAATCTTTTCAATTAGCTGCCCAAATTGAGAAAGAATTATAATTTCTATATGACATCATATCTCTTTTACACCATTGTCGGAATGAAGAAATGGTTAGGGTTGAATGTTGAAGGTATTTATGATGATGCAAATCAGATTTATAATTATCATCTGCAACTACAATTGGAGGAAAGCTATCATCACTTTAGGCAGGTTAATGATTCCTTTACTATGTTAACAGTAAGAGAACTACAAGGTAACATTGGACTCAAAATATCTGTAGAAGCAACAACATTGATACATAATTATGGTAGCTACTTCATATAGTTTCTGAAGTTCACATACATCTGAATAGGAGGTTTTGATGGCTGCCCTCTCATGTTGCCAAGGTTTGTTGAAGATAAGTTGATCCTCATTGAGGTGTGCAGGCAAATTACACAAGTCAACAAAATTTGCCGGAATAAAAGGAAAAGCATTATCTCTTCCCATTGGAGTTGGTTATTACAACTGTGAGAGCTACTTAGATGCTCAAAGTATCAAGAGGTCTATATAAAAGATTCAACTATACCCTTATGATATGAGGTTTCTTTTTGATAGAAAAGGGTATGCTGTAGGAGAGTTGGAACTTGGTGCCAGATTTGAGCACTTTCCTAATATAGAAGATTTCTGGCAAGACTGTGAAGATGATTTTGAGGTACGAAAAAGGGATTGGATGAGGCTCACTTTCAAGTAGATAGTTGATTACCAAATTGAAATAAATGTGAATGGAATTGAGGATGATGAATCTTATTTGATTGATTCTTTTTATTTTGAGAGGATTCAATTTCTTCCTCTTCCACCCATAAATTGGTCACTTCTAGAGATAAGAAGAATTCATGAAAGACTAGCCTATGTGGTTCGAAGAACACTAGAATGGGTTAAAAGTAAGAGGATTGGGGATACAACAACTGGACCTTCACATAAAGGTAATACTTCAAAAGATAGAAGTGGTTCACAAGGAAGTTCATCTCTTCTAGCTAATTTACATAGGTCAAATCTAGCTATGAGTCTACACCAAAATATATCCAAGGGAGGTGATGATGGAGAAGATCCAGAAAAAGGAAAGGATCTTGCAAAGGCATGTGAAGTTAGTTATATCATTAAGAAAAAGAGGTTACAGACAAAATGAAAGACAATGAATCTTGCCCAGGAGATAGAAGGTGAGTTGGAATGTATTTCACCTCAATATCCTCCTAGCATGGATAATCAACAAATCCTCTTTGTCTCACCTTCTATCATTATTTCATCACCACAACATGATGATTTTTCCATTCATGGGGAAGCTGAAATGAATGATGTCCATAATGAAGTTCAATCTGCACTCTTTCCAAACAATCTAACATCTTTAAGCTTGACATTTGTGAATAATCAAGAATCATTGCCATCATGTTCATCATTCTGGTTACAGCAGAGCTTACAGAATAAGAAGATAATTGTTTAGTTGATAGCTCCTAGTTTTGATATGGTTGAAAATGCACTTCACAAGAAAGCCAAACCCAAGGCAAAAAAATTTGCATCCATATTGAGAATTAGTCCTTCATCAGAAAATTTTTGTGTTGAGGTAGCCCAACCTATTATTGAAAAAGATATAAGTGAAGCTAGTGAGGTAGATTTTAATGTGACACAGGTGGATCTAGGACCTACAACACATGAGGGAGTTGTTCAAAAATTTCAAATTTCCACAGCTATTCTTGTTGACAAAGAAAACAAAGATAAGGAAACAAAGGATCAGCTAAAGCAACAGATACAAGTTCTCTCATCCTATATCAAATCCATTATGGATTCTTCAAATGCACAGTTGGAGTTAGCATCAACTTCGACATTAATGCATGTTGAAAGAATTATTGAAAAGAAGGTGATTGTAGATATACATAAATGCATGAGACATAGTAAAATTGTAGAGGAATGGATTAATCAAATGAAGTCAAAGACAATAGACTTCATTGAAAAAACCAAGGATATTCACATGAAACATGATGTACAAGAACAAGAAATTGCTATAGAATTAAAGAATGCCGAAGAACAAGAAATGTCTTGGCAAGATACTTTCAAAGAATTCCAAAGAATAGATAAAACAAATATGGATGTACTCATTGCTGAGAAAGTCTCCTCCCATAAAGAAGAAAATCAATCAAGTACATGGTGTAAGAGTATAAGTTAGAAATTGGAGAATATCAAGCAATGCATGGTGAGTATCAAAAAGTCTTGGTAACTTGTGAGCAAACAAAAATGAAGGTAGTAGAGGACACAATGAACATTATTGGTGATATATCAGTAAAGGAACAATTTCAGCAAATGGACAGTCAGGTACTCTTAAGCAAATTTTATGATAAAATCAATACTGAGTTAGAAGATGTGCAGGTTTCAGATGCAGATAGAATGAAGAGACTCTATGTTATTTCAGTTACTTTAGATGATTGTGGCATGCCTTCATATTATCATGATTTGATTGAGATTCAGGATGGCCAAGCTACTACCAAATTGAAGATGAACAATGTGATCATTCTCATATACAAGTTCATGGTAGATGCTCTCAAAGCATATAGGTTGTTCAAGTCCAAAATACCAGTTTAGAAGGATCAAGTAATCAACTAGCATGCTTCTCCATAATATTGGGAATTAATATCATGCTTTCATATTTGTATATTCTCTTTTGTTGTGTTTTGATTAGTTAGTCTCAAGTATTATTTTCAATCTTGTTAGAATATTTAATCTTTACTTGGCTTAGGTTTATTTGTATTTAGTTTAGGATATTCCTTTGGAATTCATACATGTAATTTGTCCTCTAGTACATGTGTGAGGACAAGTTATTTCTTTTATTTTCCTTTATTAAGGAATATTAGATTTCCTCCATAAGAGGATGTGGACACATGGCACACACATTTTATGAATGGTTGCATTCATAGATTTGAGAGTCATTTTGTAACTCCTCTCCTCATCTCTATTTAATAGATGTCTCCTCTCTCATTTCTTCTTAATGACAATATTGTAAAGAGCCTCTCTTTGTCTCTCTCTGTCTCTCTCTCATTTTAGGCATTGTCTCATTCATAATATCACAAGAGATTTTTCTTTGCTTTTCTCCTTTCAAAAGTTCTTGTGCCTCCTTCTTCACATTTGGGTGATTGCTCCAAGGTTTTTGCATTTCTCTTGGTAACATTTACTTCATCAATAAACTTACTTAGATTTTATTTTTCTTTCCTTGCTCTTGTATTTCTTTTCATGGTATCAGAGTAGATTCTAATGCTTGTTTCAAGTTGAGATTGATGAAGGTTACCATTATGTGGAGTTCACCTTCTTGGAGGCATTCTTGAGAGGAGAAGAAGTTCTTTCTCTAATATTTTCTATTGTGCAGGTTTTGGTTTCGGTTTTAATTTTTTTTCAAACTTGTTAACAAGTTTGCTTGCAGGTTTGATCTTCTATTCTATTTTTTTTATTAAAAAAAAATAGCTTTGAAAGGCTTGCCGCCAAAGTTTTTGGTTTTTTTATTGTGAATAGTTTGGAAGGTTTACCGCCAAACTCAGCCTCCTTAATCTGTTTGGTCGGCTTGCCACCAAATCTGATTTATTATTACATTGCATTCTCTATTTGTTTGCAGGTTCTAACATTTCCTTTACTTGCAAATATTTTTGATAAAAATAAATTTCATATTATTATTTCATTAAATCTCTATGTATTTAAAAAAACAAACATGAGAGTTTAAAATTTTCTGCAGGTTCTATATTTGTTTATTACTAGTACTTTCTTCACTTATTTCTTAAATCTGTTAATAGTTCGAAACAAGTTGAGAGGCTGTATTTTGTGTTATTCTGATTGTTTCTTTAGTATCTGTTGTTGTTTATTCTTTTTGTTAAGGAAGATATATATTATTTCAGTTGTTCGCCAGAGCTCTCTCCCTTAACCTGTAAATTTATTTTCTTTATATGTTGTTTCATGTTCCCGCATTCTCAGTTTTTGTATCTTTATCTGTTGCATGATTCTTTTTTTAATAAATAATAGTACTTTCAAAGGCTTTCATTGTTGTAATGTCTCTTCTATAATATTCGACAGTTCTCTTGCCAATCGTGCTCCCTCTTTCTCTGGTTTCTACTGCCCTACTCATAACATCTCTGCACACTTTCTATTGTTTATATTCTTTTCCTGTTTTTGGTATTCGTGGTTGTTTCTGTCTAATGTGTTTCTCTTACAATGTGAATAAATTGTTTTCGCAGTTTACTACGATTCATTTTATAACAATTGAGTCTTTGTAAGTTTTGTTTTATTCACTTCCTCTTTCACGCAACATATAACCAATCTCTCTTTATTTTTTTCAAGTCTTATAGAATAAGTCATGTGCTTTTCTAATTAAAGCTTTAAAAGCTCAAGTTTTACTTCTCACGTATATTAAGGTTCCTTAAGTTATAAAGTTTTATATATATATTACCAAAGCTAACAAAAGTTTATATTAAACACTTTAAAAAGTTTATAATTTTTTTAAAAAGATACTTTATCATATTAAGTTTTTTTAATAAAGTTTTAATATAAAATTATTTTATTTTATTATTAATTAAGATTTTGTTTTTTAAAAGTTTGTTTAAATAGAGTTAAAGTTTTTTTTAAAATTTAAATTTGTTATTCAACATTTGAAAATGACCTTTTAAATTTTATTTTTTTTGGTTATTTTAAAAAGTTATTATTTCAATTTTATCTAAGGAGGTTATTTTTTTGGTCTTTTAAAACCTATCCATTATTTGCTTAAGTTTATTTTACTAGCATGTCTACTTTAATTCCTGAAATCAAATTAAATAGTTCTAATCATCATTCATGGAAAACACATTTTTCTTTTATTTTTTGTTTCAAGCATCTTTTGGATGTTGCAACTGATAAAACATTTGAGCCCACTACAACTACTCCTCAAGCCGACCAAGATAGATGGAAGGCTCAAAATGAGGAAGAACTTGGTTTAATTGGTATTTCAATGGTTCTCGATTTGTATGTTCTAATTGGAAATTGTACAAAAGCGTATGAAGCTTGGGAAATTTTAAAAGCAACTTATGATAGTTCAAATGAATCCCAAAAATTTCAGCTTCAAGATCAACTTGAAGATCTCAGGTATACAGATTTTAAAACCATGGATGAATTCTTATTAAAGTTTGATTAAATTAATAGTCAATTAACTGGTTTAGGAGTTACACTAGCCGATTTACATTTAATTCATCTTATTCTTAAAAAATGTCTTCCTCGTCAATTTCAACAATTTATTACGAATATTCATGCTCAACTTGCTATTCCTAGTTTAGCTACTCAATTAACTTATGATATTTTTCGTAATTTATTGCATCAAGAGGAAGCTAAATTAATTCAATCCGGTACTCTTAAAAATAGTGAACATGCTTTTATGTCTAAAAACCAAAATCATAATAATAATTTTAGATCCAATAATAATAATCACAAATCTTCTAATTATCAATCTCATTCTAAATTCTATCATAACAATTCTCATAATAATATAATAATTCATACAATAATCAAAGGAATAATTCTCAAACAAGACCCCATTGCACATATTGTGGGAAAGATGGACATATTACTAATAATTGTTTTAAGAAGCAAAATGGTAAAAAACCCATGAATCAAAATAATCAAAATAATAAACAACATAAACCTCATTATAAGAAAGGTAATAATAATGGTAATTCGTCTCGTCATGCATTTACATGTACTTATAATGTTTCTCAACCACTTGAGTGGATTATTGATTCTAGTGCATCTCAACATGTTTCTTCTCATAAAGAATGTTTTGAATCTTTGCATCCTGATACTTCTAATATTCCTGTTCAATTAGCTAATAATTATAGTTACAAAGTTGAAGCTATTGGTGATGTGAATGTTCCTAATGGGAAATTACATGATGTTTTTTATGTTCCTGAATTAAAATCAAATTTGATTTCAATTCCTAAAATTTGTCAAGATTATAAGATTAAATTTTATAGGGGAATATGTTATATCATTGATCCAAAAACTAATCATGTTATTGCTATTGCTAAAATGGATAGTGATAACTTATTCAAGTTCTATGAATTTGCTCCTCCAAAGTATTCTTTGCTTATTACTGTTGATTTTACTATATGGCATGAAAGACTTGGCCATCTCAATTTTGATTATATTTCATTGATGCAAAAAGAAAATATGGTTGATGGATTGCCTAGTATTTTTTCTTCTCAAATTGTTTGCAATGGTTGCATGAGTGGTAAGATGCATAGGGAACCCTTTCCTCATGGTCAATCTTGGAGGGCATATACTAAATTGCATCTAGTTCATAGTGATCTCTTGGGTCCCATGGAGAATCCCTCCATCCAAGGTTCAAGGTATTCTCTTAGCTTTGTTGATGATTTTTCAAGAAGAACATGGATATATTTCCTTCATAATAAGGATCAAGTGCTTGATGTGTTTACTGAATTTCATATATTTGTAGAAAGACAATCTGGTTCTAAAATTAAGATTCTTCGTATTGACAATGGAAGAGAATATGTCAATAATGCATTTAATGCTTATTTAAAATATTTTGAAATAAACATGAGCTTACCGTTCCTTATACACCACAACAAAATGGTATGGCAGAACGGAAGCATAGGACAATTGTTGAAATAGCTAGATGTTTATTGCATACAAAAAATATGGATTACAAGTTTTGGGCTGAAGCTATGGCTTGTGCAACTTATTTAATTAATAGAATGCCTACCAAAGCCTTAAAGGATAAAACTCTTGAAGAAGCTTGGTCTGGTAGAAAGCCCAATTTGTAGAATTTAAGAATTTTTAGTTCCATAGCTTATGTTCACAAACCTAAGGAGAAAAGGAAAAAAATAGATGCTAAATCTTCTCCTTTTATTTTTGTTGGTTATGATGAAAATACTAAAGGTTATAGAGTTTACAATCCTATTACTAACAAGGTAAAAGTTGCAAGAGATGTTTGTATTATAGAAAAAGACATTCATGATTGTTCTAAAGTGGAGGATGATGAACTTTTTCAAAGCAAAGTTGTGCTTGTAGAGGACCAACCTCCTTATCTTAACCCTACTCCTAATGCATCTCTTTCTATTCCTTCTAGTGATAGTGATGATGATAATAATAACTCTACTCCTCATGACTCTTCTTCTAGTGATGAATCCATTACTTCTAAAAGAAGACCTAAATGGTTTAAATCTTTAATTCAAGATAGTGATGAATACTTAGCTAGAATGGATAGACTTCAAGCTAGAAGAGCTAATTATTGTAATTATGCTTTAATGGCTACTATTATGAATTATAATGATCCTAAAACATTTGATCAAGCTAAAAATCAACCACATTGGCAAAAAGAAATGAAGGAAGAATATGATACTTTAATTTCTAACCAAACTTGGGATTTAGTTCCCTTGCCTCATGGTAAAAATCTTGTTTCTTGCAAGTGGCTTTATAAAACCAAATTGGATGATAATAATCAAGTTAGTAAATTTAAAGCTATATTAGTTGCTAGAGGTTTTTCTCAAATTGAAGGCTTAGATTATACTGAAACTTTTGCTCCTGTTGCTAAAATGCCTACAATTAAACTTGTGCTTGCTTTAGCTTCTAGAATGAATTGGCCTATTCACCAAATGGATGTTAAAAGTGCTTTTCTTAATGGTGATTTACATGAGGAAATTTATATGTCTCAACCTCCTAGTTTTATTAAAGAAGGTAATGCATACTTAGTTTGTAAATTAAAGAAATCAATTTATGGATTAAAGCAATCTCCTAGGGAGTGGTATTCAAAGATTAATGCATTCTTTCTTTCTCAAGGCTTTATTAGAAGTAAAAATGATCCTAACTTGTATATTAAACATAGTGAAGATGATATTATCATTATTATCTTGTATTTAGATGATTTTATTCTTACTTCAAGTTCCAATACTTTGATTTCTGATATTAAGTTTCAACTTAATCAAAAATCTCAAATGACTGATTTAGGTCTTTTACATTATTTCTTAGGAAATGCAAATTTGGAAAACCTCTAAAGGAATTTTCTTATCTCAAAGTAAATATGCTTAAGATCTCATAGATAAGTTTAAAATGAATGATGCTCACCATGTTTCAATTCCTATTGAATTAGGCACTAGGTTAATGCTTGATATGCAAACTCCTTTTGTTGATCCTACTTTGTATAGACAATTAGTTGGAAGTTTGAATTATTTAACTCTTACTAGGCCGGATATTGCTTATAGTGTTGGTTTGGTTTCAAGATTCATGTCTAAATCTCAACAAACAGACTTTAAAGTTGCTAAAAGAATTTTAAGAAATATTAAAGGAACTATTAATGTAGGTTTGTTTTATGATGCAAATTCTGATTTTACTTTAAACGGTTTTACTGATTCGGATCTAGGTGGAGATCCCAATGATGGGAAATCTACTTGTGGTTATTGTTTTTTTGTTGGTTCGGGAGCAATTTCTTGGAATAGTAAAAAGAAACAATCTACCTCTGTTGGATCCATTGAAGCTGAGTACAAACGATGCACTAATGCTTCCAAAGAAGTCTTGTGGCTTAGAAGACTACTTGAAGATTTGGGTCTACCTCAACATGAACCAACTCCATTGTATTGTGACAACGAAAGTGCCATTGCCTTGGCTAAAAATCTAGTTTTTCATGCAAGGATAAAACACATTGCTCTCCAACACCACTTTATTAGAGAACAAATTGAAGACAAGCAAGTTTCACTCCTGTATTGCAAGGGGGAAGACCAAGTTGTAGATATTTTGACCAAGCCACTTTGTAAAGAAAAGTTCCAATTTCATTGTAAAAATCTTGGATTGCAACTCATTGAAGGGTTTGATGTAAAGTCCCCAAGTAAAGCTTAAGGGGGGGTGTTAGAATATTTAATCTTTACTTGGCTTAGGTTTATTTGTATTTAGTTTAGGATATTCCTTTGGAATTCCTACATGTAATTTATCCTCTAGTAAATGTGTGAGGACAAGTCATTTCTTTTATTTTCCTTTATTAAGGAATATTAGATTTCTTCCATAAGAGGATGTGGACACATGGCACACACATTTTATGAATGGTGGCATTCATAGATTTGAGAGTTACTTTGTAACTCCTCTCCTCATCTCTATTTAAGAGATGTCTCTTCTCTCATTTCTTCTTAATGACAATATTGTAAAGAGCTCCTCTCTCTCTCTCTCTCTCTCTCTCTCTCTCTCACACACACACACACACACATTTTAGGCATTTCCTCATTCATAATATCACAAGGGGTTTTTCTTTGCTTTTCCCCTTTCAAAAGTTCTTGTTCCTCCTTCTTCACATTTGGGTGATTGCTCCAAGGTTTTTGCATTTCTCTTGGTAACATTTACTTCATCAATAAACTTACCTAGATTTTGTTTTTCTTTCATTTATCTTGTATTTCCTTTCAAGTCTTATTGATATAAATTGATATTTTCCATCGCATGGAGTCAAAGGTTAGAAAGTTGACTTTTTTCTGTGCATAAATGTTAAGGTTATTAACTCATTGTAATTTGCGCAGAAAAGAGTTAGTTACTAACTCAAGATTGAAGTGGGTTATGAGGTAGTTACTCATAGGATATTATAAATAATGGAAAGATAGATTGTTAAAGGGATTTCTAGACTTTGTGAGTTTTGGGAACAACTAAATTTTTTGGATTGTATAACTCCATCTTTTGAATACAAATCAAGTTGGAAGTGTTTCCATGATTCTAAAGTATTCATTTGCTCAATGTTATGTAATTATCATGTGATGTTGAAATAACAAGTTTGCAAATTACTTTCCTAGTTTCATGAAGACAATGATCATATGACATTATAAACTTATTTGGTATCTTTGAGGTATATAGGTGCCATGCAAATTTTAATGCTTCATTTCACTACCTTCTTATATGTGGTCTAGAGCTGATAGTGATGAGGTTAAGAAATCAATGAAATCTTAATAAAAATCGTGTGTTTGTTGTGTAGATTTCTTTTAAGTTCATTTATAGTTAGTTTCCCCTTTTTCTTTTTAATTTAACTTTATTCAAAAAATACAAATACCCCTATCATACGAGGGATCTGCCCCTCTCAAACGCAGAGGAAGATCATATCCAAAGAACGATATATCCAACTATTGGGAACCTTTTCTTTGTCACTCCTCTATTGGGCACATAGTAGAACATTTCGAAGTGATGGATCTATTTACCAACAAGGTTACAATGAAATAAGGTGATTTGATAAGATTTCTAAAATATTGAATTCACCCTACAAAACTCCTTGCCTCAATCACAATGAAATTAAGTGGTAATGATCACATTTGATCCATGGTAATGATCACTGGATATTTTTTATTCCTTTCCTTTATGGTAATGACCATTAGGTTCATTCGGTAAACCAAATGTTTTTGGTTCATCTTTATCATTTGTTTGATTATTGAGTGTGATTTCTTCTTCGATTGCATTAGGTTAATTTAGTACATCTAATAGAGATATTGTGGATGACATACCTTCTTGTCGCATTGTTCTTAGTTCGCATAATTTCTTCATACACTACCATTGTCTTTCCTTTTCACCCTCTTGTTGTTCGATTGTTCCTTGCTTGTTATTTCCCATCGTTAATAATGATTGTCATAAATAGAACTAGTTTGCACTAATTAGAACAACAATCCAATCATTTGAAATCATACAAAATAAAATTTCCCTTACTTTGACATATAAAACTATCACATAATTGCAGTATCAGTTGCAATGGGGCTTTCAATGACTTCAAAAACTCCTTTTGCGACCATTGAGGTCGTTGACCAAATAAAAATATATGCAAGAAATGCGTACATGTTATTTTTAGTTAACTCGTATGCGTAATTAGTCCCTAAATACCCCAACAGGATAACGTTCATAATTCCCATAACTGGTACATGCTTTTTATTTTGAAAAACCCATACACACTTTTTTGTGTTAAAACTGTTAACATTATGATTGTCATTGATGTCAACTGGTATGGAATGGTCATCAGTGAGTAGGTAGTGGTGACTGGTATGGGTGAATTAATTAACATTATTAACCGATATGAAGGATGGAGTGTGTAAGTAGACATAAAAGGTATGTTACCAGTACACATAAAGTGAAGCATCTATCGATAAAGGACCTCCGACAAGCACACAAAGAAGCAAACAAGAACAAAGGGATCTGATCACAGATAGACAAGAAAAGTATAATGCAATCACTAAATGGATTCAACGGATGGACCAACATGTTTGATGGAAGGCCAAATTGATCCACCAACAGAGAAGAGGTCGGTAGGTATGAACATCCACCAGTGAAGTTAGGTTATACTAGTAAGGTGTGTTGAACTGGTAGTGAGTCTTGGGTCGATGAAGGATGTTAAACCAACTTTACAGTTTGAGCAGAAATGGATGTTGATAAGGATGATATGTAGACACCAGGTGGCGAGAAGGCAGAGGTCAGTGAAGTATTCATCGATGTAGTAGTCTGATGAGAAGGTCAACATTAATGAAGATCTCGCAAATCATGGGATGGTGGCAGGATGTTGCAGCTCAAGGAAGATAGAGTGGAAAGGTGATTGAACAAACCTTGCAGGATGATATAATCCTTCTACTTGTTGGCTAAAGGAAACAACCAAGCCATTAAAGGTGATTGACGGAGCAATATCGAAAAGCATGTTGCAGAAATCCAAAAATAGAAAATGCACATTGAAAGGTGAAGATATGGCAGTGTTGTTTGATATGATGTAGATCAGCATTCTAGAAAAGCAGATCAGATTAGATCTAATACGGATTGAGTTGATGAAGGAAAAGCATAACATGACACTGTTTAAATGTTTCTTATGGTCAGAACCCTCACATATAAATATGTGAACTCGAGATTGAGATTAATTGATGCTGGATGCAAATTGAGAGGAAGAAGAGAACCTGGGCAAGAAGAGAAATTATTTGCATAAGAGTTATTTCACAGAGAGTTAGAGTGTGTGTTAGCACGTTGAACTAGTGAGAGGTTATAACTGGTAGAGACAGAGTAACTGGTGAACTATTATAGTCTTAACAATCGAGAACACCAGTAGGTATTGAAAGGTTAGGAAGGCATCCAAGTATGATACTGTATAGGGTGAGGTTCTGAGAAAGATAAGATAGGTAGAGAGCAACTGATAAGTGATCAAAGAGAGCAATCTAATAACCGACAGAAGAAGGACTAGTGAAACAAAGGAAGTTGATAACTGACAAACATCCATTGATCAGGTGTTGCAAAACTCATTTGCAACTAGGTGATATCATTGCATTAAAATTGTACTTTATTATATTACTTCGGGTTGGTGCTTGGTGCAGAGGTTGGTGCTCCTTGGGTTGGTACCATAAATCAGTAGGGGTTGGTGCTCCTTGGGTTGGTGCCCTAAATCATTGTAATATATTGTTTCATTGTGAGGTTGGATTGGAGCAGTAGTCTCTAGCAGCATTTTTCACTGAGGTTTTTCCCATATTGGGTTTTCCTCGTACATCTGGTGTTGTGGGTTATGCATTTGTGTGTTTTCCTTTTTGATATATTCTCATATCTTATCGGTTTAATTTTTAATTGTTTAAGTTGTTAACCGGTATTGCAAACTTGTTTTACAAAGAAAATATTTTTAGGAACCACTAATTCACCCCCCTCTCAGTGGTACATTGTGTTCAACAATTGGTATCAGAGAATAGGTTCCCTATTCATTAAATATTTCTCTAGCTTAGGTAGATTAAGGTCAAGAAACACAATGGAAAGAAATGAGTCTGCCTCCTCAAAATCTCCCATGTTTGATGGATCTAACTATGCCTTCTAGAGTACAAGAATGGAGACCTATATTTCCTGTCTTGGTTTTTATGTGTTGATGTTTATTAAGAATGGGTATACTATTCCTAGTGTTCCTCCCACTGATCCTAATGCTAAGAAAGAGTATGAGAACAATGATAAGGCTAAACATGCTATTCTAAGTGAGCTATCAAATAATGAGTTTGCCATGGTCATGCACTGTGCATCTACCAAGGGGACTTGGGATAAATTAAAGAGATTATTTGAAGTAGATGCCAAAGTCAAAGAGGCCAGGCTGCAATCACTAAGAGGTCAGCTCAAAGGCATCAAGATGAAAGATGAAGAAAAGATTGCAGACTACATTCGTAGAGTAGATGAAATTGTGAATACCATCAGAGGACTTGGAGAGGAAATTGTTGATGAGATTATTGTCAAGAAGGTACTTAGATCTCTCACATATAAGTATGATACTAAAGATTTTGCCATTGAGGAATTCAAGGATCTGAAAACCTTCACAATGGATGAACTGTTTGGCTCTCTAACTACCTATGAAATGAGGACGACCGGTGAAGCATCTTCAAGGAAAGAGGCAGCTTTCAACTCCATAAAAAATGACAAGGAAGAGGTTTCCCTCAAAGGGTCCAGTGAAGAGTTAGATACAGAGGTAGAAAAATTTGTCAGAAGGCTCAAGAGAGGATCTGATAAGTATAAAGGAAAGTTACCACAAATGCTTCAACTATGCTAAAGTTGGACACTTTGCTGCAAAATATCCTTATAGTGAAACTCGTGGAGATGAGCAAAGAAGTTTTGGTAGGTTTGTTGGTAAAGACAAATAAAGGAATGTCTACCGGCAAGGAAGAAGAAGCTACCGAAAGCAGAATAACTTATATACCATTGAGGATGATGCCACAGATCAAGAGAGTGCATCAGAAGATGACTACCATGAAGATGAAAGAGAAGTTAATCTCTTTATGGCACTAAATGAATGGTTGTGGAAGATGAGGAAGATGAATACATTGAAGTTGAAGTGGATCTATAAGGTGAGCTTATAAGTGCTCTTGAGGGAGTTAAGTAAGACAAGAAGGGAACTCAATAAAGTCAAGCTTGCTGCAGTAGAAGAATAAGGTCTTTTGAAGCAATCCCTAGATGAGTCCAATCAAGTTATCTCTGACTTAAAACTCCAGTTGGAAGAAGCCAAGAAGATATGTGAAGTTACATCCTCTAATCTGATAAAGAAGGGAAAGGAACATCAAGATCTGGAAGAATAAATAGTGAACCTCATAAAGGAGTATGAAAAGAGTAAGGAGGAATTGAAAGTGAGGAATAAATATGAGGGTAGCACAAAAGCCTTGGAAATGATGTTGAGAAAACAAAAGTAGTCTAAAGATATTGGTGGCTTAGGATTTGAAGAAGGAAAAGGTTCAAACAACAAAGATATATCTGATAAGGAGTTAAAGTTCACTTCTTCAAGTGAAGGTGAAGAGAAGAAAATATTGACAATAAGCAAGGATACTGGTAAGAAGACTTATGCAAAAGCTGTTAGAAATTGCCACACAAACTGGTATACGCAATCAATGAACTAGAGGCCACACTCAGTGTACCGGAAAGAAGATCTTAGGAGAAATGAAAGGGTTGATCATGAAGGATTCACTAGAGTTAGAAACATGAAAGGAAGACCCTCGGCGAGATAGATGTTTGCAAGACCAAGGCAACCTAACTGATATGTTATAAACTTTCAAGGTTATTGTTACCATTGTAACAAATTTGGACATAGGCTATCTAACTGCAGATTAACAAATAAGCTCACTTGGAGTTATAATAGTAGAAATCCATTTAATGCACCCTGGGATATGAATATTTTTTGTTATTATTGCAATGGATTCGGTTACAAGAGTTGAATGTAGGAAGAGTAAACTAGTATCCTACAATAGTTTTAAAGACTCATCTTTCAATATAAATGTGAAATGCTATAACTGTAGCGTCGTAAATTGTACACACTTGCTAGGGTGGTACAATTTCACACCTAGTTTAGCACCCGCCTTGGCGCATTTTGCATTTTGCATTGCATTTCCCCTTTAGCACTTAATTAATTAAATTAATTAGGTCTAAGGTTCTATTTCATCATCTTCCACATCATAAAGTCGGGCCCTTTCATTAAAGTGTGCCCCTTTCATTTTATTCCTCCAATACATCATTTAATCAAAAACCCTAATTAGGTCCTATTTTGAACTTGGGGGCTTGATTTCGGGGGTCAAAACATCTCGAAATCACCTGTAACTTCGGGATTCTCTCTAAAATCATCATATCCGACGGCCCTGAAAATTTGGTGAAAAGTTGTCGGGACCATGGTGCCCGGAGTGCACACAGTCCTGGACATTTTTCCCGAAATTTTAGGAGCACGATCCAATCATAAAATAAAGCTTAACCCCAAGAAATTGGCAGGAGATTCAATCTCTAGGTCGGCCAAAAGTTGAAATTAAGACCTAGGGTTTCATATATAAGAGCTCTCTTTCTTCATTTGAAAGGATCTGAATTTTTGGTTTCAGGGACCTTATATGCAGCGAAAGAGCAGATCTTTGAAGACTTCAACAACATTCAACATCCATCCATCAAGCATTCATCAATTTCATTCATCCATTTAGGGCTTTGAAGACATTGAAGAGCAATAAGAGATCACCGACTGAAGATTGGCTTGTACCCCTCCCTTGAGGTTGGGTATGGTTTCATGTTATTTTCATGTCTTTGCACAAGCTTCATTATATCATTTGTATTCATGCTTTAGATCACTTTGCATCTTGATGTAGAGCATTTAATTTGTCAATTACAAGCAATTAGGGTTTACTTTCTAGGTTGCTCTAGTTTGCTTACTTGCGTTTTAGGATCTTGCACACACACAAGGTCTACACACACACATTACTTTTACAATTCAACTTGGCTATTCGTGGAGGTGGAAATCACCAAAGCAGGGGTTTGACTAAGGCAAAACCCTATATAGCCGCCCACCATACCTTTTCAGATATAAGTGTAGATTTCAGGATTCGGACGACGCCGCAAGTTGTAGATCCGACGGGAGCAAACTAAGACCGGACAACACACCAAATTGCAGAGCAGAAACCTAGGACAAGGGCATGGGGCACCTTGGTCCTGCCAGGACAGGGGCTCTGGGTGCCCTGGTCCTTCTGTCAGACAGCAAGTTCAGCATTTCCGACAGCTTTTCAGGTTGCAAAATAGTAGTTTCAGGAGCAAAATCAGGACAGTGGCGCCTGTGCCCCCGTCCTGAACATTTTCACTCAGATTTTAACTCCAGGTACGCATCTGCACTCTTGTCTTGTCCTTGTGTTTACAACTTTCCATTGTTTAGTTTCAATTCTGCAATCTTGTTAGTAGTTCATACTTGCACTTTGGGGTTAGGAATTGAACTTGCATCATTTTATCTATCATTTGCAACAAAGGAATAGAAATCCTAATAGGTAGCCCATGACTCTCTCTTCCACAAAAAGAAGTAGCCAATTGTGCGATACCTCTAGGCTCTTTCGTATTCCACAAGTGTGTGATTGAAAGTGAGATTAGGGCATGTTTGCTTAGTGTCAGTTTTTCCCCTACACATTTTGGTGAACCCGACGTGAATTCCAATCTTCTCTAATTCTGATTTATGTTTTCAAATTTGAGTGTTTATGCTATTTCAAATTCAAATTTGTATTTACAAGTTTTAATTTCTTGCAAGATTCAAGAATTTAGAGGAAATTTTTGCTAAAACCCTAATTTTTCAATTCAAAGTTGAACTTGTGGATAGCTTAATTGGGATCAATAATTTCAAATCTGATTTAGGAACTCATTTGAATCATAAATTTCATTTTCTAAATCTACATTCTAAGTGCTTGCATTGGTTAAAATTAAACATTTCCTTCTATTTTGCATGTGTTATCATTTGAAAGAGGAAAATTGTTGTCATGATGCATTCATTTCATAGATGTGATAATGGGTTAGCTTCCCTTGTTTCAATTTTTCCTTCTCCTAAAGAACCTCCCCCCATCTATAACAACATTTTAGTGCCTAAAAGAGTTGCTACCAATCCCTTTGAGACTCTCCCATTCTCTAAGGATGAAGACTTTAAGAGTGATCTTGACAATTCTCCTAAAATGTGCCCTTCCTATTTAGCTATCCTAGAGGAAGAGAATGATATCATAAACACCTTTCTTAATGTTACTTCACCTTCCCTACATGATGCCTCTCTAAGTGAAAAGGTATTGATGGACACTGACTTATTTTCTCCTAAAGTTGGTCCTTCCAATGGGGGCATGTTAGTGCAACAAGAGGTTATGAACACTTCTTTCAAAGATCTCCTTCCTAAGCATGAATCTTTGGAGAAATATGTTCATGTTCCTCCTAAAAACACTCCCTTCATGAGGATCCTTTTGTGCAAGAAGATGACATTATCCCTGCATTTCCTAGTGATGGCATTTCCTTTTCCAACAAAATTCCCACTAGAGATGATGAATTAATGATAAATGCTTACCCTTCTCCTAAAGTTTGTCTTACCCATAAGCATCCCTTA
The DNA here is from genome assembly GCF_030272615.1 of Cryptomeria japonica. NCBI lineage: Eukaryota > Viridiplantae > Streptophyta > Pinopsida > Cupressales > Cupressaceae > Cryptomeria > Cryptomeria japonica. The sequence goes on along the minus strand of NC_081411.1, from coordinate 36,609,061 downwards.
GAGAAAGAAGATGAGATAATAAGAAATTTCCTTAACTCTCTCTCCCCTAAAGATCATATTTAACATATTTTGAGGAAAGAGGATGAGTTTAACACATCTATTGATGCTCTCCCTCCTAAGGATGAGGAATTAATAAACAATGTTATCTCCTCTCCCGAAATTGACAATACTTTAAACATTCCTTTCAACCACTTCACTATTTGGGATGAACAATTAGAAGAAGGTGTAGCTTATTCTCTACCCCATGAGAGAACCCTAGCCAAAGGGGATGAAATCAAGATTGAAAACTCCCTTGATAGTTTCTCACCTTCCTTGAATCTCAATTATTCTCCCTCTAAAAATAAAGCATCTCCCTCTCCTCAACTTGGTTCTACTCATAAGGATACCCTAGTTCAAAGCAAGATGGTTAACATCTCTTTCAAAGATCTCCCTCTCAAGAGTGAGACTTTAGAGAGTAATGTTGATCCTTCTCCTAGAGAGTTTATTCCCCATGTAGATCCTTTGATGATAGAGGATGATATGACCTTTCCTAGTATTACTCTTCCTACTGGAACATCAATGCCTACCCCTTGTCTCTCTCCTAAAATTGATTTAATCCGTGATAAGATTTTAGTGCAAGAGAAGACTATCAATAATTCTTCCAACACTTTTGTTCATTCCTCTAAACCATCCTCAATCAATTTGATACGTGTGAATGAAACACCTAACAAACCTCTCTTCACTATCCAAGGTGCTTGTCCTTCTCAAAATTCTCAACCTTTAAATAAGCCTATCTTAGTGGTTCAAGATGGTTATGCTAACGATTCTTTTTGCACTCCTAACAAACCTATTATTACTGTGCAAGGAGGTTATTCTACTAAGAGCCCTTATGAGTATGCTAAGCAACTGACTAGAGAGAGTTATAATGCGGTTGCTCATACCTATAACACAAGAAACAATAGGCAACCTAATCCTCCTCCAGTTATCCCAACTTCACTTCCTCCTTCCCAACCTATTCTTCCTCAAGCTCCTCGTATTTCACAAATGCTTAGTAAGGACTATGATCTTATAGAACAACTTAAAGCTACCCCTGCTAAGATATCCCTTTGGGATTTGATCCAAACTTCTTCCGCTCATCATGGAATGTTACAAGATGCCTTGAAAGATTTGAATGTTCCTCCACCTAATACATCTAGTAATATAGTGTCTTTGGTTAACTCTGTGATGAATCCTAAAGCTCAAATTGTGTTTACTCAAGATGAGTTGCCTACTAGTGAAATTCAACATCAATATGATCCCTTGATGATTGTGGTTATCATAAATGACACTGCTATAAGACGAACACTGGTAGATAATGGTTCTAACCTTAATGTGTGTAGCATTAATCTATTGCATAAGATGAATGTGGATACATCCCTTATTGAGGTTGACTCTCGTCCCATTCGAGGCTTTGATAATGTGGCTAAGTCTTCATTAGGTATTATCACCTTACCCATCACAGTGGGACCTGTTACTTTGCCTACTCTTATCCATGTTATGTCGGGAAATCTAACATACAACTTGTTATTAGGGAGACCTTGGATTCACAGTATGCAAGATGTCCCCTCTACATTGCATAGACAAGTTAAATTTATTTATAATAATAAGACATATACCTTGATAGGTGATACTAATTTTCAAGCTTGTTTGCAAACATCTACTTCCAAAGGGAGTTCTTCTAAGCCTTCCTCTTCTAGTGATGACTCGTTAAACAAGATACCTATGGATGAATCATCACCCTCTGATAATCAAAATTCTTTGGATGAGTCTGAAGTTCTTGAAGAAGATTCTTCTCAACTTGAATCTACACATGAAAAGGCTTTTGATCCTGAGAAAGTTCTCGCAGAAGACGATTGGGGATCTCTTGATTTCAATCCCACCTTTGTAGGTAAGTATAGGGTTCCTCCTAGGGAGCTTAAAGTTAAAACGAAGGAAGAAACTAGAGATCAATCAGTCTTACTTGAACCTATGAGCAATAATTTCATGGCTACTTCTCAAACTTCTTCTCTTCACACCTCTAATTCTGAAGAATTTGATTCTTTGTCTTATGAAAAACCACCTTCTCTTTCTGAAATGGCTAATCGTTATGGTCGTGGTTTTCACATTTTGGCTAAGAGTGGCTATAGTGGAAATGGTTGTGGCACAAATGAACAAGGAATTAAAGTTCCTTTAGAACATAACATGCATAAATATTCATTTGGACTTGGATATAATCTTTCTAAGCCCACCAAAGCATCTAAAAGACCATCTCTCAATGTGAATGCTATATTTAGTAGTGATGATGATCTCACTTCAACTAAATCATCTTCTACTTCTATCAACTCTCATTCCCCTCATAAGGAAATATTGGTGATGAACAAATCTCTTTATGACTCCCCTCAAATTTCTAAATCCACTTACGAATCTTTATCTCCTATTCATCATAAAGTCCTTTCTTCCAGGGATAAGGCTCTAATAGATTACACTCATCCCTCTTCTAAGATTTCTTGTGACTTTTCTTCTTCAATTTTTATCACTTTATACATGTTTTTGATCTCACTTATAGTTGAGCATTTAGCATGTCATATTCAAATACCTCATTTAGTCTATCATGTCTTTAAATAACATTAATGGCTATTATGTTGCTCATCATTATGTGACATTGGTAGCTCATTTACTGGGGGCTCATTGTCATTCATGATGGTACAATTTCAAGTGCAATCATATTTTTGAAGCAACATAATAGCCTAATTTTTCTATGTTATCTCTTGTTCCTATGGGGTAATAGTGTGGAAATATTGATCATCTTTGCTTTAGAATTCTCTTTTCCTAGATATGGGAGAAGATGTGTATTCTCTTTCTTATCCTACCCACTTCTTGTGAGGAGCATTTTACATACGCTAATGTCTTGCTTGCATGAACTCATGTGAGTATGTAGTACATTTTGCTTATGTCTAAATCTCTCCCTAAAAGATTGTGTAAGTCCTTCTCATTTTCCTTATCCTTGGGAGGCAATGATCTTTTCTTATTTAAGGATCCACTTTTTCCTATTTCGTGGATGGTGTGAACTTTATTACTTGATGTTATTCCTTGTATGCATTTGTTGTTGTTTGTTCAAGGATTCTCTCTTACAAGAGGTGTAAGTCCTTGACTACAACCTCTTTTGCACTTGGTAAAATACATCCATAATGAATTCACTCTCCCAATTGGGTTAAAAAGAGCGTCATCCTTCATTAAGAATCACTTTCACCTCGCAAAAGAAGGGAGTATTGCATTCTTATTCTCTTCTTTGTCTTATTCTAGAAGATGTTATATTTGTCTAAGACAATTCCTCTCGGGGATAGGTGTCTTTTGTACAAAGATCTCTTCTCCTCTAAGGATCTCCTTTACACATACTACAAGATATCCCTTTTTCAACTATCTTATCCATGCTTAAAGAGTGCAAAAATCTCTTGCTTGGATCTATGACATTGTTGCATTTTTGGGGCATCTTCTTTTGCGATGAAGGTAGTTATCCTTATTCTACTTTACTTATGACATAAAAATTACACTTTTTGAGTAATGGGTCATTCTTGGAACCAGAGCACAGACTCTTAGAGTGAGATGTCTCCATTTTTCTTTTATGCAAGGTGATTATTCTCGGAACCAGAGCATAGACTCTTAGAGCGAGATGTCACACTTTTGTACTATACATATATAGGTTGTAGCATACTCGGGCATAGACTCCTATGAGGTGCTTCTAACCTCCCTTACACACACATGCACGAGGTTGAGTGGAACTAGCGGCATAAGGCTAGACTTTCTCACTCTCCTCCCTTACATGGATCACCTAGACAGACTCTAGGGACTAGTTTTCCATGTCCTTTTTCCCATGGATCACCTAGACAAGATCTAGGGGCGAGAAGTCCATGTTTTCTCTCTCACTATTCTTCTCATGGATCACCAATGTGTGTATTCATGCTTTTTTCCTTTCTTTTCTTCTCTTTGCATTTTGTTTCCATTTACATCCTTCATCTTGTGTTAGAGAACTCTCAAATCCTCACACTCTTTGTTGTGTTGGCATTGAGATTTAGTCCTCCTTCTTACCAAATGATTCTCCATTAGTTTTTGATCTCATATCAAATCTTCTTGTGAGAATTTGTCATCAATATTCTTTAACAATTCGAAGTGGTAAACATGATACCCTGTTTCAACTCACTAAAATTAGCAAGCCGAAACAGGGGGGGGGGGGCATATAGCTACCCTCGAATTTTCATCACCTTCCTTAGTAAGCATTAGGTGATTTTGTGATCTAACACGTGTGTTTTGTAGGGTGCAGTTCCTAACTGTGTACTGCAGATACCACTGGGGGCTTCGTTCGACAGACTTATGGATATATCCTTTTTCAAATAATGTTTACTTTTCTGTACTTTAGCTTGCATATGCACGTAGTGTTCATATGACCGCTAAAGTGGGGCTAAATGTAGCATCGTAAATTGTACGCACTTGCTAGGGTGGTACAATTTCACACCTAGTTTAGCACCCGCCTTGGTACATTTTGCATTTTGCATTGCATTTCCCCTTTAGCACTTAATTAATTAAATTAATTAGGTCTAAGGTTATATTTCATCATCTTCCACATCATAAAGTCGGGCCCTTTCATTAAAGTGTGCCCCTTTCATTTTATTCCTCCAATACATCATTTAATCACAAACCCTAATTAGGTCCTATTTTGAACTTGGGGGCTTGATTTCGGGGGTCAAAACATCTCGAAATCACCTGTAACTTCGGGATTCTCTCTAAAATCATCATATCCAACGGCCCTGAAAATTTGGTGAAAAGTTGTCGGGACCATGGCGCCCAGAGTGCACACGGTCCCGGACATTTTTCCTGAAATTTTAGGAGCATGATCCAATCATAAAATAAAGCTTAACCCCAAGAAATTGGCAGGAGATTCAATCTCTAGGTCGGCCAAAAGTTGAAATTAAGACCTAGGGTTTCATATATAAGGGCTCTCTTTCTTCATTTGAAAGGATCCGAATTTTTGGTTTCAGGGACCTTCTATGCAGCAAAAGAGCAGATCTTTGAAGACTTCAACAACATTCAACATCCATCCATCAAGCATTCATCAATTTCATTCATCCATTTAGGGCTTTGAAGACATTGAAGAGCAATAAGAGATCACAGACTGAAGATTGGCTTGTACCCCTCCCTTGGGGTTGGGTATGGTTTCATGTTGTTTTCATGTCTTTGCACAAGCTTCATTATATCATTTGTATTCATGCTTTAGAACACTTTGCATCTTGATGTAGAGCATTTACTTTGTCAATTACAAGCAATTAGGGTTTACTTTCTAGGTTGCTCTAGTTTGCTTACTTGCATTTTAGGATCTTGCACACACACAAGGTCTGCACACACACATTACTTTTACAATACAACTTGGCTATTCATGGAGGTGGAAATCACCAAAGCGGGGGTTTGACTAAGGCAAAACCTTATATAGCCACCCACCATACCTTTTCAAATATAAGTGCAGATTTCGGGATTCGGACAACGCCGCAAGTTGCAGATCCGACGGGAGCAGACCGAGACCGGACAACACACCAAATTGCAGAGCAAAAACCTAGGACAGGGGCATGGGGCGCCCTGGTCCTGCCAGGACAGGGGTGCTGGGCACCCTGGTCCTTCTGTCAGACAGCAAGTTCAGCATTTTCGACAGCTTTTCAGGTTGCAAAACAGTAGTTTCAGGAGCAAAATCAGGACAGTGGCGCCTGTGCCCCCGTCCCGAACATTTTCACTCAGATTTTAACTCCGGGTATGCATCTGCACTCTTGTCTTGTCCTTGTGTTTACAACTTTCCATTGTTTAGTTTCAATTCTGCAATCTTGTTAGTAGTTCATACTTGCACTTTGGGGTTAGGAATTGAACTTGCATCATTTTATCTATCATTTGCAACAAAGGAATAGAAATCCTAATAGGTAGCCCGTGGCTCTCTCTTCCACAAAAAGAAGTAGCCAATTGTGTGATACCTCTAGGCTCTTTCGTATTCCACAAGTGTGTGATTGAAAGTGAGATTAGGGCATGTTTGCTTAGTGTCACTTTTTCCCCTACACAATAACTATCAAGAGTTTGGACATATTTCAAAGCTTTGTCTGAACAAGAAAGTTAAACATAAGAGATAGCTCCTAATCACAAATTGGTAGCCAAACTAGAGCACGAAATTGCAGTTGACAAAAAGATGGAAACTCAACTAGTTTGGTTTGACAAAAGAAAAGGACAAAGCAGAATCAAGTATGATAGTGCAGATTACCCTACATGTAGAAATAATAAACTTGTGGGTTGTAGATAGTGGTTGTTCCAACCACATGACCGGTGATAAAAATAAATTTATCAAACTTGAAGATTGGAATCGTGGCTCAGTGAGGTTTGGAGACAACTCATCTATCAAGATAAAGGGAAAAGGTGCTCTAAATATTGATGGAAAAATGAAAGCGCATGATTTATATTATGTGGAAGTCCCAAACCACAATTTATTGAGTGTGAGTTAGATGTGTAACAAAGGTTATATGTTCACCTTTGATTCTACCAGTTTCCAGATAAATAAGGAGAGTATCGGTCAAGTTGTAGTAGAAGGTGAGAGGACACAATGTCAATGTATACAATATGAAAGAATGTTTTGAATCCTAATGCATGTTGGGACAAGTGGATGAAAGATGGTTGTGGCATAGAAGATTATGCCACATAAATTTTGACAATCTAGTTGTAGTAATTGAAAAGGGTTGTGTGAGAAATTGTTAGGGTTTTAAGCAGATTCGAAGCAAATATGAACTAACAATTATATGCAGATTTAAATACAAAAGATAAAGAAATAAAACAGGACACAGATAACACAGAGATTTAACGTGGTTCACCCAGAATGGGTTACGTCCACCATACACAGTCGTCCAATCTTTCTTATTATCCAGCAAAAACAGTACATCAACCTTCCAATGCCTTAAGCATCCCAGCCGCTTATAACATGCATTTTTAGGGCAACAAACAAAGTCGGCCTTTTTTAGGGTTTTATTACAATGTCAGTTTTCATCAGCAAAAAAACAGCAAATTTTTTTTTCTCGGGGGCTGCCGCCCCTGAACCCCTGCCCAGGGCCCAGCCCGGCCCCGGACCCCGGCGAGGATACGTGCTGAGTGTATAGTACTTTGCTGATCAATTGCCACATTTCAACAATCTCCCACTTGGAGACTGATCAGGCTCCACACCAAACGATCTCCCACATGGAGACTGATACTACACGACACCACTGTACATGCAACATCTGCTGGATAAAACTCTAGGACTTGACTGGTATAAATTCCACAATTATCAATCAAGAAGACCAACAAAAACTGATGAAGAAATCAGCTTCTCCTATGGAACTGCCTTTGTGAACATATCAGCAGGATTCTCACTTGTGTGAATCTTCTCAAGTCGTAACTGACCCTCCTCCAAAATAGTCCGGATGAAGTGGTACCTGAGCTGAATGTGCTTTGTCCTTGAATGAAAAGTAGAGTTCTTTGCAAGATGAATGGCACTCTGGCTATCAGTATACAATGGGCTATCCTCTTGTGTCTGACCCAATTCCTTCAGAAAATATTGCAACCAAATCATCTCTTTGCTGGCTTATGTAGCAGCAACATACTCAGCTTCAGTGGTTGAAAGTGCAACAACCTTTTGCAGCCTAGAAATCCAACTGACTGCAGTTCCCCCTATAGTAAAAACATACCCTGTAGTACTCCTCCGTGAATCAATATCACCCGCCAGATCAGACTTAACAAATCCACTTAGAGCAGCATTAGATCCTTTGAAACATAATGCCTTCATAGTAGTTCCTTTCAAATACCGAAGAATCTATTTCACAGCATTCCAATGTTCCATACCCGGATTACTCATAAACCTGCTCACAACTCCCACTACATGTGCAATATCTGGCCTTGTGCATACCATTGCATACATCAGACTGCCAACAGCTGATGAATACGGGATGTTAGACATTTTATTAACCTCTTCCTGTGCCTTTGGGCACATCTCCTTAGTAAATTTGAAATGACTAGCCAAAGGTGTACTAACTGCTTTTGCATCCTGCATGTTAAATCTTTTCAACACCTTCTTTATATACTCACTTTGGGACAAATTCAAGGTTCTATTTTTCCTATCCCATGTAATCCTCATACCGAGAATTTGCTTAGCTGCACCCAAATCCTTCATAGCAAATGACCTGGCTAATTTCTGTTTAAGATCATTTATATGTTGCATGTTAGACCCAGCAACAAGCATGTCATCAACATAAAGAAACAGGATAATATAACTGCCATTATCAAATCTCTTAAAATATACACAATGATCAGAATGACATCTATGATAACCGTGTTCAGCTATGAAACTATCAAATTTTAAATACCATTGTCGGGGTGCTTGCTTTAGGGCATACATACTTTTCTTCAACCTGCAAACTAAGTTTTCCTTACCTTTGACCTCATAGCCCTGTGGTTGCAACATGTAAATTTCCTCCTCCAAATCTCCATGGAGAAAAGCTGTTTTGACATCTAATTGTTCAAGATGTAAATCATCTGCAGCCACAAGACTAAGTACAGTTCTAATTGAAGTCATTTTTACAACTGGAGAAAATATTTCATCATAATCTATACCCTTTTTCTGTGCAAAACCTTTTACCACAAGTCTGGCCTTATATCTTTTCTGACCTCCTTCCTCCTCCTTCAGCCGATAAACCCATTTGTTAGGCAAGGATCTTTTTTTTGCAGGTAAAGGGACTAAGTCCCAAGTCTTATTTTTCATCAAGGAGTCCATCTCCTCTTTCATGCCTAGTTGCCACTGTTGTTTGGCATCCACCTGCATTGCTTCTTCATATTCTTCTGGTTCACCAGAATCCGTTAATAAAATAAAATACAAAGAAGGAGAAAATCTTTCAGGGGGTCTACTTGTCCTCGTAGAATGTCTAACACTTGCAGGAGTTTGTGGGACAATCTATTGTTGCTGAGCATCAGGTTACCTGTGGCATTTCATTTTCAGGAATCTCATCCAACACCACATATTCTTGTTTGTCCTGTTCATGCTTCTTTTCTTGCATCTGTTCTTTATACATAACCTTCTCATTGAATATAACATCTCTACTTCTAATTATTTTCTTATTTTCAAAATCCCATAACCGATAGCCATATTCATCTATCCCATATCCAATGAAGGTACATTTATGAGATTTAGCATCAAGCTTGGTTCTATTTTCTTTATCAACATGGACAAAAGCTTCGCAACCAAAAGTTTTTAGAAAAGAATAATTTACCTTTTTACCAGTCCATGCCTCCTCTGGAATACCACCATCCAAAGGGGTTGAAGGTCCTCTATTTATCAAATAGACAGTAGTATGTACAGCATCTGCCCAAAAATGTAAGGGCAATCCAGCATGCAATCTCATGCTCCTCGCACGTTCCATGATGGTCCTATTCATTCTCTCTGACACACCATTTTCCTGTGGAGTTCCTGGAACTGTTTTTTGCTTTCGAATCCCATTTAAGGAATAGTAATCTTCAAATGCTTTGCTGCAATACTCACCTCCATTATCCGATCTGAGACACTTCAACTTTTTTCCTGTCTCATTCTCAACCAAAGCTTTCCATTTCTTAAAAGTTTCAAAAACATCTGATTTTTGTTTTAGGAAATATACCCATGTTTTTCTGGTTGAGTCATCAATAAAAATAACATAATAACAAGAGCCACCAAGAGATGATACCTGAGCCGGTCCCCAGACATCTGAATGTACAAGCTCTAACTTCTCACTCTTCTTCTCTTTCCCAACCTTGAGAAATCTGACTCTTTTCTGTTTACCATAAACACAGTTTTCACAGAACTCTAAATCAATCTTCTTTAGTCCTGGCAATATTTTTTTGGAGTGAAGGATTTTCATCCCTTTCTCACTCATGTGCCCAAGCCTATGGTGCCACATTATCAAATCTGTTCTTGCAACATTTATTGTTGTTGTCCCTGCAGTAACTTTATCTGTAGCAGCTAAGGTAGAGTAAGTGTTACCAGTACAGAGATATAATGTGCCTACCTTCGCACCTTTAGCTACTACTAATGATCCTTTAGTGACCTTCCACATACTATTTGAGAAGGTAACTATGCAACCTTCACTACCTAGTTGCCCTGCAGAAATTAAATTTCTTCTTAAATTAGGAACATGTCTTACCTCCTACAGAAACCAGTCATTACCATTCTGCAACTTGATCTTTATCTTTCCTTTTCCAACAATTTGACAGGGCTCATCATCACCCAAATATACTTGTCCAAAATCACCTTGAACATAATCTAGAAAATATTTTCTATGGGGTGTAGCATGAAATGAAGCCCCAGAATCTATTACCTAGGAATCATTAACATTATCCAAACATAAGATTAAAGCATCTTGTAAAGTATTACTTGCAATATTAGCTTCCTTATTGTCATTTTCATTTTTGTCTTCTTCTTTGTTTTTCCGAGACCAACAATCTTTCTTTAGATGACCAGGCTTTCCGCAGTACCAGCAATCTTTCTTTCCTCTAGATTGAGAGCGTCCTTTCTTTGACTTCCCTCGTGACTTCTCATTCCCAGGGTCTTTTCCTCTTTCCTTTGATCTTCCTCTGTTCTCCACATTCAAAACACTACCCGATGATGTTGGAGTCTCACCTGTGCTTTTCCTTCGCATTTCCTCGCTTAGGATAACACCAACAATATCATTAAATACCAAAGTATTTTTACCAGAGACAGAGTTACTTACAGCCATAACCAAGCTATTCCAGCTTTTTGGCAAAGAACATAAAATCAAGAGAGCCCTAACCTCTTCTGCAAAGGTAATTTTTACCGAAGACAATTGACTGGTAATTGTATTAAATTCATTTAAGTGCTCCGCTACAGATCCTCCCTCACTCATTTTCAAATTAAACAAACGCTTCATAAGAAATACCTTATTCGAAGCCAAGGGTTTCTCATACAGCTTAGCCAATGTTGCCATCAAATCTACAGTCGTTTTTGCTTCTGTTATATTGAATGCTATAGATGCCGCAAGGCACAATCGAATGGATCCCAGTGCCTTTCTATCTAAAAAGTCCCACTCTTCATCTGATATTGTGGTCAGTTTCTTTGCCTTTCCTTCCAATGGCCGCCACAAATCCTTTTGATACAGGTAATCCTCCATCTGCATTTTCCATAACTGATAATTCTGGCCGTTAAACTTTTCGACCTTGAATTTGGAATCCTCCATTGCTCCCACTCAAATCTGAAAGTCCTGCCAATTTACAGAAAACCTCGCTCTGATACCAATTGTTAGGGTTTCAAGCAGATCCGAAGCAAATATGAACTAACAATTATATGCAGATTTAAATACAAAAGATAAAGAAATAAAATAGGACACAGATAACACAGAGATTTAACGTGGTTTACCCAGAATGGGTTACGTCCACCATACACAGCCGTCCAATCTTTCTTATTATCCAGCAAAAACAGTACATCAACCTTCCAATGCCTTAAGCATCCCAGCCGCTTATAACATGCGTTTTTAGGGCAACAAACAAAGTCAGCCTTTTTTAGGGTTTTATTACAATGTCGGTTTTCATCAACAAAAAAATGGCAAATTTTTTTTTCTCGGGGGCTGCTGCCCTCGAACCCCCGCTTTCTCGGGGGCTACCACCCCTGAACCCCTGCCCGGGGCCCAGCCCAGCCCCGGACCTCGTCGAGGATACATGCTGAGTGTACAGTACTTTGCTGATCAGCTGCCACATTTCAATAGAAATATACCATCATCAATCTGGTAAGCACATTTTTTGATGAATGTGTGAAAGGAAAGTAGACTAAGGTGAGCTTCAAGACAAAAGAACTCAACACTTGAAGACTAGTTGAACTTGTACATAGAGATCTATGTGGTCCAACTAGGACAAGAGCTCTTGTTGGTGAGAGATATTTTATGCTCTTCATTGGTGACTATTCAAGAATGACATGGGTCACTTTACTCTAGGATAAATCACAAGCATTTGACAGATTTAAGATCTTCAGGAAGATGGTAGAGATAGAGAGTGGGTGCAAGCTAAAATGCCTAAGATCAGACTAGGGTGGAGAGTTCACATCAAATTAGTTTGAAGATTACTATGAGAGGCATGGAATCAGAAGGCAATACTCAAGCCCTAGGACACCATAGAAAAATGGTATGGTAGAAAGGAAGAACAATACAGTCAAGGAGGTGGCCAGAACCATGTTAAATGAGGCAAATTTATTAGATATGTATTGGAAGGAAGTAGTTCATACTGCATCATATACTTTGAACCAAGTTCAGTTTAGAACAAACATCAGAATGACACCTTACGAGTTATGGTATGATCGAAGACCATCAGTCAATTACTTCAAGGTGTTTGGAAGCAATTGTTTTATCAAGAGAGAGATGGATGGTTTAGCTAGTTTTGACTCCAGGAGTGATGAAGGGATCTTCCTTGGTTACTCAACTCATAGTAAGGCCTACAAATGCTACAACAAAAGACTTAGAAGAGTCATTGAGAGTGTACATGTAAGGGTTGATGAAGATATGAATAAAGGAAGACAAGCATAAGTGAACCGATATGATGATTCTGGTGATGAAGGTGAAGAATCTTAGTCAGAAAATGAACCAAAAGAATAATCTAATAAGGTCCCCAACTGGTATGTACGGAAAAACCACCCGGAAGAGCATATTCTAGGTAATAAGAGTGATGGTGTGTAGACTAGAAGAAGACTTGCCCAAAATGATGAACAAGTCAAGTTTTGCCTCATGACTGAAGTAGTACCTAAGATATTCGATGAGGCCAGCAAAGGTTAGAAATGGATGGATGACATGGAAGAAGAAATGGAGTAGATTGAGAAGAACAAGACTTGGGAATTAGTCCCTAGACTGGAAGACATGAACATCATTGGCACTAAATGGGTCTATTGAAACAAGATGAATAAAGAAGGTAAAATTGTTAGGCATAAAGCTAGACTTAGGTGCAAGGTTTACTCTCAAGTAGAGGGCATTGATTTTGAAGAAACATTTGCACCAGTAGCTAGACTAGAAGCAATTAGGATGTTTCTAGCTTTTTCATCCAACAAGGGTTATAAAGTATATCAAATGGATATAAAATCTTCCTTCGTCAATAGAATTTTGGAAGAATAAGTATACATGGAGCAACCGAAAGGGTTTCTGTTACATGACGATGAAACCTTTGTGTGCCGGTTGAAGAAAGCCTTGTATGGTTCAAATCAAGCTCCTAGAGCGTGGCATTCAAGGCTAGATAAGTACCTAAAGGAGAAAGGATTCAAAAAGGGAAGTGCTGACAACAATCTATACATCAAGGCAGATGGAAACCACATGATCATCATGCTTGTGTATGTAGATGATATCATTTTTGAAGGCAACAAGGACACTCTTTGTAAATATTTTGCTGATCAGATGTAATCAAAGTTTGAGATGTCAATGCTTGGAGAATTGGCATACTTCCTTGGTTTGCAAATATCATAGCTAGATAAGGGAATCTTTATCTCACAAACAAAGTATGTAAAGGACATGCTAAAGAAGTTTAAGATGGAGGACTACAAACCAGTTGGTACCCCCATGGTGATCGGAAGCAAACTGAGCAAGAATGATGAATCACTAGTAGTGGATCAAACATTGTATAGATCCATGATAGAAAGTTTATTGTATCTTACATATTCTAGACTGGATATAGTGCTATCAGTGTGTATGGTGGCTAGATTCCAAGAAGCACCTAAGAAGTCACATATGAATGCAGTCAGCATAATGTTTAGGTACCTACAAGGAACATAATTACAGATTATGGTACCCCAAACAAGAGGAATTCATCTTGGAAGCATATACTAATTTTGATTGGGTAGGTTGCATTGATGACTAGAAGAGCGTGCAAGTGGTGGTGCATTCTTCCTAGGTGACTGACTAGTCTCATGGCATATCAAGAAGTAGGATTCAGTCTTCCTATTAACTGCTGAAGAAGACTATATTATTGCTACCACATGTTTCTCTCAAGTTCTTTGGATGAAGCAAACCCTCAAGGACATACAGGTGGACATATCTGATCCTATTCCCATCCGATGTGACAATTCAAGTGTCATGAATATATCAAATAACCTGGTGATGCATTCAAGGACAAAGCATATATCCATCAAGTATAATTTTCTTAGAGAGAAGGTTCAAGGAAAAGAAGTTTTAATATAATATGTTCCTACTGGAAAACAAGTGGCACACATCTTCACCAAGCCATTACCGGTAAGCACTTTTGATTACTTAAGACACAAGTTGGGAGTTGTGTCACTTGCCTCATACACTTAAACTTGGAAGGAGATCTATGGTTCAGGGGAATTAATTGTATAATCCCCTATCTCTTGGACCATTTGTTGGACATAGGAGGAGATCAAGTGTTTATAATGTAGTACCGACCTTCTTGAACTTTTGGGTGTCATGGAAGCACAAACTGCAGAAGAAAGAAATTGTTGTAGAAATACCCAAGAAAATTTCATGATTACGGGTATCTACTTTCTTACTTGGCAGTACTCATAGTACATTCACATTTGATTCTTATATGCTGATGGTTGAGAGGATTATAGTCAAAGGGGGAGAATACACTGTATAACCAGTGGAGAATAAATTAGATGGAAGGATGCTTTGACCCTTTGTCATTGTTGTCAAAGGGGGAGAATGGTCAAATGGGTCAGATGAAGGAACAGAGTATGTCGATATCAAAGTGTCTTGACATCACTGCCAAAGGGGGAGATTATTGGTATTATGATTTTCATTGATATCAAGTGGTATGGAATGGTCACCAGTGAGCAGGTAGTGGTGACTGGTATGGGTGAAGTGAGTAATGATGTTAATCGGTATGAAGGATGGATTATGTAAGTAGATAGAAAAGGTATGTTATTGGTACACATGAAGTAAAGCATCTATTAGTAAAGAAGGACCACCGACAAGCAAGGAAACAATCAAAGAAGAATAAAGGGATGCGATCATGTAGAGACAATACAAGTGTAATGAAGTCAGTAAATGGATTCAGTGGATGGACCGACATGCTTGATAGAAGGCCAAATTGATCCATCGACAAAGAAGAGGTCAGCATGTATGAACACCCACCAATGAAGTTAGCTTATACCGGTAAGGTGTGTTGAACCATCTGTGAGTCTTGGTCGGTGAAGGATGTCAAACCGGCTTTACAGTCTGAGCAGAGATGGATGTTGACAAGGATGACAGGTGGACACTAGGTGGCGAGAACACAGAGGTTGGTGAAGTATTCATCGATGTAGTAGTTTGAGGAGTAGGTTAGCATTAATGAAGAACCCACAAATCATGGGATGGTAGCAGGATGTTGTGGGTCAAGGAAGATAGAGTGGCAAGGTGATTGAACTAACCTTGCAGGACGATATGATACGTGTACTCATTGGCTGAAGAAAACAATTGAGCCATTAAAGGCAATTGATAGGGCAACACCAAAAAGCATGTTGCAGACATCCAATAGTAGAAAATGTACATTGAAAGGCAAAGAGATGGTGGTTTGTTTGATGTGATGCAGATCACCATTTGAGAAAAGTAGATCAGATCAAATTTGATACAGATTGAGTTGGTGAAGGAAAACCCTTACACGCCACTGTTTGAATGTTGCTTTTGGTAGGAACCCTCACATATAAATATATGAACTTGAGACAGAGATTGATTGATGTTGGATGTGAATTGAAAGGAAAAAGAGAGCTTGAGCAAGAAGAGAAACTATATGTCTAAGAGTTCTTTCACAAAGAGTTAGAGTGTGTGTTAGCAGGTTGAACTAGTGAGAGGTTCTAACCAGTAGAGACAGAGTAACTGGTGAACTGTTATAGTCTTAACAGTCAAGAAAACTAGTAGGTTTTGAAAGGTTAGGAAGGAATCCAAGTGTGATACTATGTATCATGAGGTTTTGAGAAAGAGAAGAGAGGCAGAGAGAAACCGACAAGTGATCAAAGAGAACAATCTAATAACTGCCAAAAGAAGGACTAGTGAAGCAAAGGAAGTTGATAATTGGAAGACATCCATTGATTAGGTGCTGGAGAACTCATTTGCAACTAGGTGCTATCATTGCATTAAAATTGTATTTCATTATATTACACCACTAGTACATTAGGGGCTCAATTCCGATGAACTCTTATCGGAATTCTAACTATTTTTCATCGGACTGCCAACAAATGTAGCCATCGAAAAATTATTGTCACATATTCCAATGGTGCTCATCAACGTCAGCATTCCAACGGAAACCATCATGTCTCCATCGGTGTATGTCTTACCGATAGCCTCATTAGCTATCGATAAGACATACATCGATGGAGGTTTCAGGTCTCCATCGGTGTATGTCTTACCAATAGCCTCATCGGCTATTGGCAAGAGCAAATGTTCCCTTCATCACTAGTATAAGTCCTATTGATGGATTTCATCAGCATGTGCTACCCCGACCACTCATTCGCCGAGAGAATGTCATCGAGCATACAACATCCTCATCGAATGTTTTCCGGATGGACGTCAAAATTCCGACGCCTATCCATCGAGAGAATGTCCTCGGGCATACAACATCTTTGTCAGATGTTTTGTTGATTTCCATTGGAATGTCAACACCGTTTCATGACAACTAGGAACTATGTACCGATGAGGATGTTGTATGCCTAACGGTATAGTCGTCGATGCAAATATAGGGGGCATCGAAATTCCTACAATTATTTAATTTAAAAAAATAATAATAAAAAATCATATAATATATTATATTAAATATCATATACTATATATTATTTGTTTCAATTAACAATTTTGTATTTTACACGAATATTATAATGGATTTCCAATGGTTATGTCAATTTTAGTTTATTAATTTGGTATTTTCACTTCACTCATATCTTGAGTGGTTATTTTCCTAATAGAGAGAAAAATGCTTATTAGGTGACACATATCATAATTGAATCTAAGGACATAAGTATAGTGAGGTTTGACTGTGAATGAGGATAGTTCACGACCCCTTTTGTTATAAGTTTCTTTTAGATCAACAGTTGACCTAGATGATCATCAAATGAGAACTATTGGCTATCATAATCACTATGCATAACGAGTTTTTGTTAGAGAGATCAAGTATTATATTAACAAAGTAATGAATTTACAATTCTAATTTGATGCATTTTATTCCTACCTCTAGGAGGTAGCAACTTTTTGATGTGCACTCTTCTAATTATATGTTAATTCAGGCTTCTAATAGATTGAGGCTATCTAACATGCATATAGATGACTCAAGCATCTTAATTATGTCTCTTGGAGGTTGAGACCTACAAATGGGTCATTGTGCACTTCATTGTATCCTCTTTATCATTAGAAAGAGTTGATCCTCCCCTTATTAACAAATGTTGAAAGGTGCATGTGTGCTCAATGGGTCTCTTAACTTGTAAAAATTGCCAACATTCATGAAGAAAAATGAAAAAATATCATTAGTGAAATGATTAGTCATCGAGATCATCTTAAGATGACTTAAAACACAACCATCATAGATCCCACAAAATAAATACTAGCCAAATACACCTCAGAAGCCTCTAATTACTTAAACATTAGTACTATCCTCTAGATGTCAAAGAAAATTTGGCCATGTGCATTGACCACTAAAATTTGGAGTGCAAAAGAGGGAATGTACCTGACAGTCCACTACAATTTTAAATACAAATAGACTCTATGGCGTTGAGATCTTGGAATCGTAGCCTATGTTGGTCATAATCCCTGTTGCAACAATAACGAGATGTGAGGTAGTAGTTATAAAATTTGGATGAACTCAAAGAGACATTTAAAAATACAACCTACCCTTTATAATACCTAATTGAAAAATGGATGCAATGCAAGTTCGTGTAACAATAATGTTTGGTAGATAGTAAAAAACTAGAACAATAAATTCCATATAAAAGTGGTTAGACTTAAAATGATAAGGAAAATTAAAAAATGCTAAAGAAAATGTCAACTAATAATTATTTTTACAAGGATGTGGCATATCCACAACTTTTGCAGTAGCGCAATGCATATCAACACTAGAAGCAACTCATAGTGTTAGTGTACATACAAGACAATATGGGAGTTCATTATACCCAACAACTTGTGGCATTGTTGTTTGTGTTGGCTCCATTGGACCCTGCAATTAAGATTCAATATATATTATTCAATAAGATTAACTGTGCAACATAATGAAATATTGAAAAGTATGTGTGTGCGGGAAAAGTGGGTCAATGAAACTTAAAATGTGAAAATGTGGTCTCAAAGAGGCTTGTTCACACACCCATGGGACTTCTTGGTGCAAGTTATGGAGTCATGAAGAATGACTCAACTTCCCAAGGTTGGTTCCATGGTTCTCTATCTCACAAGGTCCCTCAAACCAATGCCTTTGCTCTCAAATCACTGAGCAAAGTGGCTTAGGGATGACGAATGCAAGAATGAAGGATGCTTTGGATTGATGTGCATATGAAATGCATCCTATCTATTCATGATTCTACAAATACAATAAACTAGACTATAAGATGACAAAATTAGTAGCAATACTATCCTAACATGATATACTAGTTTATGATTTAAGCTAATGATAAAGGAAATAGTCTAAAATGCTTATTAGATTAATTCCTCTTACAAAGAGAAGCTAGATGTATTGATAAATTTGAGCATAAATGAGATATTAAAAGATTGCATGGATCTTCAAAATGGAGGAAGGAGAGCTCTATTTATAGTGAAAATAGGGCAATGGATGGTCAAGATTGAAGGAGTTAATCAAGGGTCAGGATTGAAAGTTATCAATCTATGTTTATAATTTTCACCAATGAAATGGTGACAATTGTCAACATAAGACTGCTTGAGAGGAGAGGGAAGAAGCATTAAATTCTTGAGAAGACCTCATGGTTACCTTAGGAGGTAAGGGTTAAGGTTAGGTTAGGGTTATCCAATGGATAAAGCTTTTACCCAAGGGGTAAACTCTTGTGCAAAGGTTAAAGTGATAACCATGGTCAAAGCAATGAATGCTTGATGAGACCCCTGGGTTAGATAAAGGTTAAGTTAGTCAAAAAGTCTCTAACCATGCCACTAAGGGTTAGTTAACCATTAATGGTTTGAAGACTTTGGGGACAAATTTGTAAGAGTCCTTCCAAATTTGAGGGTATTCAACAAGTTAGCTTGTTGAATGGATAAAGTCTTTAATGCTTTTAGAAGACTTTACTCCAAATTTGAGAACTGACCTCTTCAAATTTAGGGAAAGGGGATAATGAATGGGTTTGGGTTAATTGATTAGGATTAGATGGATTCTAGAAGAAATTAGGAATAGGGTTAGGATGCAAGTGGGTGAGGGAAAATAGAATTAATTAAAATAAATTGCTTTATTTCAATTTGGTTACAAGTTAGGAAATTAAATAAATTAGGTTTATTCAGTTTGAGGTAAACTATTAATTAAATGTAAATTTAATTAAAAAGTAAGAAGAGGGGATTTAATTAAATAAATGATTTATTCAATTAAATTTATGTAAAGGGCTTAAGTGAATTTAACTAAATAAATTGAATAATTTATTTAATTAAATAGGAGAATGTGGGTGATTTAATTATATTAGATTTAACTAAATAGAGGAATGGGAATAAAATGAACATTGAATATTCATTTAGGAATATGGTCATTTTTATATGTCTACATTTTTCCCCTCTTTGAAGTGACGTGTGTGCACATGTTGATTCAAAGAAAATGATGTATCGTCATGATTTAGTTATGATAAATTTTTATGTCATTTTGAGATTTTCATGTCGTGCCCCAGATTTGATAAATGATGCCCCAGATTTGATAAATGATGTTGATAATGCCCCCTCGGGAGATGAATCAAAATTTTTGAACATTTGATTTGATTTGGGTAATTTTGATAAATCTCATGGCATTGTAAAATTTTGTCTATGTTGAATTTGGTTAGTTGATTCAGCTCCCGATAATGATGTTTGGTAGGGTTGCATGAGACACCGCGAGCAATTTACGTGTTCCTCTACATAACCCTAATTTTGAGTTACCTTATAAAAGAGAAAAAGTGATCTCTTTTGTCTCATTTGTTCTTGTTGACTTTAGAGAAATTGACAATTGGATAAAAGTCAACATGCCGGTTCCTTATGCTTCTCATCGATTCGAGCGCGTGTAGAGGTATTGGAGGCCCGTCGCATATGGACCATTGGTAAGTCAACCTTTTTGACCCCTTTGGGATTTTTTATTTTGTCATTTTTAATCATGTTTTGAATTTTGTAATGCGGATTTGTCAGTTTAGTGCATCGGGGTCAAAGCATAGCGCATATGATAGGTTTCATAGCGCGCAGGGTCCAAGAAAATAGGGTAGAGTCCAAAAGGATTAGGGTAGCGTATCTATAGGTTATGATAGCACTTAGGATTAGGTTAGCTCACCAAGATCATAGGGTAGCGAAGAGGGAAAAATGGGTAGCACATAGGAGATACCTAGCGCATAGGGTTTCTAGGGGGTTGCATAGGTAGGCCTAGGTAGCACGTAGGTATGACCTAGCGCATAGGGTTAGACTTGTAGCACAAGAGCAAGATAAAATAATGCATAGGGTAGTTTAGCGCTTGGGGTAGGTTAGGTGGCCTTTTAGAGAAAAGGGGTAGCATGTAGGTTCTGGTTAGCGCATAGGGTAGATTGAGTAGTGCTTTGCAAGGATAGGGTAGCACATAGTAAGCAGTTTAGCACATAGAGGAAAATTTTTGGTAAAGTGTGATGTGTGGATGAAGAAAATTGGTAGGTTGATGCCAGTTTTGCTGGGATAGGTGCAAATTGTCAGTCTGCGTGTCTGCTGTCATTGTTTTGATAAGTTGTCCAATATTAGTTCCGATATAACTTGATTTGATTTGCAATTTTTCAAGTTGATATAGATTTGATGTTGATTTGACATGATGTGGTTTTTGAGATGGATGTTTTTGATATGAACTTGATTTGATTTGCATTGTTTCAAGTTGATATATATGTGGAGCTTGAGTTGTTTTACAAGCTGCATTGATTGTGGAACTTGAGTTGTGTTACCAGTTGATATGAATGTGAAACTTGAGCTTTGTTACAAGTTGATTTGATTGTGGAACTTGAGTTGTGTTACAAGTTGATATGATTGTGGAACTTGAGTTGTGGTACAAGCTGACATGATATGATATGAAAATGGATTGATATGATGTGGAACTTGATTAGATGTTCAAATTTTCAAGTTTTGATATGAATTTGATTTTGAGATCAATGTTTTTGAAGAGGGAATTGATATTGGACTTGTTTTGCTTTTTGACTGGAGCACCTTGGAGTGGTTCAGTCGCGAGAGCGATTTTCGAGACCATAGTCATTGATACCATGATTGACACAGGCTGATAGGGATATTATTGAGAGGTGTGGCATGTCCTCATTGTTAGAGATGCCTCGGTTTATCGTTAACCGAGGTTTATTGACAGCATTGGCTGAGAGGTGGCATAGTGATACGAACACCTTTCATTTGGAGACAGGCGAGATCACAGTGACGCTTGAGGAATGTTACCGGATTCTACAGATTCCTATGGTAGGTGCACTGCTACCTTATGAGTAGACTGAGGAGGGTGGTACAGAGGCACTTCGCTAGATTCTGCAGGATGATACCGTTTGCGGGTATGAGATCTCCTGGCAATAGTTCTTAGATTTGGATTATGCTCCCCTACCATTAGTGTTGGCAGGTTTTATAGGTGGTTTCTTATGTCCTGACTGTAGGTCGAAGGGATTGGCAGTAGGATGGGGGTTGGTCCTGGAGGACATGGTGACATAGGGTCGCCGATTTATATGAGGTTTGGCTATGCTGGCCTACTTATACAAGGATTTGCATCAAGTGGTATATTTGGGTTATGGTAGTCTATTAGCTGGGGTTGCGTTGCTATAGGTATGGGCATGGGAGCATATTCCCACAGCTAGGCCATTGGCGGACATAGATAGGCTTGTTGGGTGTGCGTATGCATACGAATATCGAGGGATAGTTATCCAGCATAAGCTGGGCAAACTAGAGTACTGGAGGAGAGTTTTGGATGATATTGATACGGTCTTTTGGCAACCATATATAGGGTGTGAGGTATGGGCAGAGGACGGGATGGAGATTCCCTATGTATATATGTCTAGGTATCTGATAGGGTAGATGCCCTTTGTTATTGAGAGGTTTCTACATAGCCGGGTGTTGCGGCAGTATGGTCAACAATAGGGGATTCCATAGGGAGCATTCTTTTATGCTCGATGCAGACAGGACATTCCGGAGTGGGGACCTATGATTGATAGTATGGTGGTAGTCAAGGAGTTCTTCCATTTAGCCGGCCAGATATGGGACTATGCCCCTGAGATAGTAGATGCAGGGATGACTGATGAGTTTGCAACACTCTTTGCAGTAAGTGCAGTGGCTAGGATATCTGATCCAATAGAGATGATTCCTGCTTTTGATGATGATGAGGATGATCAGCCTAAGAGGTTAGGGAGACGGGGAGAGGTTGGTGAGGAGGTGGATGAGGGAGGAGGTGATGGAGGAGGAGGCGATAGCGGAGATGGTGGAGGAGGTGTTTGAGGTTGGCGAGGGGATAGAGGTAGATTGGATCGGGGGAGGAGAGGTGATAGGGGTGGAGATGGTGGTGATAGATGGATATAGGTGGAGAGAGCAGTGCGACGGGATGTGGTGGATAGAGGGAGAGGAGGTTTGGCTATCAGAGCTGGGGGTGAGGAGAGGGTTGGAGAGGTGATAGTGGTGGTGGGAGGGCATGATGATTTTAGACGACTAGCCCAGAGGAGGAGGTCAGATGTTTTACCTGCACTTGCACCGAGGACAGGTAGAGGGATAGGGGGTACCCCTTCATAGGTACCCCTACAGATGCGGATTCTGACGCATGTGGAGGATGCACAAATTAGATTGCTGTAGTTGTCAGTATAGCAATTGTAGACACAGTTGTTGGCGCATCAACGTCAGATTAGTCAGCTGACCACAGACCATGATACTA
Organism: Cryptomeria japonica; assembly: GCF_030272615.1. Taxonomy (NCBI): domain Eukaryota; kingdom Viridiplantae; phylum Streptophyta; class Pinopsida; order Cupressales; family Cupressaceae; genus Cryptomeria; species Cryptomeria japonica. Next base: position 36,586,009 of record NC_081411.1, on the reverse strand, counting down.
AGATAGAGCATCGGGGTCGAGCAGAGGAGCTCGTAGCAAGTTTGCAGAGAGCGACAACTGGTGGCCCGATGAGAGACACCTTGAGAGAGATGGCTTTGAGATCCAAGGAGGTAGAGTACTACTAGAGACATTATGAGGATGCGGTGCCTAGGGAGCATCGAGTGCAGAGTTTCACAATGTCGAGATCTAGTTGATCTCAAGAGACTGGGTCGAGGACAAAAAGTAGAGGCATGATAGGGCCTCCTAGATAGGATCCACCTGGAGATCCAGGTACTGGGATATCTGTAGTGAGACCGTCTCCTTTAGGAGATAGTCATACCTGAGAGACGTTGTCTCTATTGTATTTTGATCATTTTTTTGTATTGGTACAGATATGACATATTTTTGTACATTGATCATTTTTGAGATATATATGACATTATTTTCTTTGATCCTTATGTGATGTGTTAGGGATTATGCTTTCTATATGATTTTGTTGTTTTTATGATGATGCAATGCTTAGATAGATGCATGGGTTTTGATATGGGATAAATATGATGTGATAATGCATGATGTTGTGAGATGTATCTTGAAAATGAGATGTATGATAATGATATGCAACTAATTGTAAAATGATATGCAACTAATTGTAAAATGATATGTAACTATTTATAAAATGACATGCAACTATTTGTTTTTGAGCATCCTCAGTCTGCATTCATCATCCCTGCATAGCCACATGTTATTTGCTTTCTTTGTAGGTATCATCATTGAGCATTGATTTGTTTTTGGGATATGTTGAAAATTTATACAAGCATAATGGTATAATTGAACCATAATGACCTGAGAAAATTTACATGATTTTTTATTTTGCAAGATAGTACAAGCGTCAAGGTATAATTGAACCAGGATGACCTGAGTGGGGATTGCGTATAAATAGACAAGATTAAACCATTTGTATGCATAAAGTGGAATCATGTCTTCAATGATATGTTGTGAATCATGTCTCGAGACAAGTATCTACATAGTACAAATGATCACCTCACAGATAGAAAATTTAAAAAATATTGGAGTCCCCATGACTTTCTCTAGCATGAAGATTTTGTTGAGAACATGTAGAAGATCCAATAATTCAAAAAGTTCAAGTGCAAAAATAGTCAAAACTTTATGCAAGATGCAACATTTGATACTTCAGAAAATCATCCATCATAGTTTGTGAGTCCCATTAAGTGATCAATGTGTGGTTTTTGTGATTGTTGAGTTTTGTTTGCTGGATATGATGTTCTGATTTTGCTATTAGTTTTGACATCTTGAACGTGTTGCAAGTTTTGATTAATACTACCCCTAGCTAAGTGTGCCTCTTAATGTGGATATGTATAGGGATTACCAAGCCATGGTGAGATGCTGTGAAAGGATATGATGATAAATTAGGATATTGTGATAAAAATATCGGGCGATGGCCGATCGTGCTTTACTATGGATATAATGGTATGGATATAAATAGAGGAGCCATCCGCTCACAATAGCGCCTATTGCCGGGTTTTCACCAGTTGCTTTTATTGTACCTCTTTATTTGTTTTTTCTTGATTTTTTGATATTTTTGATTTTTTGACTTTTCCGTGCATTAGACTACTCAAGTGTAGTATTTCTTCAGATGGATGTTGTTAGTTGGTTCATCGAGCACATCTCCTTCTGAAGTTGTTAGCTGATAGGTGCCTAATCCATAGGCTGATATAATGACATAGGGACCTAACCAGTTAGGTTCAAATTTCCCTTTCTTTTCCTGATCTTGTTGATTTTTAAGATTTTCTTTGAGTACTAGGTCACCAATTTTAAAAATTCTAGGAATGACCTTGTGGTTGTAGCTTTTGCACATGCATTTTTGATATGCTTTGAGATGAGTGTAGGCACGTTGATGTCTTTCATCTAGCAGTTTGAGCTCTTGCAGTCGGTTAACTCAATACTCTTCACCTGGAATTAGGCCTTTCAAAGAGACTTTGAGAGATGGAATTTCTATCTCCAGGGGTAAAATTGCCTCTAGTCCATATACCAATGAATATGGTGTAGCTCCTGTAGGTGTGCGGATGCTAGTTCTGTATGCCCAAAGTGTTGGATTGAGTTGTACATGCCAATCTTTGCCTGCATCATTTACTGTTTTCTTTAGGATTTTCAATATTGTCTTGTTGGATGCTTCTGCCTAACCATTCCCTTGTGGGTAGTAAGGTGTAGGAAAACGATGTTGGATTTTGAATTTTTCACATAGTTCTCATACATCTTGGTTCTTGAAAGGTCATCCATTATCTGTGATGATGGAACTTGGAATGCCATATCTATAGATCAGATAATTAAGGATGAAAGAGGCTATTTGTTTCCTGGTTACTGTGGTCATGGGGACTGCTTCAATCCACTTGGTAAAGTATTATGTTGCAATTATAATGAACTTGTGTCCATTTTAAGATGAAGGATGAATTTTACCAACTAAATCTAGTCCCCATTGGCAAAAGGGCCAGGATGTTGTGAATGGCTACAGTTCATGTGCTGGTGCATGTATAATATTGCCATGGATTTGGCATTTAGGATACTTCTTTGCAGAGTGATAAGAGTCTTTTTCTATTGTCGGCTAGTAATATCCCATTCTTAGAAGCTTTTTAGCAAGAGTAGGACCACTTGAATGTGTGCCACAGATACCTTCATGAAGCTCTTCTAAAGCAGAGTCAGATTCATTACGATCAAGGCAATGAAGAAGAGTACCATCTAGACCTCAACGGTACAAAGTATCAACAGAGAGAGTATAAGAGGCGGCTTGCCAGATAAAGTTGCATTTTTGGTTTCGGGATAGGTCAATGGGTAGGATATTGCTCTTAAGATAGTTGTATATTGGTCCATATAATGGAGAGTCTGAACTAGTCAAGGCATAGATAACATGGGAATCAAAATGGTCATAGGCTAGGGAGAACAGTTGCTCTACTAGAAACTCGTAACGATTTTGTTGCTCTGGAATTTGTAGTAGTGAAGTGATAGTAGCCATTGCATCAGCTGCTTTGTTGTCCAACCTTGGTATTTTCTTGAAGGTGATGTGTACAAAATATTGTTTGAAATCATCCACCATTCGCTTATATGGCAACATCTTGTCATCCTTTGTCTGATAGTCATTGTTGATTTGATTGATGACTAGTTGTGAATCTCCGTAGAATTTTAAATCTATGATTCTCCATTCCACGACCATTTTGATGCCTATAACCAGTGCCTCATATTCAACAACGTTATTTATGCATGGAAACATAAGCCTATATGATCTTGGTATGGTGTGCCCTTCAGGAGTGATGAACAGAATGCCAGCCCCTGAGCCATGTTGAGTATAGGATCCATCAAAGTATAAGGTCCATTGTGTTGTAGAGATAGCAAGAATGTCTCTGTTTGGAAATTCGATCTCCATAGGTTGTTTTCTAGGTAGTGGTGCTTCTTCTAGTTGATTTGCAATTGCTTGTCCTTTGATAGCTCGTCGTTCTGTGTAGTGGATATCAAACTCACTGATAATCATGACCCATTTAGCCAATCTGCCTGTAAGAGCTACCTTACTGAGTAAATATTTGAGAGGATCAATTTTTGCAACCAGCTTAATTGTGTGAGCTAGCATGTAGTGCCGGAACTTTTGAGAGGCAAATACCACTATTAGACAAGCTTTCTCAATGAATGTATAGTTGAGTTCATATCCATTTAATTACTTGCTAATGTAGTATATAGCTCGTTCCTTGCCCTGTTGATCCTCTTGTTCTAATAATGCTCCCAATGATATATTTGTTGTTGAAATGTAGAGGATGAGTGGTTTCCCTGCTATTGGTGGTACTAGAACTAGTGGGTTCATTAGATATTGCTTGATTTAATAAAATGATTCTACACATTTGGCTTCCCGTCTGAATGGCACATTTTTATGCAGCAAATGATTGAATGGGAGAATTTTATCTACTAATTGAGCGATGAATCACTTGATTGATTGGAGCCATCCTTGTAGAGATCTGAGCTAACTGGTGTTCTTTGTTAGTGGAATCTCCATTATGGCTTGTACCTTTGCTGGATCCACTTCAATACCCTTAGCTGAAACTATGTAACCTAGTAACTTGCCTGATGTAACCCCAAAGATACACTTCTTAGGGTTGAGCCTGACTTGGAATTCCTCCAATATGTCAAAAATATTTTCTAATATGTTTAAATGATCTGCTCTGGTGAATGATTTAGCTAGTAAATCATCCACATAGTCTTCCATGAAGGTATGCATCATGTCATGAAAGATTGTTGTCATAGCTCGTTGATAAGTTGCTCCTACATTCTTTAAGCCAAAAGGCATGACATTCCAACAGTATGTTCCCCAGGGATATGTGAATGCTATTCCATCTTGATCCTTTGGGGCTATCTTGATTTCATTATAGCTTGAAAAACCATCCATTAGTGATAGCATTGCATGGCCTGCTGTGAGGTCTACAATTATGTCGATACTAGGTAAAGGAAAGTCATCCTTGGGACATGCTTTGTTGACATCTCTAAAATCAGTGCATATTCTGATACTGCCATCTGGTTTTGATACTGGTACAATGTTGGAAATCTATTCAGCATAGTCGATAGGTCGGATGAATCCGACATCTAATAGTTTCTTTAGTTTAGCCTTAACCATGAGTGCCACATGTGGATTCATCTTTCGTAGTTTTTGCTTGACTGACTTAGCTCCTAGAGTAATGGATAAGTAATGCATGATTAATTGTGGATCAATCCCAGGCATATCTACATATGACCAAGCAAAGTTAATTTTCTTTTCTTTAAAAAATTTAATAAATTCTGATCTTTGTTCCTCTATCAGAGATTCTGCAAGGTGTATATTTTTGGCTGATTCTGTAGTACTAATGTTGATTGATTGAGTGGGCTCAATCAATATGGGTGATTTCTCATGATAATGCTCAGGAAGAGTGTCAAGTCTCCCATCTTTAGGTTCCTTAAAAATGTTTTCACCCTTAGATGCGTCCTTTATTTTTACTTTTTTGTGATCTATTGTTGCCATTGACTAGTTTTCAATAGTAGATCCTTTATTTTGTTCATTTTTGTGATTGAGAGACTTGGCACTCCCCTGATGGCAGTTGTCGTTACTTTGTTCACTGGTAGAGTCTATTTCTGGGTTAATGGTACATAAGTAATGGATAATGGATTCGTCATTTGGGAAAATTGGTATATCATGAGTTTCAGGTTCATCCCAATCTCTGAGGTCTAGAAAGACAAGTGGTAAGGAGTCGTTTGGTGGATCAAGTTCTTCTATTGTAAGTGTTAGGATAGAGGTATTCTCATGATTAGTCTAGGTGTTAAAAAAGTTAAGGATTTCGTCGAGGTCTTCGATGGTATCATTTTCTGTATAGACTTACTCATAATGTCGCTGCTCATTTTCCTTGGCGTCATAGATATTTTATGGACCAAATTCAAGTGGTCTAGATTTCGTGCCGCGTTCTTCTTGAGAGATGGGTGTATGACTATCATTTGCACAAATTTATTTAGTAACATTAGAAAAGTTGCCCCATTCATATTCATTGGAATTAGTCTCAGAGGTATTATCCCAGATTCTAGTAGTGCTGTGAACTGGTAGTTGTAGGGTGAGAACACGTCTTTGATGATTGATATAAGTTTGATAGTTTTCTCTAATTCTGTGTTAGATCGTGCTTCCACTCTTTGCATTTGTTCATAGACTGTCTCTCCTCGGGGAAGAATGATGTTATCAGGAGGTGATTCTTCTTTTTTGGATATTGGTTCTTGAATATGACGTGCTTCTACAGTAGATGCTTCCTTCTTTTGATTGATAGGCTTCCTTTGATACTGCTTTTGTTCTTTATTTTCATGTTCTTTACGTATTGTCTTAGTTGACTCAAATAGTGCTTCCTGATAGGAGTCTTCCTTGTATTTCTTCTTTGCTTTCCACAGGGGTTTTTGATATTTGAGTGGTGTCTTCCTTGGTAGTAGAGTGAGTTCAAAGCCCAATCCCTTTTTGTCTTTACTGAATTTTGAAGGAGGATCTAATGGTTCTATGACGCCTTCCTGACATTTTCCAATAGGTCCTTTACCCTTGTATCCCATTTGTTGCATGATTAAGTAGCCTTTTCCATACAAGTGTGTTGGTATAGCTACCTACACAGTATTTTCTCTGTCTTCTTCCTCATCCTTGTACAACCAACTAAGGATGTCCTTTTCCTCTAATTCATGCGCTAGAGTGCCTAGTGGGATAAATGTGCCATCAAACTTGGTGATGGGATGGGTTGCTTGATGTGTTTATGCTGTAGGTAATCCATGAGATTTAGGTGATGCTGGTTAGCTGGCCAAACATATGGGTTCCAAAGAGTATTCTCCCACACTTTTCTCTTTCATTTTCATTTTCTGCTTGAAATCCATATATAGTAATGCAGACTTTTCTTGTTGAAGATCTGGTGTTGAGTAACTTTGTTTTTCTCTATTATGTGGAACCAAGCTGTCTTGGGCTGCCCCTGTAGCATTACAATGTTGAAAAGGATTGTGATCCACTAATATAGAAATCTCCTGCCCATTGTAGGGGAACTTAACACACTGAGATAAGTAGAAGGTACCGCTTGCATTTCATGTATCCAAGGTTGACCCAATAAGATATTGTATGTGAGGTCTATGTCCAAGACTTGGCACAGTGTCCTTTTGTATTGATCCCACTTGTATTGGCAACATTACTGTCCCTTTGGATGATCTCTCTTCATCATCATAGGATTTGATAGTTATCTTTTTGTGTGGATCAATAGATTGCTCAGAGAAGCCTAATGCACAGATAAGTTTTAAGGTACAGATATTGAGTCTAGCTCCTCCATCTATTAAAACTCTTTTGACTCGATGCTTGTAGACTAAGACTTCAATGTGGAGTGGAGTATTGTGTGGATGGCTCAATGAGATATCATCATGTTCAAAAAAAGTGAGGTTATGAGATCCTGTCATATGAGCCACCATGGCTTGGAATTTGTCAGCATCCAGATCTTGAGGTACATTTGTTTCTAATAACGCTTGTTCCAAGATGTCTTTGTGTTTTAGTGCAAGTTTTAGCAACTCTAGTATAGAAATTTGAGCAGGAGTTTTGCACAGTTGACTGACTAGATCATATTGAATTTTGGGTATGGTGTTTGTTGTTGACATATGTCCCTTGTAGACATATTTTTGAGCTCTAGTTATTACGTTGACAGATTCATGTTCACGCTTATCTCTAATTGTGATGATATTTACTTGATTGTCCTCAGCTGATATATGATTGATGGTGTTATTGTATATGTGATTGATAGGAGCTCCACGTGTATCGTTCGAGGTTGAAGCTCCATCCTTGTTGTAGTTTGGAAGAGGATTTTTAAAGGCTCCATGGTCACCATTTGTCTTGAGACCATCTACTGTTAAATCACCTCTATCAATCATGTCTTAAACAATTTTTTTTTAGTCTTATGCAATCATTGGTTTGATGACCTTTGTTACGATGAAAATAACAAAAGTGAGAGTCATTCCACCAGGGTGGTTTGATTTGTGGTTCAAAGTTGTTGATTGCTCGTAAGGAGATAATTTTGTTTTCCAGGAGTTCTCTAAATGCCAACTCCAGTGATTGTCCTAGTGGTGTGTAAATGCAATTTGGAAAATTGTTTGCATTACCCTGTGAGTTTGGATTAGGTCCTTGATTGGTATTATTGTTTTGGGCATTGTTGGCATTGTTTGTGTTGAGTTGATCTTGATTGGTATTTGGTGCATAAGTATTAGTGCCTTGGTTAGCACCTTTGAGATTCTTTTTAGCTTGAGAATTACTTGATAACGCGAGCACAGGCTGCTTTGATTTTGGATCATTTGATTCATTTCCTCCATTTCCATTGTTTTTGTTTCTGGTCCACAATTTGGATTTGCCTAAGTTGTTGTAATTGGATGAATTTGTTCCTTCTTTGAAGAATTTTAATGTTCCTTTCTTGACACATGCTTCTTCTACTTGGATCCCATTCTCAATCAATTTGGCAAAATATGGTATGCATTGAAGTTTGAGTATGTAACTCATCTCACTATTCAAGTTGTCGGTGAAGAGCTCCATCTTTTCCTTTTCAGGTATATATTGAGGATATCTCAAAACCATACGTCGCCAACGTTGAAGGAATACCATGAATGTTTCATTGTTTTTCTGCTTGGTATTACAGACATCTAGCATAGTGATAGCATGTTGAATGTTATAGGAATATTGAGTTATGAATTTATTGACTAGTTCATCGAATGATCTGATGGGGGTGTGATTTTGGATAACCATTCCATTTATTGCCCTCCCAATATTCTTGGGAATAACCTCATCAAATAGGTTTCATCATGTGTGAATTCAAGACTCATTGTACAGAATTATTGAACATGATCATGGGGATCGCTTTTCCCATCATATTTGTCAAATTTTGGAATGTTGGAGTTTGGGGGAAAAGGCACCATGTTTAATCGTCTGTCATAAGGATAAGGAAAAAATTCAGTTAAGGAGTACTATACTGTTGTCCCTTGTTGCATGTCTTGCATTTGTTTTTATAATATTTTCATTTGTTGAGTGAGAGAAATCAAAGGTGCATTATTTTGTCAAGGGAAGGATTCTTCCCTTGTATTAGTTCTCAGTTGAAAAAGTGTGTGGAACGATATGTTTGGTTCATGGATGTTTTGCTCGGGCAAGTTTTGTTCTGGTAGATCTTGCTCATGTATGTTTTGTTCTGGGTCACGAGCTTTATCCTCTCTTTGTCACTCTTGATATTCATAATGTTGAGATCTTATTCAAAAAATGTCAGTGTCCAAATCTTCAGGAAGTTTAACTCCTTTGCTTGTGAGCATGAGCATATATTTTTCTGTCATTTTCCATGAGCCTTTCCACAAGCCTTTGAAATGAAGCACTTTCTTGACACTCTTGAAGGAGTTCCTCAGTAATTTCAATGTCCTCTATATGTAGATGCTCGAAAGGATTTGATAATATTTGATTCATCCTGGATTCTGGTTTTATTATAATCAATTCTTTCTTTCTGAGAATATCCCTTACACACTAGTCTTTCTTTATTCCTGATTACCTTACCATCTTCATTAATTTTGTTTCTAAATACCCATTTTGTTCCAATCACATTTTTGTCTTTAGGTTGGGGAACTAATGTCCATGTGTTATTTTTCTCAATTTGTTCTAGTTCCTCTTCTATAGCTTTAATCTAGTGTTTATCTTCACATGCCTCGTTAATTGATGATGGTTCAATTTGAGAAATAAGACATACCTCTTCATTTGCTAGTCTTCCTCTTGTCATAACTCCTTTATACTTGTTCTCAATTATTTGATCTTCATAGTGATTCAGTCTTACATACCGAGGTGTCTTCGTTTGCTGTTGTTCCTCAGTTACTATGGAATTTTCAGATGATACGGATGTAACTGGATCTTCATTCTGTACCGGTGGGTTCAATGTAGGTTCATTTGTTAGAATCTTTGTTGCCGATTCAGAGTCTATATACCTTGAAGTTCCTCTAAATTGTTCATCAATCTTCACATTTGTACTCTCAACAATTTTCTGCAATCTCTTGTTAAAACATCTATATGCCTTGCTCTTAGATGAATAACCAAGAAATATTTCTTCATCACTTCTAGGATCAAATTTGTCAATGTACTCATCTCTTCTAATATAGCATTTACTTCCAAATATTCTGAAATATTTAAGAGTAGGAGTAATACCAAACCATAGTTCATGAGGGGTCTTACCGGTTTCTCCTTTGATGTGAACTTTGTTGAATGTGTAGAGTGTTGTGCTTACTGCCTCTCTCCAATATACATGTGGTAGATTTGCTTCAGATAACATACTTCTAGCTGCATCCAAGATAGTTCTATTTTTCCTTTCAACAACTCCATTCTATTGTGGTGTCCGGGGTGCTGATAGTTGTCTTCTGATTCCATTCACTTCATAGAATGCATTAAATTCCTTAGATGTAAATTCTCCTCCTCGATCTGATCTCAGACATATGATTTTCTTACCGGTTTCATTCTCTACCATTGCTTTGAATAGTTTGAACTTCCCAAGTGCTTCTGATTTTCCTTTGAGAAAAGTAACCCAACACATTCTAGAATAGTCATCAATGATTAGCATGAAATATCTATCACCTTGTAAACTTTTAGTTCTAGCTGGACCACATAAATCAATATGAATTAGGTCAAGAGCATTATTGGATTTTTCTAGAATACTTTTAAAAGATGCTCTAACTTGTTTTCCAAATTGACATTCCTTACATACCGGATTGTGAGGTTTGACAATTTTAGGTAAATCTCTAACTGCCTTAGTAGTATTGATTTTTACCATGCAATCAAAATTTACATGACAGAGTCTCTTATGCCATAACCAACTTTCATCAATATGTGCAATCAAGCATGTCTTTTCACTATTATTCAAATGGAAGATGTTACCTCTAGTTTTATTTCCGGTTGCAATTTCCAAGCCATATCTGTTCATAATTTTGCGTTTACCATTCTTGAATTGTAACTGAAATCCTTTCTCAACTAATTGACCAACACTCAAAAGATTATACTTTAAACCTTCCACATAGTAAACATTGTCTATATTATGCTTACCATCAACAGATATTGTACCTTTACCTTTGATCAAACAAGCTTTATCATCTCCAAATTTTACTAGACCTCCATTATATTCTTGAAAGTTCAAGAATTTACCTTTATCACTAGTCATGTGATGTGAACATCCTGAATCAATGATCCATTCATCCTTAACTTCAACTTTAGCTGCCAGGGCCTGCTCTACCGGTTGAACAGTAGGTGTCGGTTGATCTTCTGTTATAGCAACGAAAACCCATCCATTGTTTGTCAGATCTTCATCATAATCATTAGTGACTCCTTCATCAACAAGATAACAAGATTTATCTTTATTCTTCTTAAATTTGTATCTCTGATATTCAAGGTTAGGTTTGTATGTTCTTCTATCTTCTTCTCTTAGTCTAGCATGTCAGTCAAGACATCTAGAAGCCATATGACCAATCTTATTATAGTTAAAGCATTTAAAGGGTGTTTTACCTTCATACTTACTTCCAACTGGACCTTTAGGCATTTTCCTTGCAAATAGTGCTTCAAGTTCTTCAAGTTCTTCATTTTCTCTCCTGCTTTCGTCAAGTTCTCTTGCATAAAAGGCTCTCCAATAAGACTTGTCAAATGATGGTGCAGATGATGTTGATGCCTTAAAAGCTAAATCTATCTTTATAGTAGCAACAAGACCAAATTCCTCAATTTCAAAAGCTGAAAGTTTTCCAATCAATGTATCCCTAGTTATTGATGTATTAGGCGTTGTTCTTAACTCATTTATAGCAATAACCTTCATTTTATATGCCAGTGGCCATCCTCTTAAAATTTTTGAAACAATTTCATCTTCACTTAAGGTTCCTCCACAACATTTAATACCCAAAACAATTTCATTGACTCTTTCCATAAAAGCAGAAATCTTTTCATCTTCTTCCATTTTCAGATTTTCATACCTAACTGGGAAGCTTCCAAGTTTTGCAATTTTGACTATGGAATCTCCTTCATTCAATGTTTTTAGATGATCCCAAATAGATTTAGCAGTTGATCTATCTGACAATCCCATGATTTGCTGATCTGTTAATGCACTCAAAAGTGCGTCTTCTGCTTTGCAATCATTTTCTTCATCTTTAGCCAAGTTTGGTGGATTAGGCTGACTAGTTGTAGGAGTTGTATAGCCATTCTTTGTAACATCCCAGATGTCCTTTCCAATGCAATTTAGATGTGTCTCCATTATGATCTTACATATTCCATAGTTGGCTCCATCAAGCTTAGGATTGTCCTTCCTGAAATAGTTAGTAGACATTGGATCTTCTCAAGTTGTTAAACTTCTGCAAAAAGAGGACTAGGCTCTGATACCAATTGTTAGGTCCTGGGGACAACTGAGAGGGGGAGGGTGAATCAGTTGTCAAATAAATTCAAACCAAAATAACTTAACCAACTTTAGAGCTAAATACTGGTGAACCAGACTTGTATGTTGGTAGACACTTTTATAAGTTAATTATAGTACTGGTAAAGATTAATGTATGAAACATAAAGATAATAACATTCACAACACATAACACCAATATTTGTACGCGGAAACCCTGTAAGGGGAAAAAACATGGTGGGAAACCTTACCCACAATCAGATGATACTACTGCATATAGTATGTGTATACAAATGGGGTTTGCACATGTAGAAAGGCCAAGTGCCTAGAGCTTACTGCTCAAACACAATAGGAGTCACACTGACTACAATTGGATGGTTAAATCCAATAAGGATGTACTACTCAAAATAGCATCTTACTATGCTGGATTCAGTACCGGTGTAGTTCTGATTGTCTTCACAAAACCCTTCTTCAACCTTTAAATGATGTCTGCGTGTATAGCTCTGCTTATTATCATATATACCTTCACACAATTTCTCTTTCGTATTTCACACTGATCTTATAAATAAGATCTTATAATATCCAATGCAATAACCGATTCATCACTATCAGCTCAATGCAATTACAACATTAATAAAACATCTCCATAGCGTGTCGTGATGATCTATAATAGATAAGCCTACCGGTGAATGATCTAGACCTACTTGCTGGTAATAACAAATATGCAAATATGAATATGCCAATGAACAAATCTCCGAGACAAAGTGTCCAAACGATGTTTCTGACATAACCAGGTGTTTTCCATGCCATTCTAGGTGTCGGTGAACATTATATCCTATCAGTGTACCAAATACCGGTGACAGTGCATAAGTCACTTTCTTGCCGATGAACATTGCCAATTCTTCAAAGTGCTAGAGTTGATAAGTGATAGTAGGTGTTGACATCAATGACAAACCATACCAAAATACCAACAATTATATCTTTACTAGTTAAAAAGTAATGCTAAGGAGTTCTATGGTGTCGATAGGGGTCTTCGGAGTCCTAATGGGGCCACACATGTGTTAGAACACCATATGACCCCTTAGGACACCATAAGACTCCTTAGGACATCATATGGTCCTAAGGGATCATGTGGTGTGCTAAGCGGTCATATGGTGTCATTAGGGGTCTCGTCGGGTCCTAATGGGTTTGCACATGTGTTAGAACACCATATGTGATAACTCAATGATGAACAATGAGTACCAAAATGATACTGAGAGGGGGGGGTGAATCAGTATAGACACAAAAACTTTTCCTAAACCGGTTTGACTGCAAACAGTGCACTTGACAAACAAACACAAATACCGGTCTAAACCAGATTACTATCGGTTAAACATAATGAGATTGTGAAAGAGATAAACTGGCAACACTTAGCTTTCCATACAACCTACTTCCTCATTTCCACTTTATCCTTATGCATAAACGGATATTCTATCATTCTGAGATACAATAATTTGCTAGATCAACATGATTCACCACTAAACAGGAAATAACAAAACATCACATGAAAGAGGCATCACACATGACACACATATTTTTCATGTGGAAACCCAACTAGGAAAAACCACGGTGGGGATGAATACCCACAAGCTATTTTTGTACTCTTTAGGAGTCCGCTCTGTTAGGAGCCTAGTCTGGTTAAAGACTGTTACAACAGGTTCTGTTAGGGACCGATCCTATTAGGGGTCACCCAGTTAAGGCATGGCTAGAATACCCGGTCAAGGGTTAAACCCTATTAAGGGTTACCTTGTTAGAGGATTTTATGAACTTAATGGCTTTGAGTCATCCTGTTAAAGGATTTACAACAAGCTGGTTAAAGTTACCTTGTTAAGGGATTTTCCAACTGTTGAAGTGATTAGAGATCAACAGGTATTACAATGATCTGGTAACAACACTCAATGCCAATGCAGATCTTCTTAGTTCCTGCCTTCTGCACACTCACTTTGTAGGTATCAATTCTCTTATTTTGGTCTGGCAAGAATCACGTATCTTTGCACTTAGATACACACACAACATTTGCCAACAACTTCAACATGAAACATAACGTCGACCTTATAGGAAACAGATAGGCCGGTAGCATAAACCTTAAACCCTAAACATTTACGTTGATCAATTCAGTCGGTTCAATCCTGACCATTGAACACTTTGTATTTGAATACAACATTCTTGAAAAGATCTCAAGACATTCTCCATCGTTCTTTCTTCACCGCTTCTTGGAGGCGATAACCCATCATGCGTTCTTCACCATTTGCAGGGACTTTGCACATTTTTGAGGTAGATAGGATCAATCCCCTTCATGCAAGATCCTTCATGCGCACAAGGCTAATGTGGCAACATGATTTGATCTCCATTACGATGCTAACTCATCACACAATGCCATCGGTTGAATCACATAGGCTTGAAACACTTCAACTGGAAACTTTGAGGCAGGGACTACCAATCGGTAGTCATACCATATTAAACCTTGATAGAAAAAATTCCATATACCGGTTCACTTGGACAAATGTACCGCTTCACCTTTTGCACATATACCGGTTCACAACATTATATCGGTTCACTTTTCTAGTTGCTTAACGTCAATAAACCAGTTCATCTTCAACATATTATCGGTTCACTCTTTAGCATATTACTGGTTCACTCTTCAGCATATTGACATCAATGACAACACAATATCATCATGTCAACATACTCTGCACATATGCCAACAATGTCCCCCTTTGGAATTGATGGCAATATACAAAGATATCTCTCTTTCTGCATCACATCAACATTCTATAATACTGCAGATATCTTCTCTGCTTCACACCTTCTCCCCCTTTGACAACAATTCCAAAGTGGAGGCACGAGCTTCCCTGTTCAACTATGTTGCTCCCCCTGAGGAGTAGCATCCTTCAACACATCAATCTTGAAAAGATATAGCAAAGTAAGATCTGACTAATGTGTGGCACAAACCTTTAGTTTACCTCTTGAAGGGGCAGTACCCCTAATTCACCTCTTAGATAGGTAAAAGTAGCCTTTGGTAGAGGCTTGGTGAATATATCTGCTTATTGCTCCTTACTGGAAACATGTTCCAATAACACCTCTTTGTTCTGAACCTTTTTCCTCAAGAAATGATACTTGAGTTCAAAGTGCTTGGTTCTAGCATGTAAACCCGGATTCTTGGAGATGTTAATTGCACTTGTATTGTCACAAAATATACTTATTGGTTCAAATACAGGAACTTTGAAGCCATTCAATACATGCTTCATCCAAATAGTCTGGGTGTAGTTCATAAAAGCTGCAACATACTCTGCTCCTACTGTAGACTGAGAGATACAACTCTACTTTTTACTCATCCATGAGACCAGTCTACCACTGAGAAAGAATGCACCATTAGTTGTGTTGTTCCGGTCATCCACATGACGAGCCCAATCAACATCTGTGAACACTTTCAGGTTGAAATCATCATTGTATGGGTACCATAATCCATAGTCAATAGTTCCCTTCAGATATCTAAGAATCTGCTTGACTGCAACCAAGTGGGATTCTCTTGGGCTTTTCTAAAACCGAGTAGTAATACCCACTGCATGTACAATGTTTGGTCTACTATGCACTACATAATGCAACTTACCAATCATTGATAGGTATTCCTTCTCATTTACCAATGCTGACTCATCCTCTTTTGATAGTTTACAACCGGTCACCATTGGAGTACAAACAGGTTTGTTGTCTTCCATGCCAAAGGTCTTCAACACCTCTTTGACATACTTGGACTGAGTAATAAAGATTCCATCTTTCATTTGCTGAATCTATAGTCCAATGAAGAACTTAGTCTCCCTTCTGAGTGACATCTCAAATTCCTTCTTCATCTCATCTGCAAAGTCATGACTCATCTTGTCATCTCCACCAGAGATTATGTCATCAACAAATACTTCACAAATCAGAATCTGATCTCCTTCTGATTTCAAGTAGATATTGCTATCTTCACTTGTTCTTTCAAATCCAATCTTCACAAGATGGGAGTGCAAGCGTTCATACCATGCGCTAGGTGCCTACTGTAGTCCATACAAGCCTTTATGTAGCCTACACACCATGTCACTATCTTCTGATAGGGAAAACCCATTTGGTTGCTCTATATACACCTCCTCTTCAAGTATTCCATTTAGAAATGTAGATTTTACATCCATTTGGTATACCTTGAATCCTTTAAAAGTTGCATATGCAAGAAGCATACAAACTCCTTCCAATCTTGCTACTAGAGCAAAGATTTCTCCATAGTCTTCTCCTTTTTCTTGGGCATATCCTTTACATACTAGTCTGGCTTTGTTCCTTACCACTGTGCTATCATCATTCAGTTTATTTCTGAAGACCCATTTGGTTCCAATGACATTTTTATGCTCTAGTCTAGGTACCAAAGACCATGTACCATTATTTTCTATCTAATCAATTTCCTCTTCCATTGCCTTGGTCCACTCTTCATCTTTATGTGCCTCTTTGAATGATTTAGGCTCAAATTCAGAGATCATACATGAGCTTTCTCTGACCTCTCTTCTTGTAATAATTCTTGCATCTTTGTCTCGTATGGTCTGCTTTGGATCATGATTGAGTTTTACATACCTAGGTATATTCTTAACAGATTCCTCTTTCTTTTCTTCTTCATCCTCATCTTCATCAACATTGGCATCCATCGGTGTAGGAGCACAATTACTGATACTAGGCTGATTTGCAACCAGTTCCCAGAAGGTTACTACCGGTTCATCTCCTACATGCTCTCTGCCAGTTTGCTCAGGTTTCTCAGATTTTTCATCAACCCTAGCATTGATGTTTTCAACAATTCTCTAAGTCCTATTGTTGAAACATTTGAGAGCTTTGCTCTTTTTGGAATACCCTATGAATATTCCCTCATCACATTTAGCATCAAACTTTCTCTGATGTTCACTCCTCTTGATATAACATTTACTACCAAACACTCTAAAGTAGCTTACCATTGGTGTCTTACCGGTCCAGTACTCATAAGGAGTCGTATCCTTTCCTTTCTTGATGAGTACCTGGTTCATTGTGTAGACTGCACTGCTCACTGCTTCTCTCCAAAAGGTGTGAGCAACCTTTCCTTGGATCAACATAGTTCTAGCCGCTTCAACCATAGTCTGGTTGTTTCTTTCTGCTAGGCCATTATGTTGTGGACTCCAGGGGGCAGACAATTGCCTCTTGATGTCATTCTCTTCACAATATTTGTTGCATTTACCGGAAGTGAATTCCCCTCCTTGATTAGTTCTAAGGCATTTGATTCTTCTACCGCTTTCCTTTTCTACCAATGCTCTGAAAGCTTTGAACTTTTCAAAGGCTTCAGACTTGTCCTTCAAGAATGTGACCCACATCATTCTTGAGCAATCATCTGTAAGAATCATAAAATACCTATCTCCCTGCACACTCCTAGTTTTCATAGGACCACACAAATCAGTATGCACAAGATAAAGTGAATTGTTTGCAGTGAAAGATTTACCTTTGAAAGTTAAGGAAGACATTTTCCCCAGTTGACACTCTCTGCACAAAGGATTTTCTGGTTTGCTTAGCACCGAAAATCCTCTAATTGCCTTGATCTTACTGGCCTTCACAATTTTATCAAAGTTGACATGGCAGAGTCTCCTATGCCATATCCAGCTATCATCAAACTTGGCCATAAGGCATGCACTAACATTTGCATTCAGCTGAAATAGGTTACCTTTGGTCTGCATACCGGTGGCCATCTGTTCACCATTCTTTCCTTTGATTTTGCACACTCCATTTTTCAATTCTAGAGTGAGTCCACTATCATTCAGCTGGGCAACACTCAATAGGTTGTTTCTGAGACCTTCCACCCAATACACATTGTCAGCACTGCTCTTTACATTCAGAGAGATGGACCCTCTGCCTTTTACCATACATGGTGCATCATTACCAAAATGAACCACACCACCATCAAACTCTTCCAAAGATAGAAACTTTCTCCGGTCACCAGATGGTGAGAACAACCACTATCAATAATCCACTCATTGGAATTATCAAAGTGGGAGACAAGAGCCTTCTTGTCTGACACATCTTCCTTGACTGCTACAAACACAATATCTTCATTTTCTTTATCTTCTGATTCCTCATCAGTGACACCTTCATCAACTGCTACAAAATAGTTTCTCCAGTTTCCTCCTTTGAACTTCTTAAACTTTTCCGGTTTGTCCTTGCTATTACCATTAGGACACTTTACAGCAATGTGTCCTATCTAGTTACAAGAAAAGCATTTCAAAGGGAGCTTACCTTTGTATTTACCGGTTCCCTTAGGAAGTCTCTTGGCAAGAAGAGCTTCAAATTCCATCAGGATCTCCTCATCATCCATTTCTTTGCTTTGTCTTGGTTCACCACTGGTACTAGCTTCTTTGCCTTTTCTAGATGGAACAGCAGATGCTCTAAAGGCTGATTCAGTCTTTTGAACACTACCATCAAAACTATTTAGCTCATAGGCTATCAACTTTGCGATGATGGAGTCTAGGGATACCTTAGTCTTATCTATTGACCTTAACTCCTGAATAGCAGCAACCCTTATTGCATAGACCGGTAATAAGGATCTCAAAACTTTTCTAACAATAGTGGAATCTTCCATTTTACCACCTGCACTCTTCATATCTCCAACAATAGTTTTGATTCTTATTCCATATTGTTGAATGGTCTCTCCTTCAACCATCCGCATGTCTTTAAACTTTTCTCTAAGGCTTTCTTCCTTAGCTTGTTTCACATGCTCATCACCGCCATAGATATTCTCAAGAGTATCCCATACTTCTTTGGGATTCTCTTTGTCCTGAACATCAATAAACTCAATTTCAGATAAACTACTAATTAAGGCTTTCATGACTTGCACATTCTCCTGAATTTCTCTCTTTTGGTCATCGCTGAGAGTACCAGTAGGGATAGCATAAACATTCTTAAAATAGCTCCAAAGTTGAGCACCCATGCTTCGGATGTATATCTTCATTATGTCCTTCCATATTTTAAAGTTATCTCTCTTAAACTTTGGACCTTCCCTCTTCATCATTACAATAGGATCTTTCCCTCAAGCGGTTAAGCTTACAACACAAAGGACCTAGAAGATGCTCTGATACCAATTGATAACTCAATGATGAGTAGTGAGTACCAAACCGGTACTGAGAGGGGGGGGGGGTGAATCAGTATAGACACAAAAAAATTTCTTGAACCGGTTTGACTGCAAACAGTGCACTTGACAGACAAACACAAATACCGGTCTAAACCAGATTACTACCAGTTAAGCATAATGAGACCGTGAAAGACATAAACCAGCAACACTTAGCTTTCCATACAACCTACTTCCTCATTTCCTCTTTATCCTTATGCATAAACAAATATTCTATCATTCTGAAATACAATAATTTGCTAGATCAACATGATTCACCACTAAACAGGAAATAACAAAACATCACATGAAAGAGGCATCACACATGACACACATATTTTTCACGTGGAAACCCGCCTGGGAAAAACCACGGTGGCGATGAATACCCACAAGTTGTTTTTGAACTCTTTAGAAGTTCGCTTTGTTAGGAGCCTAGTTTGGTTAAAGACTGTTACAACAGGTTCTATTAGGAACTGATCCTGTTAGGGATCACTCGGTTAAGGGTTAAATCCTATTAAAGGTTACCTTGTTAGAGGATTTTATGAACTCAATGGCTTTGAGTCACCCTGTTAAAGGATTTACAGCAAGCTGGTTAAAGCTACCCTATTAAGGGATTTTCCAACTGTTGAAGTGATTAGAGATCAACAGGTATTACAATGATTTGGTAACAGCACTCAATGCGAATGCAGATCCACTTAGTTCCTTCCTTTTGCACACTCACTTTGCAGGTATCAATTCTCTTATTCTGGTCTGGCAAGAATCATGTATCTCTGCACTTAGATACACACACAACATTTTCCAACAACTTCAACATGAAACATTACATCGACCTTATAGGAAATAGATAGATCAGTAGCATAAACCCTAAACATTTAGGTTGATCAATTCAGTTGGTTCAATCCTGACCATTGAACATTTTGCATTTGAATACAACGGTCTTGAATAGATCTCAAGACATTCTCCATCATTTGTTCTTCACCGCTTCTTGGAGGTGATAATCGATCACGCTTTCTTCACCCTTTGCAGGGACTTCACACATTCCCAAGGTAGATAGGATCAATCCCCTTCATGCAAGATCCTTCACGTGCACGAGGCTGATGTGGCAACATAATCTGATCTCCATTACAATGCTAACTCATCAGACAATGCCATCGGTTGAATCACACAGGCTCGAAACACTTCAACTGGAAACCTTGAGGCATGGACTACCAACCGGTAGTCATACCATATTAAACCTTGATAGAAAACATTCCATATACCGGTTCACTTGGATAAACGTACCTCCTCACCTTTTGCACATATACCGGTTCACAACATTATATCGGTTCACTTTTCGAGTTGCTTAACTTCAATAAACCGGTTCATCTTCAACATATTACCGGTTCACTCTTTAGCATATTACTGGTTCACTCTTCAGCATATTGACATCAATGACAACACAATATCATCATGTCAACATTCTCTGCACATATGCCAACAATATGACCCCTTAGGACACCATATGACCCCTTAGGACACTGTACGACCCCTTAAGACACCATACAACCCCAAAGGACATCATATGGTCCTAAGGGGTCATGTGGTGTTCTAAGGGGTCATATGGTGTCGTTAGGGGTCATGTGGAGTCCTAATGGTGTCACACATGTATTACAACACCATATGACCCCTTAGGACATCATATACTCCTAAGGGGTCATGTGGTGTGCTAAGAGGGCACATGATGTCGTTAGGGGTCACATGGGGTCCTAGTTTGGCCACACATTTGTTACAACACCATATGACCCCTTACGACACTATATGACCCCTTAGGAAACCATATGAGCCCTTAGGATATCATACATGGTCCTAAGGGGTCATATGATGTCATTGAGGGTCATGAGGGGTCCTAATGGGGCCTACATCTATTAGAACATCATATGACCCCTTAGGATATCATATGGTTTTAAGGGGTCATATGGTGTGCTAAGGGACCTTATATGATTTCATTAAGGGTTATGTGGGGTCCTAAGGGGGAGAGAGAGGGAGAGATATTTAAAGAGGGTAGGAATACAATGTACTAAGATATTGAGAGACAATATATATATCCATATATTTTACATACATATATGTATACATACATATTTTATATACATATACATACATATTATATATATACATATCATATATGTACATATTATATACATACACTTACACATATTATACACATACATATGTATTTCTATATATTAAGATGTCATTATGTTGACATAACCTGTACGGGTTTTGTTCTCTCTTAAACGTGTACGCGTTTTTGTTTCTACAAACTTGTATGCGCTATTAGTTAAACAAAACCCGTACGCCCATTTAATACATTTAGGCTTGTGAATAGGCTTGGATGACAAGGCTAAGTGTTGGAAGTTTGATTTCCCTCCATTTCCATCTTTTTTGACATGTTTTGTTTTATCAAATTAGTTTCTCGACTTTGTCATCATCAGGTTTACACCTCATCAACCAGGTATTTCTAAAATTGCCACCATATTTTCACCCATCTTCTAAGCTTTCTAACCATATTTAAAAAAAATAAAAAAATTGAACAACCATAACATGTTAATTTTGAATTTCTTTTACAAGTGTCTCCATAGTTTTCAAAGACATATGTCTACCATTTATTTGATAACTGTGGATCTACTTATCCAAATTAAAAAATATATATATATTATTGTAGTGCACTTGATTCTTTACACTTTAAAAAAAATTGTATTTTCAATTATTTTGGTGCAAAGTATGCTTTGCACAAGAACAGGTGCTTGATTTTCAAGATGTGCTCGATTTGAAAAATCATTAAAATAAAATAATGAATAAAAAATTACAAAAAAATACAAAACTTCTAGTTCTCGCTCTTAGCTATCTTTCTACCAAAGGATTTGTCAAAATACTAAATTTAACTGTGACTTTTTGATGTGCACGTTTGACACTATGTTATGTTTTTCAGAAAAAAATTAGGATCTTCTTTTTCATGCACGAAGGATTTGACCCCTTTAATCTTATCCAGTTTTGAAAAAAAATAGTTTTTTAGAAACTAGATTTAGAGTACTACAATCTTTGTTCATTGAGTATCTTCATATTTTGAGTGGATGAGTCTCAAATTTCTCCTCCAAATTCAGGTTTCGCTGATTTCAGAAAAAAATTGTCCACTCATACCCCGTTTTTGCACACCATCTTAGTGAACTTTCCCATAAATAGAAGAACCTTTAAAGTACCAGAAAATCGACTGAACTTGCCAATGAGATTTATCCATATTACTCATAAATCTACTCACAACTCCCACTACATGAGCAATATTGGGATGAGTACAAACCATGGCATACATGAGAGTCCCAATTGCAGATGAATACAAAACACCCTCCATTTGTTCTTTCTCTTCTGGAGTTTCAGGACACATAGTGAAAGATAAGTGAAAATGATCAACCAATGGTGTAGAAACAAATTTGGCAATCATCATATGAAACTTGTCCAAGATTTTGTCAATATATTTTTCTAGTTGAGATGATCTAAATTCTCTCTTATTTCTGTTTTGAAATATAGTCATCCCAAGAATCCTCTTTGTTGCCCCTAAATCTTTCATGGCAAAGCGTTGAGCTAAAAGTTGCTTTAAATTATGAACAATCCTCACACTAGTGCCAACTACTTATATATCATCAACATAAAGTAAAAGAATAAAAAACTCACCATTATCAAGCTTCTTATAATAAATGTATGGGTCTAATTCACAATTAATAAAATGTTGTTGAGTCATGAAGCTATCAAATTTCAAGTACCACTGCCTCAGGGCTTTCTTAAGCCCATACAAATTTTGCTTCAATTTGTAATACAAATTCTCTTGACCTTGTTTAACAAAGCTTTCAAGCTTCTCCATATATAGTTACTCCTCATATCTCAATGAATAAACTCTATTTTGACGTCAAATTGCTAAAGTTTAAGATCCCACACATCTACCATACCCAAGACTAAGCGAATGGTTTGTATTTTAATGATGACTGAGAAGATTTCATTGAAATCAATCCCCTTTTTCTGATCAAAACCCTTCACTACCAATCTAGCTCGGTAGCAATGTTTACCTCCATCTTCCTCTTTCAGTTGATATATCCACTTGTTCTTCAAAGGTGTCTCATTTGGCAGGAGCTTCGCCAAATCCCAAGTATCATTGGCCTGTAAAGAGGTCATTTCTTCTTGCATAGCCTCCATCCACTTCACAGAATGCTCATCTATGCAAGCATGTATAAAAGTTGTTGGCTCTAATTGATCTGAAAGCAACAATTCATAATCTTCAAATTTGGCCAGACATCTCTTCTCATTAGTAGACCATCTTAATTGAGGAGCATTAGATTTTACATTGTCACCAGGATTATGCCTTTGCATAATGGAAGTCCCCTGTTCCTGCCCACATCCACTAACACTCTGACCATGTACAAGATGATTTCTTGGTGCCAGTAGAGAGTCACCAATATTCGGCCCTTCAGTAGACTTTATAGTACATTGTAAGGGTTGTGAGTTAACCCTAGGAGGTTGCATATGGTCATCGAAGGACTGCAAGGGCTACGTACTAAGTGGTAGAGGCAATATATTAACTCCTAAGGGTAGTGATGTATGTGCTAAGGGTAGCATAGGATTTGTTAAGAGCTACATGGAATTTTAGAAGGGGTGCCTAGAAGTGGGCAATGATAGCATGGAGGTAAGGGGATTTTACACAGTTAAAGGGTGCGGGGACATGCCATGAGCAGGTTGTGTGGTGGTATCCAACGGGTGTGAAGAATTATTTGTAGGTAGTGATGTACTGGGAGGTAAATTAAATTTAACGGAGGGAATAACTCCCTATTTTTCAACCATATGCAGTTAGTTATCAAACAAATCAACATCAATAGAATCATTCGAAGATGTGTTCCGAATCTACAAACTTGGGAAATTTTCTTATTGAATCTTACATCCTGACCATGAATAACCTTTCTGGTAATGGGATCCCAAAGTCAGAAACCAAATTGATCCTCAACATAAGCAAGAAAAATACTTTTTTTTGATTTAACATCTAACTTTGTTCTCTATTCTCTAGGAACATGAGCAAAAGCTTCACACCCAAAAACATAAATGTGATTATAAGAAATGAATTTCCCGAGCAATCTCTCCTCTGAGATATCAAAATCCAATCAAGATGAAGGATCATGATTGATCAAATAAACCAATGTATTACAAGCTTCTACCCGAAATTCTTTCCCTAAACTAGCATTTGAGAGCATACACCGAGCTCTCTCAAGAATCATTCGATTCAATCTCTCAGTTGCTCCATTTTCTTGAGGATTGAAAGGAACTACTTTAATTTTGCATATGCCATTATCTGCACAAAATTTATCAAATTACAAAGAGAAGAACTCTCCTCCATTATTAGTTTTAAGACATTTAATTTTGTGCCCAATCTAATTTTCAACAAGAGCCTTAAAAATTTTAAATTTCGAAAACAGTTCTGATTTTCTATTCATCATATAAATCCAAGCTTTGTGAGTGCAATCATCAAGAAATGTGATAAAATAATTAGCACCTCCAAATGAGGTTACCACTATAGGACCAAAAACATCTAAATGCACGAGTTCCAATGGAGAAGATTTCTTGTCATGACCTATCCTCAAGAAGTTGGTCTGACCTTGTTTGCCATACAGACAATGCTCACATAATTCCAAATCAATAGATTTAAGGCCCGAAAGTTGATCCCATTGAAGCACAAATTCAAGACCCTTCTTTCTCATGTGTATGAGCCTGTTATGCCAAAGTTCAAAACAAGTGTCCTCAAAAGCTAGTGTTTCTCCCACTCCACCATAGCACTCTAAATTATATAAAATTCCTAATTTTTTTTCCTTTTGCAAGAACCAACACACCTTTTGTTACTTTCCAAGAATCTAAGGAAAATGTAACATTAAACCCTTGACCATAAAGCAGACTTACAAAAATTAGATTTCTTTAAGTGTGGGAACATGCGTGACATCCTTTAATATCCATTTATGACCATTTTTCATAGGTAATAACACATCACCTTTTCCTACTATTTCACATTCCTTTTTATCTCCAAGAAAAACTTTACCAAATGTACCTTTTTGATAATTTGTGAAAGCACTCTAGCACAAAGTAGCATAGAATGAGGCACTAGAATCAAGTACTCATGATTGAAACATTCATGTCACTTGCTGATAAGATAAAAACTCCATCATCTACAACATTAAATT
This sequence comes from Cryptomeria japonica, assembly GCF_030272615.1. Classification (NCBI taxonomy): domain Eukaryota; kingdom Viridiplantae; phylum Streptophyta; class Pinopsida; order Cupressales; family Cupressaceae; genus Cryptomeria; species Cryptomeria japonica. The sequence continues at coordinate 36,560,654 of NC_081411.1, read as the reverse complement.
CATTTATTCTCACCTTGTCTTGAGCCTTTTGTAATTCCAACAATTTTTCTTTGTGTGACCAGATTTGCCTCAAAACCAACATGCACCATTTCTACCTCATGACTTGGATCGTTTTGTAAATTTGGACCTTCTTCAATCTTTATTTTTGTCTCTATCTTGACTCCTTCCCCTATTGTATATACTTATAGCAGTTTAGGGATCACCAGAAGAGGGTTCTTGATTCTTCCTTCTCATGTCTTCATTGAGAAGTGTGGCTACAACTTCATCAAATTTCAATTTACTTTTGGCAGCCACTGAAGTGCTAACTGCCATTACCACCCCTTCCTAGTGATTTAGCAAAGAACACAATAAAAGAATAGCTTTGATTTCATCATCTAAGGTTATGCCTACTGAAATCAATTGAGTAACCAAAGTATTGAACTTAATGAGATGATTTGACATAACTCCACCCTCTTTCATTTTCAACTTATATAACTTCATAATAAATACCTTGTTTGATGTTGATTCTATCATGTACAATGAAGACAACTTATACCAAATCTCTTGCATTGTCTTGTCAATGGAAACATTGAACAGAACATTATTAGACAGCGAGAGAAAGATGGTTGACTATGCCTTCCTATCTAGTTTCTCCCAATCTTCATCTGATAAGTTGCCTTGCCCTTTTGATTTCCCTAAAAGTGTATTTGAGAGGTCATATTTGATCAATAGCGATTCCATCTGCACTTTCCACCATCCAAAATTTTGCGCTATGAACTTCTCAATTTTCTATTTATCCACTTCGTTCATCCTTCTAAAAATTCTTCACTGATTTCTAGAGAACTAATTCAACACCGAGCTCCAATTCCAAGCTCTGATACCAGTTGTTGATATAAACGTGTACAAAAGAAAAATGTAGAAACAAAAATAAAATAAAAAAACACAAAAAAAACAAAAGACAAGAAAATTATAATGGTTCACCTCAAAGACTACATCCACTTTCAAGGCTTGGGATTCTCCCTTTATTTATCTCTGGTTTTCACAATATACAGTCATCTACAATAGCCATATTACAGCAATAAAATACCCAAACTCTAACCATATCTCCAACCACTAATGGAGGGCCAGAAGACATTCGTTTTCAAGAAGGTGCGATGACATGGCACCATTACAAGAAGAGAGAGGCAATAACATAGCAAAGTCGTTACAAGGATTGATTGGGCATCACAAACGCAACAAAAACTCCATCTTCAAATCGGCTTCTTCTAACTATGATTCTTCTACACCAAAAGTGGTGGTGACGATCTTATCTTTGTCTAACTTTAGGTAGCAACTTCTTTGCGAATCGTCTACAGCTTCTCTCAAACTGGTAGCTTAACAATGCATCACTCACTTTTGCTACCTCTTGCTTCATGGCTTTGACAACTCCAACAACTTCGTCAATTACCTTTTTGCAGCTTCTACTTACAACAGTAATCTTCACCCGCAATCTATACTTTTTAAAGGGCTTAACAGATTCGGCATGCTCCTCCCTATTTGATGATAGCAATTTTCATAGATAAAACACAGCTAGCAGTTGACTTTCTGATTCCTCTTGTAGTTTCTGCTACCTTCACATAATCTTAGTTCAAAATAATCGCTACCACATTAATCTTTTGACTAGGTGATGATTCTTGGTGTTTTTTTGCACCTGCTTGCAATCAACTTGTAAGATTCATCGAGTAGCTTCAAAATAACAAAATACAGCTCTATTCAAAGCTTAGATATTTTGGCTTTCCAAATAGCTTTCTTCAGCCCCCTCGACCACAACAACCTCTTTGAACTCCCAAAAGTTTTATTCGACCACGATCCTCCATACTCTCATGCCTCTTATATATGCGACTAAAAAAAACACTTCTCCAGACAACTACTACATGATCATTATATTTTGGCTGGAGCTCCATTTCTCAATGGTGGAGTCCCTACTCAATAGTGGCTCATCTTCTTGATCTGACTGAGCTACTTTAGTATTTAGGAGACAGTTGCATTGTCAAACAATTAATTGGCAATTTTACCAATTCTGTTCTACATACTTTGGCAATTATGCAGTGACGTCTATCATCTGCTTCTCTTTTCATTGGGCAGCCAAAATAATAGCAACTGTATTCCTCACAATCTTCATGATCATCTACTTTAGGATTACTCCTTCCAACATAAAAAGAAATAGAACACCAAGACACGCAAAGAAATAGAAAAGCAAAGCAACACGCAACTCATTGGAAAGTGTCCAACACACTCCCCTCTTAACCTTTGCCTATGATACCTGCTGTTGGTTGGTCTATGCTAACAGTATAATTAATTTACTCTTGTAACAGCTAATACACAGGCTTAAACATATGTTTAAGCAATGAATATTAAAGCATAGAATATTGCAGAGGTTGTTATTTATTTGGACATCGAGGATTCCAAGTATGTAAGTGTTCAAGATTGTGAATAGGGGATTAATAATTGTATTAGGGGAAGCGTACTAATATCTGTTATAACTAAATTCATATAACCACATATTTTAAATGGTATATTAGATTTCAATAATTTTTTACTATTTTCATATGTGATTTAACTAGTTATAGCTATTTTTTTTGTTTTTAGATAAAAATGATGCAATATTCATGCCATGGGACAGGTTATGTATGCAAGCGATATATAATCATTTCAAAGTGTGTCATTACCTATTTAATTAGACAACCCAAAAAAATTGAAATTTACCTAATTACTAATTCCAAAACACCTAAACAAGCATAGGGTTGCTTGTGGGGCTGCTCACATTAAACATTTAAGGTTTTTAATGGGGCATGTGGATGATGGGACGAACGTTAGTCAAAAGGTATCTTGTGCCTTTTTTTGTGATGGGGAATTATTTCCTCATGCCTAGTTCCCATGGTTGAATGAATGTCGTCACACATTTCACCTGACCTCCTTCCTTGTGGTGCTTCCATCCAGGTTGTAGGTAATGCCGCCCTATCTATTCCACCTTGCAATTTGTTGTCAATGTTGAATGGTATGTTGTCTTTCCTTTTTGCAATTTGGTGTCTTTTTCATCATTTATCAATAAGGTGTGAACGGTTTCATTAAAATGATTTCTTTCATTTTTTATGATGAAATCATTACATAGACTATCAACTTAATAGAACAATATGCAGTTTTATTATGAATCCCTAGATTATAATCATTAAATTTTATGGGTGTATGATTATTTTCCTAGTATTTTGACTAGGATTACACATTATGCATAGACAATGATTTGAGTTTTACTGTGAAGTAAGTACAACTTCTAGATTTTCTCTGCCCACACTTGTAATATTAACAAAATGACGTTGTTTTTAAGTCCCTAATTAAATCTTAGATACTATGCAATTTTTTTTCTAAGATAACTAGATAAATATTAAGTCAATGGTAATGGATCTTTATTTTAATTTTATGTATAATATTTTACACAAGATCATATTACACAACTTAAAATATCAAATATTTTGATTGCATACTCATAACCAACTCTAAATCTTAACACCACTGTGTTCCTTTGCATCATAAGCACATAACACATAACAACAAAAGATAGGAGCTCTTTAAGGCTATATTTTTCAAAGACTTGCTTTAACAAATCTTTTTTTTTCTTTGAAAAAATGTGGAAATTGTTAAAATGTATACTTCAATGCAAAATTGTAATAGTCACAAGTAGACTATAAGGCTTTGGGAAAGCCATCATTTTCTCATTAGCAAATCATGCAACCAAATTCCTAATTATAGATGAAAAATTAAAAAATGTAAATTTATTCATACATGATAAATTAATTTTGACCATTGAATTTTTAAAATTTGTGCTTACTCATGTAAAATCCAATTCATTCTATTATATAATAAGAAATTATTTATATATATATATATATATATATATATATACATATACATATACATATATATATATATACACACACACACAGATATATATGTATTATATATACATATACATACATACATACATACATACATACATACATACATACATACATATATATAAACATATATACATGTATATACATAAACATATATACATGTATATATATATATATATACATATACATGTATATGTATATATACATGTATATATACATATACATGTATATGTATATATATGTATATACATATATACATATATATATATATACATGTATATATACATATACATGTATATGTATATATATGTATATGTATATATACATATACATGTATATATATGTATATACATGTATATGTATATATGTATATACATGTATATGTATATATACATATACATATATATATATATACATGTATATATATGTATATGTATATATACATATACATATATATATATACATGTATATATATGTATATACATGTATATATATGTATATACATGTATATATATGTATATGTATATATACATATACATATATATATATACATGTATATGTACATGTATATGTATATATACATATACATGTATATATGTTTATGTATATATATGTATATATATACATAAACATATATACATGTATATATGTTTCTATATATATATATATATGTATGTATGTATGTATATGTATATATAATACATATATATGTATGTATGTATGTATATGTATATATAATACATATATATGTATGTATGTATGTATATGTATATATAATACATATATATCTGTGTGTGTGTGTATGTGTATATATATGTATGTATGTATGTACACACACACATATTCAATATTTGTCTTACTTTAAAAATTGATTTGATGAATATACATGCATGAATTTTAGTCGTTACATTTTAATCCTTCATGATGAATTACTCATTAGTTTTATCATATATATGTACATGTAACTCCCAACCCTTACTTAAAACACGATCAAAATAACCAAAAAAACCCAACACAAATTTTCTTTCATTAAATATGTTGACCACAACCTTTTTAAAAAATATCACGAAGAAAAAAGTATTTATAGACATGAAAAATTAATAATACTAGTGCATAGAAATTCGACAATGCTTGTTATTAGAATTTTTGTAAGCAAAAAGATGATAAAAGACTATCTGATATGATCTTTTCAAAACTTTTGAGCCATTGTGATCTTTACCAAACTTGTGCAGTTCACCATTTATTCATATGACTAAAAGAATGCCAACCTAGTAAGGCAAATATTAAATCATACTTACTAATAGACTCTAGCAAGCCCTTCAAATTTCATCACAGATCCAAAGTCATAAAACAAATCATGTACTATCTAATAAAAATATTGGAATTTGTTTGTTGCAATTGAAATTTATAGGGCCTACTAGCTAATCAACACAAATATTGCTTACTAGAGACTTTGCATACAAAACACAACCTATTGCCTGTATAAGATGTAAATGTAAAAATATCTGCATAATAAATGAAGATAATATTTTTTTATTGAAAAACTAGATATAATTTTTGCATGACAAAAGAGAATAATAAAGTTGAAGTAAAGAAGACATCAAAGGGAAAAGTAAGATGTAAATGAATTTTTTTTTTCAATATTAGAGTTTCGAGTTAAAATGAAATCCAAATAGAAAAATGGGAAACACATGTAAATGAAAGATTTATTCATTAAAAAAATTAATTTTAGAAATATCAATTTATTTTTACCATATCTTTTAAATTTAGACAAAAAAAATAATTATAGATAAAAGTAAAGAAATGATGATATATTACATTTTTTTTAAAGTTTATTCTTTTTCATATAGAATTCAATTCATTTTACTTTTGTAAAAGAAGAAAAAATATTAATTTTAATAAATCTACTACAATAAAAATATTATTAATTTTCATAATTTTTCTTCCTTCAAAATAAATTGATATGATAAATATACATGCATGAGATTTTGTCTCTTTATTTTAATTCAAGATTTATGCGTACTCGTAACTCCCAAACTTAACTCTAAAACAATCAAAATAACCAAAATACCCACAATCTTTTTAATATCACAAACAACATTTAAGTATTTATAGATCCAAAATATTGACAAGACCCATGCATAACTTGATCATAACGTTCCTCTTTGATAAGACCTGAGAGAGCACATAAAGATAAATTGATAACTATTCTCAAATCAATCCAGTCAATACATTCTCTCACTAAAGTTCATAATAAAATTTTAAGTTGAAGCAATCATAATGACTACTATTTAAATCAACTATCTATTAATAGTATCTATTCATTATAAACTGCTTTGCTCAATGTAAAAAAAATTACTAATACATGACAATTGGCAACAGTTGTGACTAGAATCTATATAAACAAACAAATTGTTGGAAATCTATCCAATCTCATCTTTTCAAAACTTTTGAGCAATTCCGATCTTTCTTAAACTTGTGGAATTCACCATTTAATAGTTTGACTGAAAGCACTCTAACCTAGTCAGGCAAAAATGGAATCGCAGTTAGTAGCAAGCCTAAGCAATCCCTTCACATGCGATCAAAAATCTATAGCTCAGGAAAGCAGGGATTGGGAATTACAATTGGAATTTATAGGAGCTGCCAGCTATAATGCTTCAATGATATCGGCCATCTCGGTGTTACAATTGAAATTTATGGGGCCTGCAGGCTAATTGTCACAAATATAACTTGCAACAATGGTCCTTCTGGCCAAAAATTCGAATGCTCGACTCAACTGAACTTCATCTACAGCTACATGGCTCGATCCACCTCCCTTCTCTGCCATTTCCTGGAGTATTCTCGTTGGTGGATGTTTCGAATACATAATTCTATGAAGCACCATCCTGGGCTCGATTCTTTTCATTCTTTCGAGGCATGGCAAGGGATCACTGCCATTGTTTTTACCATCACTTAGGAAGATTACAACTGGTATTGTCATGTCCACTCTATAATCTCTGCTTGCTTTCAACATTATCTACTCTGCAGAATTCAGTCCAGAGGTATAAAACGTTCCCGTGCCAAAGGGCGAATCACCAGAAAGGAAGTCGCCAATTCCTCCCCGTGCAGCCTTCTTGAATCGATCAAGCGCCGCTCTCCAATCGAAAAATTTGACAGCTTGAAACTGAAGAAGATCATCAACAACAGATTCTTCCATGTATCCTGCATCTCTACAGCCATTTCTGCAGATTTATGGAACAGAACCATTGAGACAGAATCACCAGAAGATGTCCTACGACGAGTTTATATGAATTTCAAAATACCCTCATATACACAGCCCAACCGACAATTATTAGTTTCACTAAACTTAGGCATGGTTGGAGTGATATCCTTGTAGGCCATTGAAGTGGACTTATCAATGACGAAAATTACATGACGAGGAACATTCATTGAATGTCTACAAGAAAAATGATGGCCATCTTACTTATATAACCTGCAGAATTCGCATTTTCCTCGGTCCTCAAAACAGGGGAATGCCACATTTTCTTAGTGCAATAAGATCTATCCCCTGAATACTCTGTTTCTGTCTCTCCCACCTCCTCCTCATCTAGCCCTACCATATGCTTTGCAAATATGCAGTACTGATTACAACCGCCAACTTCTTGTTGTTCTTCTTGTGTGCAAGGGTCAACAAAACCAATATAGCGCCAATAAGTCTCGTGGGTCATTTCATCTTTGGGATCGTCTATGTCAGGCCCATATTTGACAGCTTGGTGCCTAGAACCATCATGAAAGTTGCTGGTGCACATCCCCTGTTGAGGGTTTAATCCCCTGTAAGCTTCCGATTTGTACTCTGAGCAAAGGATCAAATGAATATGCCCTCGACCCTCTTTCCTGCAATACTGATCTGATTAAGGATGACTGATTGCATAAAAATGCTAACATTACAATGCTTAACAAATTGAAATTAGCATGTACATAAATGTTTAATTACAAATAAATTGAAGTGATGAAATAGAAAAATTATTGAGGAAGAGAAAGGAGACACAAACAACAAGATTTGATTATGGAGTTCCCCACAAGGTGACTACGTCTCCGGGTCTGCCCAACTGGGTGAGACCGGTCCAATTATGCTCCAAAAATGAGTTTACAAAGAGTTACAAAGTCACTCTTATCCGCACAACGCCACTTTTCGAAGTGCAGGAGTGAAGTACCAAACTCCACAATAGCTTCCTCTCGCTTCACCAAAAAAACTATCTCCTCAGATGATAATGAATTACAAAATTCTTTCTCCAACAAGTACAACAAGCTTGACTTCAAGCTCCCAATGCATAGAGATGAACAATTCACTATCAATCTCTCCAAAAGAAATTCCCTCACACTTCTATCACAATTCTCCAATCTTCCATGTCCACTATTACAAAAATCAACCCCTTTAAATACTATTTTACATACTAAAATAAGATTAAAACAATAATATTTTATAATATCCCCATATCTCCCACTTTTAAACTATCTCTTAAAAATAAAAACCCAAAATCCTATGATATCCCATTGACTTATAATATAGCCAAAAAAATCCTTATTAAAATGGGCTTTTTCAGATTTTGGTGTTAACAAAGCGAATTTGTTTGTATCAAATCGCAGATAAATTGCACAGTCTAGTGGTTTCTGGAGAAGTTTTAGTTATATGGGTGGTCTTTTTCTTTCTACAACGATAAAAGAAAGATAGCCCGCTATTTTTTCGAAAATGTCGCATGGCATAGTGGCAATCACCGTTTTTGTGACAAAGAAAGGTCGGAGGTTCAATACTGCTCGACATATTTTTTGGCAAGTGAACTATCTTTAGTGAAGAAATTAAATAGAGACCGCCAAGCATAGAATCCAATGAAGTCGCATGGTCATATTTTTTGGCAAGTGAACTATCTTTAGTGAAGAAATTAAATAGAGACCGCCAAGCATAGATTCCAATGGAGTCGCATGGTCTATTGGCAATGCATGAGAATAGGAGATGGAAGGTTCATAGTTCGAACCTCATAATAAGCTTTTTAACTGATGGAAGGTTCATAGTTCGAACCTCATAATAAACTTTTTAACTGACCAAATCTTGATTTACTTTGATTAGGTGCCACATGAATTTGAAACTATTTTGAGCATATCCGCCTGGATCAAATACACATTGCACATTTCAGCATCCCCTGTTTCTCCCCATTTGTACTTTCGATCCTGAATCTCGATATCTTCGTTCTCCAAACTGAATCTTACATTTTTCATATTTCCATGCACTGTATCGTGCAATCCATGGTGATTTATTGGAAGCTGGCAGAAGTAACCACAACCCTGGCATTTTGTGTCGCAATAATGCACAGATTCTGTATCTCTATTGTGAACATGTAGCCCTTTGTGACTTCTTTCAAAAGGAGGAATGGGAATGCAACAATCTTTTCACAATCCTTTTTGCTCAGAGACCTGTTCATATGGGAAGGATCCCCTTTTCCCCATGTAACGGCAGGTTTGTCTAACTAGCTTTGTAGTGATTTCACATATCCCAGGCATTTGGCATTTCTCGGGGCAAGCATGTTCATTTCCACAAAGATGTGCTGCATATGGATCTAAAGCATGGAAATGATCTTTCTCTCCACATGTCCTGCAACAACCGCTTATGGTGCACTTGCTATGGCAATATCTTTCATGGCACTGATGCTTTTCGTGTTTAGATTCAACAGACAAAACACACGGATTGTTGCAGCTTGGAAGTGAACATGCTGTTTTGCACATATGCCGTGGTGAATTGCACTTGTGTTGGCCAGGGTGTTCAGGTCGAAGAGAACACAACTGATTGCAATTTGAAGACATTGCAAACAAGTGACAGACCTCGTCACAAGCATGATTTGTGTCTTTGCAATTATGAGGACCTTCGTGCCCTGCACAAATCTTTTCATGGGCTTAAGCTGTCTCCTTTTCGAGCACAATAAGTGCAGCTTTCTGTGCATGAATGACTACCCATGCAAGAATGCTCTAAGTAAAACCGCTGATATGCAAGAATGCTCTAAGTAAAACCGCTGATATGCAAGAATGCTCTAAGTAAAACAGCTGATGATCATGACCTTTTTCAAGCAGACATGTCCAGAGCACACACATCATTTCCGTCCACAGAGAAGGATGGAGTATCTCAATACTGCAAAAGCAGCATCTACAGTTAACCTAATTTTTTGAACCTCATCATTATTACTAATATCTACAGTGTTTGATTCTATCCACTCTTTTACTCTGTCATATCTTCTCTGTACCAATGCCTCAAGGAACTTCTCTAAACTAGAATGCCAATTTTCACCATTGTTGTCTTTTCTAGGTAAAAAGGACTCAAATATTGATTTAATCTGACATATAACATCTCTGATGCTAATAGATATTGGTGACTCCTTTGAAGTTGCCAGACATAGGCTGGAATCTCTAACGTTATATGAGAAATCCCCAACAACAATAGGTAAATCCAAGACTTCTTCCTGGGTATCAAAATTTACAAGAGTCTGGATGTTGTTGGTATGTGTGACGCAAAGACATCCCATAATAACAACAGATATGAGATTCCTCTTTAGAATATCAACTATGAGTGCAACACGTTTTTTTGTCAATAGGAGTCCAGTCTTTTGCTGCAATTTGGGCAATTATAAGCTTGAGATCTCTTATGAAGGTGGAACCATTATCATAGCATGAGTCAATTTCATGCACGTTTCTGCAAGTGCCATTAAGCTCTCTGTATAGTAATCAGATCGAATGTAATGAGCCATAGGCCCAATCTGGAACTGCCCATCATACATTTTGGATATGAAGTTTTCTTTATATTTTAAGCATAATTGCTTTAGCTTCATATTGAATTCTCCTATAAGATCTTCAATGTCAACTCTATCTACATCCTTGATAGCAATGTAAAGTAGACCTTTAAATAACTTTTTGTCCTGCTTGATTAGGTTGATCCCTCTTTGAAAGCACCTAAACAAAGATTCAGTGTCCTTGTCGAAGGAGAAATCCTAGCGTACCAAGAAGAAAGTATTGTTCAATTAAAAGTAAAGATTCTATTCGTTTCTACTTTTTCAGGGTTTGGCTTAAACAGAACTCTTAAACAACACAATCCTTGTTTAGTGGATCATCTGAAATTATATTAGTTTTTAAGTAGAATTCATCTATGCGTGTTATTTTATCTACTGGATTACATTGTCTTACTTTCCTCCAAACAAATATGGAAAATCAAAATTATCGGACAACAAACATACCTTTTTGTTCAGTATTGTGATGTTGCTTACTGCAGCATTTAAAACAGAGAGAAGCATATGCTCTTGTTCGCTTCTCTCAAAACTGCCAAATCCCTCAGAGTCTAAAAGCACATACAAGCAGCTGTCTCCTTCCTTTGTTGCAATAGTCATCCACACACCATCGGTGCACCTAGATCCTGCAACATTAAGAAAAGACCCTGACAAATGGTTCAGCAAATAAGATTTTCCAGTGCTTTGCTTACCCATGGTGGAAATGACCTTAATTTCACCCTTCCAACCAGTAAGAACGGCATCGTAAAACCCAAAGCGAATAGAACTACAAAGAGATATGTTGTCCATATAGCTAACATAAGGAGGAATTTGAAGACCATCCCTGAGAGCTACCATCCCATTGTTTTCTGCACGAGCTATTTGAACAGGAACAAGGCAAATAAGCTTACGAATCCAAATTCCTGCATTACTTGTTCCTCCTCCTGTATGTGGAACCAAGCCACCAGAATTTGTTGTCCATCCCTCAAAATTATCCATTTGAAAATGTAATGTTCCCTGACCGTACAGTACGGTATAACCGGCAAAGGAGAAGGGATTGTTGAACTTGGCAGAGAAGGATCGTACGGTAGGTAGACCGCACTATGGTAGAGGAGTGACCGTACGGTGTATGAGGGGGAGGTCGTACAGTGGGCTGAAATAGTCCGTACAGTGTGTCAAGGAGGAGAACGTACGGTGTAGATGTCGGACGGTGGGATGAAATAGGGATAGGGCGTACGGTGTGTGTCAAGGAAAGCCGTAGTCCAAGCAGGTCGTATGGTGGTGATAATGATCATACGGTGAAGGGGCTGCCCGATGTTGGGAAGAGAGTGGTCATATGACAGGGAGTTTGTATGGTGGTGTGAGGGAGGAGCGGTCGTACGGTGAATCCGTATGTGTGGAGGGTCTACCTAGAGGTACGGTGGTTCAGTGGGTTACCTTCGGTTTCAATAATAAAAGGGGCCCAAAAGATTTGTTATTAAATTTGGGCCTTACAACAAAGTATTTAGATTTATTATTTAATTACATCAGGGACATCACAGTCCTCCTGAGCCAAAAATTGTTTGCTCTCAAGCAATTTCAGATTTGGATACTCCAGAATTTGTTTGCTTTCTCAGGTGGCATCCTCCATGGGTAGATTCTCCCAGCGTATAAGGAACTCTTTGACTGTGCGTGTTCTTGACCTCTTTTCTCTGACATCGACGATCTCCGTCCGCTTCAAAATTAGTTTCCCTTCTTCGTCGATGGGTGGCAGATCCCTAGACACTGTGATGCGCTGCCCGATGGCCTTCTTTAGACATGACATGCGAAAAACATTGTGAATCTGATTTCCCTTAGGAAGCTCCAATTCGTAGGCAACTTCTCCCACTCTCTAAACCACCCTGTAGGGTCCATAGAAACGCGGCTTCAACTTCTCCTTACCACTTGTCTTCAAGGAGGATTGTCTGTGTGGTTGAAGTCGGAGGTAAACCAGATCACCAACCTCAAAGTTCCACTCAATCCGGTGTCGGTCAGCATACATCTTTTGCTAGTTTTGAGCCCTCTGCAGGTTGTCTTTGAGAGATGTCAGGATGTCTAAACTCTCCTGAAGCCAATCTTCGGCCATCGGTGCACGACTATCTCCCAATGCCAGGTCAACAAATGAAGAAGGTTCATAACCGTACAGTGCTTTGAAAGGTGGCATGCCTATAGACATGTGATAAGTGGTGTTGTAACAATGTTCACCCAAATGTAACCAACGAACCCAAGCTCTTTGTTGCGCTGAGACATAGTTCTTGAGATAACCCTCCAGCCATTTGTTCACAATCTCGGTCTGTCTGTCTATCTGCGGATGGTAGCTCGTGTTGGGCGATAGCTCAGTTCCAGCCAACCAAAATAACTCCATCCAAAAGGTACTCAGAAAATGGCTATCCCTGTCACTGACTATGTTTCGTGGTAAACCATGTAGGCGGAACACCTCACGGAAGAACAACTCGGCTACTTGAATTGCTTGGTATCTTGTGGGGATGGCAAAAAAATGTGCATACTTCGTCAATCAGTCAACTATGACAAAAATGCAATCCTTTCCTTGCACTCTGGGGAGTCCCGTAATAAAATCCATCGAGATGCTATCCCATTTCTGGTCAGGAATTGGCAGTGGTTGCAACAGTCCGACCGGTAGGTTATGCTCAGATTTGTTCTGTTGACAGGTGGAGCATTCTCGCACATACTGCAGAACGTCGTCCTTAAGCCCCTTCCAGGAAAACCTTTCACGGATCTATCTATAGGTTTTCAAGTATCTTGGGTGTCCAGCAAAGGGAGAGTCGTGCAATTCCTTCAAAACCTTTTCCTTCATCTTGGATTCGGGTACCAGATAAATTTTGTCCTTGTAATAAATGATATCATCAACCACCTTGTATCGGTCATCCTGCCTTGACCATCCATCAGTTCGCAGGCAAAAGTATTCTTAGAGTATTCAACCAATAGGTATTCCTTCCAGTCCGCCGAAATCTGAGATAAAGAACATATGGAAGGCCTTCTTGACAGGGCATCAGCGACCACGTTATTTTTTCCCTTCACATATTCAATGTCGAAATCAAATGCCTGGACTTTGCTCACCCATTTATGTTGTCATTCATTCAGATCCCTCTGTTCCAAGAAGTATCACAAGCTATTGTGGTTCGTTCGTACAACAAACTTTGCTCCGACGAGGTCCTGCCGAAACTTCGTCAGTGCATGTATGATGGCGAGCATCTCCTTGTCGTAGATGGAATATAACCGCTCAACACCTGAGAACTTCCAGCTCTCGAACGCAATGGGGTGACGGTCTTGCATCAACACCGCTCCAATGCCTTCACCTGAGGCATCACACTCCAGGATGAAAGGGCGAGTGAAGTCTGGTAGTGCCAGAACCGGACATGTACTCATAACTTCTTTTACTTTGTCGAAGGTCTGTTGCACCTGTGCATTCCAATGGAAGGATCCTTTCTTTGTCAGATCTGTCAGTGGTGCCCCAAGCTGTGAAAATCCTTTCACAAACCTTCTATAATAACTACACAAACCAAAAAGTCCGCGCAGCTCTGAGAGAGTCTTTGGTGGAGGCCAATTCAAAATGGCCCGAATCTTCTCCTGGTGAACTTGTACCCCCTGGGCACTAATGACGTGACCCAAGTACAGGACCTCGGTCATTCCAAATTCACATTTGGATCTTTTGGCATACAGTGATTGTGATTCCATAATCCTGAATACTTCATCCAAATGCCTCATATGTTCCTTCCAAGTCTTGCTGTAGATGAGTATGTCATTGAAGAATACCAATAGGAACTTACGCAGGTGCTTGTTGAAGTTGTGGTTCATGCAGGACTGAAAAGTGGTCAAAGCATTAGTTAATCCAAACGACATGACCATGAACTCATAGTGTCCGTAATGGCAACGAAAGGTCGTCTTTTCCACATCTTGCTCCCTCATGTGGATCTGATGGTAGCCAGAACGGAGATCAATTTTGGAAAAATAGATTGCGCCATGTAGTTCGTCCAATAGCTCATCGATCCTGGGAATGGGGTACCTATTCTTGATAGTCTTCTTGTTTAGTGCACGATAATCGACACACATTATGAGAGTCCCATCCTTCTTCTTCACCAGTACTACCGAGGACGCAAAGGGGCTAGAACTGGGCCGAATCCATCCCTTATCGAGGAGTTCCTAGATCGTTTTCTCAATCTCATCTTTGAACTTCTTCAGGTGGCGATAGGGTGTGGTGATAATGGGTTTTGCTCCCTCCTCTAACTCGATGGTGTGCTCAAACCCTCTGTGTGGGGGTATACCAGGGGGAATATCAGCGAAGACCAAACTATGCCCATCCAGGACTGACTAAAGTTCCCCATCCTGATAGTAAGTCGGTTGCCCTTTCACAGGTTTTGTTGAGATCAGGCAATGTGTTGCCCAAACTACTTTATCATGTCTGAAGATGGCTTCCATCCTTTTGGCGGAAATCTCCCTCGGGCCGCCATTCGACATTCCCCTGAGAACTACCTTCCTGCCATCCACCTCGAATGAGAACTCCATCTGTTTGAAGCTCTGTGTGTACTGGTCGAGGGTCTCCATCCATTGAATGCCCAATATGACATCTGCGTCATCCAGATCCACAACAAAGAAATCATCGGTCACCGTGTAATTTCCCATGCTGATACTCAGTTGCGGAACCAGGTGAGTGCATGATAGGAGATTGCCTCCTGCCACTTTGACATTGAATCCTTCATGGTCCTTCGTACACAAGCCACTATGGTTGACGAGTGATGAGTTTATGAAGTTGAGCGAGGCTCCACTGTCGAGCATAACAAGAACTTGTTTCCCTTGGAGTGTACCACGTACTCTAAATACACTGCACCTTGGGGTACTCGCTAGTGTGGCGATGACGCCCCCCCTCCGTACCAATGTGGAGATTCTCTCTGCCAGGCTGGTTTCTTCGATCGATTCTTCCCTTGGGGTTTCGCTTTCTTCATGCTCCTCTTCTCCATTAGACATCACTTCAATATAGTGAATCTTTCCTTTGCCCAAACATCGGTGTCCAGGTTCCCATGGTTCTTTGCAGGTGAAACACTGCTTCTTTCTTCTGAGTTCCTATCTTGTGGCTTTATCAAGCGATGACCCCTTCGGATAGGGTTTATTATCCTTATCCCTCAGAACGAAGGGTGGTTTGGTATGTGCAAAACTTCTGGAAAAGGAAGATGTTGCCATGTTACGGGCCTTTTTTATTGCTTCCGTGAGCGTGCTGGGGTTGAACCCTTTCACCCAACCTTTCAGTGGTTCCATCAACCCGTCTATGAACAAGACCACCAATCTCCGCTTTGAGATGTCGGTCACCAACATGGATAGTCTCTGGAATCCTGTGATGTAACTGTCCACAGACCTTGACTACTTTAGTTGCGCCAACTCCTTGAAATTGAGTTCTGGGTCCTTCCCGTCAAATCGATCTATGAGCTTCTTTGTGAATTCAACATAGGAAGTTATCTGGTCATGGCCAAGAGTGACCATTCCATGATGCCACCATTCATGCGCGACCCCTTCCAGGTGGAGTGCTGCAAACTTGATAGCTTCATCTTTCGACATCGGGTTAAGTTGGAAGTAAGTATCTGCTTTTTGAACCCAAGCACGTGCCGAGGTCGCTCCGGCCCCATCAAAGGATGACAGGTTGATCTTACCGACCTTCCACTTAATGTCATGATTATAGTGTTCATAATGGCCCCGACTTCTGCCACCCGAGTATTTCATCCGGAGCTCCACATAATCCTTGAAGGATATGTCCCCCTCGAGATTTGCATCCCTCCAATCTTGACTCAACTGTG
Organism: Cryptomeria japonica; assembly: GCF_030272615.1. Lineage (NCBI taxonomy): Eukaryota > Viridiplantae > Streptophyta > Pinopsida > Cupressales > Cupressaceae > Cryptomeria > Cryptomeria japonica. The sequence continues at coordinate 36,544,139 of NC_081411.1, read as the reverse complement.
CTTGCATCTCCTAGAAGGTGGGTTCTTGCTCCCCCCGTGATGCTTCCGATTTTTGAGGAAAAGTCGGCATCAGCGGTCGTGAATGTGAGCGTTGGACGTATGACCTTCCCGTGACTGAATCATCGCCCTGTCCATTCTGTTCTCCATTCATTTTTCCCAAGGCTAATTGTCGTAAGGTTTCTTCCATGATTTGTTGTCGTTGCTCTCCTCTAGTTAGGGTGTCGTTGAGCTGAGCTTGGCTTTTGGTTAGCTCCCTTAATAGTGCCATGACTTCTCTGGTAGGGTCCTGTGGTTCCCCCATTCTATCGGCTAAAAAGTACCTCCTTCTGGTGTACACTTACATCCACGAAACGACAGGCTGGCAAGATCACAAGCTCTGATACCACTGTAATGTTCCCTAACCGTATAACCGGCAAAGGAGAAGGGATTGTTGAACTTGGCAGAGAAGGATCGTATGGTGGGTAGGCCGCACTATGGTAGAGGAGTGACCGTACGGTGTATGAGGAGGTCGTCGTACGGTGGGGTGAAATAGAACGTACAGTGTATCAAGGAGGAGAACGTATAGTGTAGATGTCGTATGGTGGGGTGAAATAGGGCGTACGGTGTGTGTCAAGGCAACCCGTATGGAAGAGTCCACGCAGGCCGTACGATGGTGAGAGTAGGTCGTACGGTGGTGATAATGACCGTACGGTGAAGGGGCTGCCCGATGTTGGGAAGAGAGTGGTCATACGACGGGGAGTTCGTATGGTGGTGTGAGGGAGGAGTGACCGTACGGTGAAGTCGTAAGTGTGGAGGGTCTGCCGAGTGGTACGGTGGTTCAATGGGTTACCTTCGGGTTCAATAATTGATCTTCTGCGTGCATACCAAGTATTGAACTCTGAGCGATAACATGCATGTATACTAGAAATGACGCTGGAAGTAAAATTTGATTCAACAACGATAAGGTTCCTAATTACCAAATTCGGAACAAGTACAAAGACAGAATAGGGTGAGAGGTGAACCTCACCGAAACTGTAAATACCAAATAGGGAGGATCTTTCACCTCCGAAATGGCGGATAACAGAACTCCAACAAAAATTCGCACAATAGAGAAAGGATACCAAAAATTCGCATACCTACAACAATGACTAGCACGGCCATATATATGGGCTCCGGAAAACTTCCTGAAGGGTTACAAACGGGTTGACACAACCAACCAAAACTTGCCTAATCTAATTAAATAAAAAGGGCCCAAAAGATTTGTTATTAAATTTGGGCTTTACAACAAAGTAATTAGATTTATTATTTAATTACATCGAGGACATGAGAGAAAAATAACCTTGAATTTTGAAAAATCTTTTTCTTTTTCTGACCCGAGTTTTCCGAAGAGGGCCTCTAAATATCTGATGCATGCCACTCCATCGGCGGGTCTGTCCTGCTTTGCAGCACCACTTTGAGTGTGATACTCCTTTCATCTTGAGGAAACAGGGCAGGAATTGTACCAAATTTCTCAAAAATATGATATACGTATTCCAAACAGGCGCAGGATCCGTCAAATTCTGTTTCTTCTTTTGCCCTTCGCTCAGTTTTGGTCTTCACAGCACGCAACTCCACACAATCTGTAGCTAGGGTAGTTTTCAGAAGATAGGAGCAGAGAGAAGGATCATGTGCAAGGCTATATAGTACAAGGTGACTTTGTGATCCAAATTTTGTAATTCTTGCCTTCAGCTGTTCCAAATCAATGTTATTGGTTCGTAAATCCGTATTCAAACTGATAGTCTTCAAGAGGGACATAGTATTTCCCAATACATAAATTTCAATGTCCAACTTGATTCCGGAGCTTTCAAGGTTCTGTCCTGCCACATCAATCGAGGATTTGAACTCTCTCATGGCAATGAAAAAATGCCCATCAACAGTAATGCATGCTTTTGTAAGAGGCTGGGGCCACTGCAGGGAAATGCACTTGACCCTCATCACTGGCTTTTCATGGATTTCCAATATTCTTACTCTGTCTGTCTCATCGACTAAGAGCAACTCCATTTTCCCTAGAATGAAATGCATCCATATAATGATGTTGCTACCTTTATATTCTTCTAGAGACACCTCAATTCCAGTCCAATATATGTGCTTCAAAGATTCATCAAATTAAAACAGTCCAATCTTTTTCTCGTCTTTACCGTAGAGAGCCAGAGATTGGGTAGCTTCATCCAAACAGAACAAATCAAAATGCCTTCTAAATGTGTAAATGGGTCTAACCATATTTAAGTTGGAGCCAATCCTTGGACCAAAGAACAACTGCAAGCACGAATTTGTCGTGCTGTGAATGAAAATCAGCAACTCCAGACTTGAGGAGGACTAATTTGAGTAAACTTGCAAGCTCGGGAATAATGACTACTAAATCAATCAGCTCGCCGCATGCTGGGATAATTGGAGGCCCAGAATTGCTGTTCAACTCATTTATGTTCTTTCTCATTGGCCTCAGCTCACATGCCTTCCATGCAATAGACCGACACTCCTGAACAATTGAACACTCGAGCTCCAACTGCTCCCCACAAGATTTCTTCCATGGCGTCTCAATGGTTTGTAGAAGTGAGTGGCTCTTAAAGCCAACTTCTTCAACATACAATGTCCCTAATCTGTCTTTTCCGTACCCCAACAACAAATCCTTGGGACTTTCTAACAAATGCATCCTCTTTTTCTTTAAGCAACTTCTCTTTTCCATCTGCCATTCTTTCCTCTTCAGACATAAGGTCATAGAAGTTTAAAGGGTTCCTCAATTTACAGTACTCCTCGTATGCCCCTGGTCGACAACACTCTAGTCCATAAACAAACTGTTTGTTACTCAATCGAGAGAAATCAATATTGTATTTCCACAACCACTCTATGAGTACATCACCAAGCTCTTGAGCTTTCAGAGATTTTGTTTGTGTTGTACCAAAAGATATAGCAGGTCTCTCCTCTGCTGTCAAGAAACAACAGCGGTAATATCCCTCGGACAACATCATTCTGTTATCATTGCCTGCAAAATCGATTCTTAGGCTAAATCCAGGCAAAAGCTCCACATCATTCACCTCATTTCTCACACTCCGTAGGCAGAACCTTTTACTCTGAGCTGTTTCTTTGCGGTGCCTTGATTGTTGCAGAAGCAGCCATGGCGTCAAAAGCATGGCTTCCTTCCACACAAATATACACGAAATCACATAGCTCAACCAAATATCTGATGAAATTGCAAGAAACGTCGTTCCTCGACGCCTTGATGAAATTCTGACCTTGGTGCCAGTAGAAAACAACCGCAGCAGCAGCGGAGTTTGCCGAAACGATGACGTAGAGCCCAGGTTCGAACTCCCCTGCTTCCTCCATCTTAGACAGAACCAAATCGCCCAGAAGGCCTTGATTGCGGAGCATGCAAATCATCATCTTTTTATCTCCATACAACCCCACAGCACATAGGCATCGCTCCTTCAAGGCGTTGAAGTTTATGCGAATTTCAGAGGGGTTATCCGAGTAGGCAGCAGCAGAAGCTGAAAACGGTACAAGATTATTACAAAGGCTGCTAATTTCAGATTCAGGAAGATGCACCTTCTCCACAAAGGTGCAGTCTTGCTTATCGGTGACGAGACACATCAACCTATACACGTTACCATTCTCGTTGCCTGTGTCTGAATCATCGTTTACTAATGGAATCAAATGCCCAGACGTGGACAAATACAAAGATTCGTTAGCAGACGACATACTGATATTCGTTGGAGAGTAGCAGAGGTTGAAATTCACCAGAAAACGAAAAATAAATGGCAAAGTGCACTAGAAATTAAATATGCAGTATAGACGATTGCAGAGCAGCATACCCGGGATTTCTCTGTTAGTATAAATGGATAACTAGTCTATCTATATTATCTTCAATATGGGTTAATTAGAGTTGCAGATTTTTCAGTAGGAGTTGTTGACGAGTCATCTTTAATCAAATCCAGTTAATTCTCATGTGAAATAATTTAGAAAGATTGTAGATTTGACAGTCACATAAGCCAGGCAGTTGGATTTTACGCTTCGCACGCAGCAAGACCTTGAAAACAAAAACAATGAATAATGACTGTAACGTGTGGATTGACATATATAGAGACATTGAAGACGACTTTGTGGTATTGCCTGACATGCATATAATTTGGATTTGACAGTCACATAAGGGAGGCAGTTGGATTTTACGCTCCGCACGCAACAAGGCCTTCAAAGCAAAAACAATGAATACACAGTGTTAAAATGGCTGTAACATCTGGATCTCATCCGGATTGAGATATATCTAGGCATTGAAGATGGCAGGTGTGTGAAAGCGACTGACATAGACACATTAAAAGACTTCACACGATTTTTTTCTCAAATCTTGACAACTCATGGTTCTCTGGATTTATTTTGGCTGTCATTAGTTAGTAAGATTTATACATAGCACTTGCATCAAAAGAGTTTCAATAGATACATGATTTTAAGATATAAAAGTTGTTTTCATTAGTGATAATAATTTATAATGTAAATAAATAAATTTTAAAATATTAAAAAATAAATATAAATGAATGTAAATTAATTTAAAATTTGAAGATGACATCATCTTGTTTGATTTTTGCATAATGAAAATGTTAGAGAGTTAAATCTATATATCAAATATAATTGAAGTTTTTAGTTGCTGCCATGGCTTGAATAGTTAATCATTGTCCTTCCCAACCAATCAAATTTTAAAAAATTTCAATTCAAAATAAATTTTATCTTTTCAAAAGTTAACATGCAAATTTTTAGCAAAAGTTATTTAAAAACTGATTTATTTGTCATATGATTGGTCTATATTATTTTACAGACATAAAAATTAATTTTTTGTAAACAAAATAATTACGCCAGCAAATATTATATTAACCTGTTCATTCAATTATATAAGACAAGACAAATAAAATTGCACCTTGGTGTGCAATGGTTACGCCGAAAATACATTGAAGGTCAATAATTAGAAAAAAATGTGAATTGGTAAACCATTTAGAAAATGATGTTGTTTGTGTAACAATGGTTTCAATGGAGAAGTGATAGTTCCAAATCAACTATGCATCTACTTACAAGGATCCAAACATTATTAGAACAAAATCTTTTAATAAATAAGATAATTGGAGCCCATCATCGACATGCTCATGTTATGTTTGCAATATAGAGAGACAGAGAGATGGATAGGTAAGGATAGAAAGGAGTGATAGAGGGGGAAGAGACAAACAATGAGAGAGGGATAAGGAGATAGAGATAAGGGATAGAGATAGAGATAGAGATAAAGATAGATGTGGAGATGGATATTGAGAGGAGAGGGAGAGATAAGGAGAGAGAGGGAAGAGATAGATATGGAAGAGATAAATATGTAGTGGGAGAGAGGAAGAGAAAGATAGAGATGGAAAAGATAAATATGTAGATGGAGAGGGAGGAAGAGAACGTGAGAGAGAGAGATAGAAAGATAAATTTACAGATAGGGAGTGATATATAGAGTTAGAGAGAAAGATATAGAGGTAGACAACAATGGGTAGATAACACGATATATGTAGAGGGGAAATAGAAGAAATATGGAGAGATAGAAATGAATATGCAAAGAGATATGGATATATCTAGATCTAGAAAGGAGAGGAAAAGAGAGGGGAGGAGAGATAAATGGATAGAGAGAGGGGGACATGTTTAAAGATAGAAGAGGAGATAGAAAGATAGAAGAGGAGAGATGAAGATAGAGGGAGAGAGGATGAGGAAGAGAAAACAAAGGAGAGAGGGACAAAAAAGAGAGGAAGAGATAGAGATATATGAGAAAGGAAAGGGAGATATAGAGATATGTGGGAAGAGATTTAGGGAGAGAAGTAGAGATAGAGAGATAGATAAGGGGATAGGGAGTGAGCTAGGGAGGAATAGAGACAAAGAGAAAGAGAGAGGGGAGATGTAGAAAGAGAGAGAGGAAAGAGGGGGAGAGAGGGAGATAGAGAAGAAGAGGGGTGAGAGAGAGATAGCTTAATGTATAAAGGAGAGGGGGAGAAGGAGAGATATAGATAGAGGGTAATAAAAAGATATAGAGAGGGATAGATAGATAAATAGAGAGATGGGGAGGGATGTAGAGAAATAAAGAGATAGAAGTAGACAAAAATCTGGATAGATAGAGATAAGAGATTTAAGTGAGGTATAAATAGAAATATGTGTGTGTGTGTGTGTGTGTGTGTGTGTAGAGAGAGAGAGAGAGAGAGAGAGAGAGAGAGAGATTTCAAGATAAAGATGAAGGTATAAAGAGATTGAAGGTGAGAGGGAGAGAGGGGAAGATGTAATATGGAATGTCTCCATGGGAAGCGTCCATAGAAAGCTATGACCTATCCAATACATCATGTGCTTAAGGACTCGACAATTCACCTTTAAGACCTCTTAGATGTACCCATTACATATAATACTAACATATCTTTCCTAGATGATAAAATACATCCAATTAATAAGAAAAGGGAGTAGACATTGATGAATTAAGTAGATGCATGATTTTATTATGATGATGGGATCTGGAACATGGGATTGACAATGGTGGAATGTTGTGAGGGACATCTCATGTTTTTAGTAGTTTGAGAGATAGTGTGGTGCATTGCAAAATTCCAAATTTTATTAAATTATATTATCTTTAACAAGATGTGGGCAATATATTAATGGCTTCACAACTTATGAATCATTTTTTTCTCAACAAAACTCCATGGATTAAAAAAAACCTTGCAATCTAACAATGCCAATCTAGTTCCTCAACTTCTCACAAAATGTATAAAATTAATGCATATTTCAAGGAAAGTTGATTGATTAAACTCTACAAGTTAAATCATCCCAATAAGTCACAATGGGACATGCTAGGTTCTTTTTCAAGTCATAAATGACAAGGTAAGTCAACTTAAAGAGCATCAATTGATGTCAACAACATTGATCACCAAGGACTTACACTCATAACCATATGAAAAGTATGTTGCCTTGTGATTTTTTGCATGTATCCTACCTTCAGACATGAAATATATGCATGCATTCAAGAAAGACCATATATTGCACCAAGAAAGTGAGAAAATGATTGCTTGACAAAATTAGCAAATGAAAACAAATAACAAAAAATAGACTCTTAAATAAAATTTTATAGCCATCAATTTGAGAAAATGTCTATAATTTGTTAATTGGATTACAAATGTTAGTATGTATGTAAATTTCAAATAATTCACTTTACTCATTTCAACATATACATGTTCTTCTCTCTCTCTAGGCTTATTTTTCCAAATGCTTGATTAGAAGACAAAGACACATGACAAACTAAGTTGAATCCTTGATCTTTTACATTTTAGAAAATATTTCCATACATTTAAATTTTAAGGAACGTGTGTTGTCCAAATAAATTGAAGATTGCATACATAATTTAAATTTTTTTTTTTAATAGATAAAAAATTATTAAAAAAAGTCTCATTAATTCTCTTATTCACATTCTTATATTTAATTATTAAAAAAAAAAAACATTAATTTATTTATATAACTTATTAATTTAAAATAATTATACTTATATATACATATCATTAAATTAACTTAAAAAAAAATTCATTTCCTTTACCTTTTATATAAATTTGATTATATTTAATTATTTATTTTATTAATTGCTTTATATATGAAAGCCTTTAATCTTCCTTAGAAGTGTTACCCCGTATTTTATTTTAAAAGTGAATTTCACTATATGAATAAAGGTGAATGAAAGATACTTTATTTTACTTGGGTTGCATAAATTTTATCGACCGCAAGTAAAAAAGAAAAGTTTTACGGACTCCATCTTCATTAACAACGAGTACTTTCGAATCAAGAAAATTTATTAGGATGTGAATAGGAAAGTTGGACCCCGTTTTTTGAATTTTACAACTGACATTGTCGATTTTGTTTCTGGTGACATTTCATGCATGCTAAGTGTTGTTGGGTATATGAAGTCCAACCGTCACATGACTGTTTGTCTTCTCCAACTCTTCATTTCATATTTGATATGTTTATATAAATGGCTTTGTGCAGCCCATACATGATGTAATGTGTATTGGACATTTGGTTAATAAGATAATTCCCCGCATTTTTGGTGGATGTAGCCACTTAGTGGTGAACCATGTTAAACCTTGTATTGTGTGTTTTCTTTTCTGTTGTTTTGTTTTTGATTCTCTACTCGTTCTAATCTTTACAAGTGGCAAGTGTTCCTTGGTTCATGAGGGCGAGTTCTATGGTGTCTGGGATTTTTCTCATGTGGGGCCTTCATGTGGCACTTTCTGGGGCGAGGATTTTTTTCTAACGTCAAAGTGAAGGGTTTGCACCATTTTCGCAAGTTTCCCAGCTATATTTTTGGCCTTTTCAATTATCGGAAGGCAGGACAAAAGCGAAAAACCGGCGGAAAGATCCAATGGTGATAAATATTTTAATCGTCTTCCATCATATTCGAATCATATCAACCATTGATAGCTGAAGTTAGCTCGTTCATTTCATATAAGAAAACACCTTTGACATAAATATACACTATTTTATGTTTAAATAATGTTAATAAATAAAATAAACACAATTCAGGGACCATTTGCATTTTCAAAACACTGTTTTTAATGACTTTAACCCCATCTTCCAGACAAACGTGATTAATGGAGATTGCATTAATTATTTAAATTGCTTGCTATGAACGATATTCTTGCTTCCCCATTGTTAACATCACATCCATGTCACATGTTTGACACATAATTATGCTGGTAAGTATTTTTAATTTTAAATATATTATTTTTAAACATCATTTTAGATACATAATCATTCATAAAATGATAAAGCAAGTTTCGTAATAAATATAGGTATTTAGAATTTTTAAATAGAAATAAATTTTATGTTTTAAAATTATAAAATTATTTGTTTTGAAATTTTTAAATATATTATTAATAAATTATTTATAATAAAATTATATTTTATTTTTCTTTTGATTTTTATTTGATTATTTATTTTGAAGTTCTAATTATATTGTTGATAAAATATTTGTAATAAAATTCTATTTAATTGTTTTATCTTGTTTTTTATTTTTATTTTTAACTTTAAAATAAAGATATTAAAATTATTTTAGATTTCAAAAAAATATAATTGTTTTAACTTGAGTATTATTCAAATTTTAAACAACAATCTATTTTAAAAGTGTATGATTTGATTTTCAAATCATACATAAAAGAGATATAAATAGAAAAGTGTATTTTCATTGGATTATTATGGTTACAAATATTTCTATGCATTTCTTATGAGTTTTGAATATAGTAAGTTATTTCCAAAGTTTGATATTATTAATAATAAGTCCACTCCCATGTTAACTTAACTATGTGAACTAAATCTTTCCAAGCTTAGGATAAAGAAAAGTAATATTACAATCCTCTGACATTTATCAAATTTTATATTATGTATTCCCCTCATAAGTTTTATTCTACTCTTGTGGATTTGACCCATTAATTTTTATAAGTACAAATTTAACCCTCAGAGTTTCAAATTTATGCCCATCATTAAGATTATTTATCATCTAGGGTCTATATTCCATCATCATTCATTGCATTACCCCTTTGAAAACAAGTTTTCAAAAACCCTAGTTTTGTTGGAGTTGAGAAACACAACACCACAGGAGCCTAAAGATCTTCTGCAAGTTAAAACAATATGTCACAAGGAGAAGCAATGAAGCAAGAACTATATTCAGAACAAACACAGGAAAATACGCTCAAAAGAGGAGAGCTCTATATTCACCAAAAATGTGTAATGACATAATGAATCAAAGAAAAGAAAATTGACCTTTAATAGGTCAAGAAACCCTAAAAGGGAAAACCCTAGGCTTGCACATAATAATTAATAAAATAATTAATTATTATGCACCTAATGTTAGCTTAAGTGTAAAAAGATAATAGGGAACTTAAAGAATTAAAAAAATATTGTTTAATTAATCAAGTAAATACCCAATTACTCTAACACCCCCCTTAAGCTAGACTTAGGGAGAAGCTAAAACCTAGAATAGCTACTGAAAGCAGGAAAGATGGGTCCCGACAACAAGGCCTGATCAGGTACCCAAATACAGTGAAATCTCTATGAAATGGAGAAAAGGAGAAAACCTAGTGGGAAAAAACTCCTCTCCAAAAAGAGATAAAAGAATATGCTGAAAGAAGAACATGTTGAAAGAAGAAGAAGGAAGGAAGGCCTCAAAAAGACCCCCCAAGGACAACTTCCTTCACCCCAAGCATAGAGCGCAATTGAAGATAGCGCGGTGATGCAAAAGGTTTTGTGAAGATGTTTGCAACCTGCTCGGCAGTGGGAATGTATTCCAAAATGAGAACACCATCCTGAATCAACTGGACGATGAAATGCATGTGAAGCTCAATGTGCTTCGTCTACTGATGCTCTACCGCATTGCGGGAAATATGAACAACACTTTGATTGTCACACCAAAGAATAGTGGGCCTATCAAGAGGAAAACCAAACTCAGTCAGCAACTGTCGAAGCCATAAGATCTCTTGACTGGCAAGCACAGCAGCGCGGTACTCAACCTCTATAGATGATAATGCATGAGATGTCTGCTTCTTGCAAGACCATGTGATAAAACTAGAGCCAAGATAGAAAACAAAGCCAAAAGTAGACCTCCGATCAGTGAAATCAGAAGCCCAATCTGAGTCAGTGTAGCCTACAATGTGAGGTTCCCCTGATGTGTAGTAAATGTCATGAGTACTAGTGCCTCGAATGTACCTCAAAATACATTTGGCAGCTTGCCAATGACTCTCATGAAGATCATGGGAGAATCGAGAGACAAGACCAACCACAAAGGAAATATCAGGACGGGTGTGAGTCAAGTACAACAAACTACCAACCAACTGCTTGTAAAGGGTAGAATCTACTGAAGGTGTGGGACAAGCAGTAATCAAAACAACCCCTGGTTGAGAAGGAGTGGGAGCAGGCTTGCAATCAAGCATGCCAAAGCGTCAAAGCATGTCAAGAGCATACTTCTGCTGGTAAATGTAGATCCCATCTGAAGATTGAATCAGCTGAAGACCAAGGAAGTAGTGCAGAAGACCAAGATCTGTCATCTCAAACTGATCCATCAAGGCTCACTGAATATGTTGAATCATAGAGGATGAGCTACCTGTAAGGAGGAGATCATCAACATATAGAACAAGAATCAGGATCTCACCCTCAAGAAGCTGAATGTACACTGTGTGATCAGAATGACTGCGGGTGAACCTAGTGGAGAGCAAGAAAGAATCCATCTTCTCATACCAAGCCCAAGGGGCCTGTTTGAGACCATACAATGAACGCCGAAGTCTGCAAACCAAAGAACTGTCCTGAACAAATCTCTAAGGTTGCTCCATGTATATTTCCTCCTACAGATCCCTATGCAAGAAGGCACTATTCACATCCATCTAAAAAACAAGCCATCCCCTAGAAGTTGCAAGAGATAGTACAAAGCGAATAGAGTTCATCTTGGCGACAGGGGAAAATGTCTCAGAGTAATCAATACCCTCAACCTATGAAAACCTCTTCGCAACAAGATGATCTTTGTACTTATCAATGGAACCATTAGCAACATACTTAGTGCGATACAACCAGTGACACCGAACTATCTTTCTGCCCTTAGGAAGAGGACATAGATCCCAAGTATGATTCCTCATCAAAGAAGAATATTCCTCCTCCATAGAACAATCCCACTCAGGGTGACCTGTCGCCTCTGAAAACTTTTGAGGATCATTTGAAATAGCATGACTCAAAAGACTAGAACCCACAGTATGAGAATGGGTGCGATGAGTATTTGAAGGATCACCAACCATAGGACTTGCCGCCTCAATAGTAGGGCAAGCCCACTTGGGCATCTGAGGTGGAGTAGGTGGAGGTGGGGATGGTGGATCATCAACACCATTATCAGAAGCATCCTCAAAATGATCCTGAAGAGATGCAGTGGAAGGAGTAGGCAGAGGAGTAGACACTAGAGTCGGGGTATCCATTGTGGGAAGGCGCTCATCAAACTGAACATCCCATTGAAATAGGAACTCTTTGGAATCAGAATCAAACAACCTGTATGCCTTAACATCCTCACAGTAGCCAACAAAAAATGAGTGGTCAGCTCTTCCGCTCCATGGCCTTCCTCTGAGCATTAGGAATAAAATCCCATGCCTCATTGCCAAACACTCAAAAAAAGGAAACATCAAGCTTGTCATGAGACCAAGCCTCCTCAGGAGTCATATGTCGAATCACCTTGTGAGGCATCCAATTCTGAATATAGTTGGCATAATTGCCTGCCTCATCCCAAAAAGATGAATCCATGGACCTGGACCGAATCATACAATTCGCCATCTCCTGTAAAGTTCTGCTCTTGCACTCAGTGACACCATTCTGATGAGGGGTGTAGGGAATAGTAAACTGATGCTGCAAACCATGCTCAATGCAAAAATCTCTGAAAGCCTGATTCACATACTCCCCCCATTATCTGTATGTATCCGCCAAATAGAACAACCAGACTGCTTCTCTACAAATGTCTTGAAGATTCAAAATGAATCAAAGACATCAAACTTGTACTTAAGAAAGTACACCCATGTGCGTCTGGAGAAGTCATCAATAAAAGTGAGTACATACTTGGCCCCTGAAAAAGAAGGAGTGGGAAATGACATAAGATCACTATGAATCAACTCCAAGGGTGCCAAAGCACGAGAGGCTCTTCCCTTCGGAAAGGAATCTCTGTGATGTTTGCCAAGCACACAACCATGACAAACACCATCATTACAGGAAATATGTGGGAGCCCAAGAACAAGTGCTTGTGTACTCATCTGTTGAAGATATCTATAATTGACATGGCCCAAGCGCTCATGCCAAAGCTGACTCACTAAATCTGCATGTGCTATAAGAGATGAACTTGTACCCGAAGAGGGCTCAAATTCATCAAATCTATAGAGATGACATGCAGTATCAACACTCCTAGTAACCACAACCAAATCAGGGTCATGGAGGTCCCGAATAACCACATCATTTGGTGAGAACTCAACTATCTTACCAGAGTTAGAGTGGCAAATCTGATAAATGGACAGGAGGTTCGTCGAGATGTCAGGGACAACCAAAACATCCTGTAGAGTACCCCCATCCAAGGAGACAGAACCTGAACCCAAGATTGAAAGCTAAACTGAGTCACCCACTGCAATCTGTGAAATACCACAAGAGGCAAGAGAAGTAACCAACTGCTGAGTGTGAGTCATATGGTGAGAAGCACCAGAATCTAGAATCCATGTGCACCCATAAGTCGAAGCTCGAGCAGTGAGAGCATGACCTTTCCCTGTGCAAGGAGAAGATGCCTGAGGTGAGGAGATGTGATGCTGCTGCATGGCTTCTTCTAAAGCCTCTAAACGTTTCCAACACCTAGAAACGGGATGTCCTTCCTTGCCACAAAAAGTGCAAGTGTCTCTTGATTTCTTCTTAGTCGCGGAGGAAGACGCATCAAACTGTGAAGATTTCCCTTGTTTTGGAGGAAATGGAGGTTTAGAATCAGACTTAGGAGGTGGCTTGGAGGAAGACTCATTGCCTACAGAATTCTTCTTGGGCTTTGATTTCTACTTTTGTTTCTCCTTCTCCTTAGAGGACTGAGCAACCAATGCTTTGTTCTTGGAGCCTGAGAGCTTATCTGTTAGGATTCCCATAGATACTGAGAGGGGGGGGTGAATCAGTATCTAACTGGTAATTAGAATTTCTCAACTTAAAACATGCAGAACATATTATAATAGTGTACCGATATGCAAGAAATAATGCAATAAACAGAATTAAAAGCATCCACATGAAAAGCACACCATGACACAAGGATTTAATGAGGAAACCCGATGTGGGAAAAACCTCAGTGGGATTTGTGGCCCACAATATTCACTTATTGGCCAATAAGAGAATATTACTTACAAGAGGGGCCTGCACATGCAGGAAGGCCAATTGCCTAGAGCACACTGCTCAATGGGAAGTCTCACTAACTTACAATGTGGATTATACAAATCCAATATCTTGTACTGCTTTACAATAGCATCTATAATGCCCAATCTAGTACCAGTTTCTGATCTGTTCTTTACATAAAACCTTTAACCTATATTTCGCATAATAGGTCTGCCTAATATCTTCCTTTTTTTTCACTTACAAAATGTCTACAATGATCTCTCTTATATATAAGAGTCATTTTACAACTTGCCAAGTCGGCTTACAAATTTTTTACAATAATAAACAAAATATAATATAACAAAAATCTTGTTGGCCTCTGTGTCGGTATGCTTACTTTCTCTGTGCTGGAGCCGGTGGTCTGAGTGTCGGTGTAGAGTGTGATCTGTTGATGTCGGTGAACTATCTTGCCGGTGTACTACCTTGCCGGTGTAATGCCTTGCCGGTGCCATAGGATTGTAAGGTTGCCATCAATGACAAAACCTTCAATCACATACGATGTCTCATTGGAGTGTGCATATGCCAACAATATCCCCCTTTGGCATTGATGGCAACACTCATGAGAAATTTCAAAAGTGTATCCAAAAATGTGAAGTCCAAAAATGTTACCAAAAATGTGTGCTCCCCCTGAGCATATGATTCCTGTGATATTGAATTTTCTCATACCACTATTCCCCCTTTGGCATCAATGACAAAGGTTGTCAAGATGTCAGTAGAGTTTGTAGTTTCAACCTTGTAACTGGGTAGTTACAATTTGAAATAGATCCGCCAAAATCAAGTTTATACTCTCCATAAACTTCTTACTGTCTCTTATTGTTGTCTCTATTCTTTTAACTGCACCGGTGAGGTGCTACATATGCTCTGCTGGTGTTTTCTGTCCCTGTAAAAGTGCCTCAGATATTTCCTTCCGTAATGATGCTAGATAGTCCAATCTTGGACTCAGTTTTAATCTCAAATGCTTTGTCTTATTCACTATTCTCTCCTTTTCTCGTTCTAATTTAAGTAACTCTTCCTCAAAATTTGTTATCCTTTGCTCAAAAACTGACAATGTATCAGGTGAGTTAACAAAATTATCACCAAGTTTATTGATTTCATCCTGTACCTTGCTTATTTTCTTATCTATGTCTACTGTCAAAAAGTTTGTCTTGCAGGTGTCTTTGTATAGAGTTTTGTATTCCTTTAATAAGTTACACAGTTCTGGTAGAACTGTGTCAAATTCCTTAGTACACTTCTTTATCCGATCTTCAAAAAAAATTTGCTTTTCAATTTCTACCTTGTCCTTCAATGTCTCTTCCTTTATTTTCTCAATAGTCACTATGTTCTTAGTGATGTATTTACACAAAGTATCAAGTTATCCTAAAGAATCTTTATTGTCTATGTTACAGTTAGGAGCAATTACCTTCAAAATTGGGATTGTGTCATTTATAGCTTTATAAGCATGTGAACTACAATCTGTTATCCTTTTGATTGAATCCAAAAGTACTTCAGTTACATTTGTTGATTTGTGGCCTACTGAGGAGGAACCAACATTTTGAATTCCGCTGGTGGAGGAAGTAACCAAGCTTATTGTGACCTCTGGTAGGTTTGTTTGTGTTTGCATTTCTTTAAGCAATGGTTTGTGTACTTCTCCAGTTGCTGGTTGCACTGTTTCCTAATGAACCTGTTCCTGTACCTGTTGCTCTTCTTGTTGCTCTGTTTGTTGCACTGTCTCAATCTGAGTTTCTGCCTGTTGCTCTTTGTCATTTGCCAGTTTCTCTTATGTGTTATCAGTTTTCTCAGCACCGATGGCTCACTAGCCATTTCAGTCTTACCAGTTGTATCTTTGTCTACCACAATGTTGAATTTTTGTGTATCAACATCTACTGTGTATAAGACTTCAAGATAGGATTGACATCCTCTACATCCATACTTTCAACTGTTGGTTGATCTTCTGTAGTTGTTGTTACCGACGATGTAAAAGGAGGTGGGGGTAAGTTGTCTTTTACTTTGATACTCGGAGGTCCACCAACCTTTCCTTTTCCTTTGTCTCTTTCTTTCTGATATACCTTTATTGGTTTGGGGTTCCTGTATTCTTCCTATTTTTCTTTTTCAACTAGGAATATATCCCATCCATTTTCTGTTTCTTTAGTCACCTCATTGACTCTTCCAACCATTAATGCAATGTCCTGGTGTGGAGTAGAGAATACTGACCGGTTGGCTTCAACAATTAAATCATCAATTTCTTTAGGTGAGTTAACTAGATAAACAACTAGTAACTTTTCAATTTTGATTTTCTTATCAAGCTCTATAACAACTTGTCTTCTTGCTTCCAGTCTTTTGAACAGTTCATCTGGTACTTCATCTACAACTTCCATCAAAAATTTCTTATACATGTCCATATGCAATATAACACTGTTTTTTACTTGTTCTTTTTCATCTGCAGTCAGAGTGTCATACAATTTCTCTATATTCTTCAGTTTCCCTTCCTCTGTAATTTCATTCAACAGTATGTCAAGAGGAGCCAAAATTTGTTTTGTTCTCTTCTTCTTCTTGGGTGTCAGTTTCTTCTTTGGTGTAGTCCTTTTAACCGAAGATCTCACTGCTTGTTGTTTTTGTCTTGTCCTCCTAGGTGAGGGTGTGGTTGCCGGTGAGGGATCGCTTTTCCTTACAACTCTTTTGAAAGTTGCAGGCATGTCACTCTCTGAATAAGTGCCTACCGGTGATAGATGAGTCTCATGTTGTAGAGTTCCTAGCTCATCCTCAGTGATACCGGTTTTCTTTAACACATCTTCTTTAATAGCCTTTTCCTGTCTAGAGCCTCTTCTCACAACTGCCTCAACCTTTTTCACTCTCTTCTTAGATTGTATTTGTGTTTCTATGGTCTCAACACTACCAAATACTTCTTCCTTTGGTTCATTTGGAGCTTCCTAAAGTGCTTTAGCATAAGTCTCAATTATATGATCATTTGTCTCATAGCCCATCTCTGTTATCAAGATTGTTCTCGGGATGATTGCTTCCATCCAGATCTCATCCTTTTTTATTACAAAACATATATCATCCTTGTATTTGTCAACAATCTTTTGTGATAATCTAATTCTCTTCTTCATTTTGGCCTTAAGTGCTTGAAAGTAATCATGGATATTGTTTTCCTTATCTTCTTCCATATTGTTGAATAGTTTTGTCAATTGTTTTCCTACCGGTATATCAAATCCAAGTACTTAATAGCCTATACCGAGAACCTATTTGGTTATGTGTAGCATCAAACATACTAGCAGATTTCCAAACCTAAAAGTTCCTTTCTTATCTTTCTTAATCTTGCCTAGGTTGTCAGTTAACTCAGCCTTCAACCACTCACATATATTAATCTTTACATTATCTGTGATCATGTCATAAGCACTCTTAATGTATAAGCTTGAAATTGAATTGAGTCTATTTGCATGAGTTTCCTTATACCCTAATATCATGCTAATAAACCTTACATTGGTGTCGGTTACATCATTGACTCGTAAGGACCCTTTATTAGATGTAGCACCAGTTAGCTTAGTAACTAGGTCATTTGAGACCTTCTTGGTTTTGTCTGGCCTTTTACCGGTGGATGGTAACCCTGTGACAGCTCTCACAACTTCCTTGATGATTTTGTTAATTGCATCTAACCAGAAAAATTCTCCATGTACCCTGCTTAAGACTATCCTAATCACATCCTTGGGAAATTCAGGAATGCAGAGGATTTCAGTAAATCCTAGGGTTTCAATGATTTTATATTCCGGTTTCTCATTTCCAGAAGTATCACATATGACAGATTTATACATTGTTTTGATCTCTTCATCTCCCAATTCCTCTATGTTACAGTGAATGTAAATTCTGGGGTCTTCAGCATAAACAACTCCTTTTGGTATTTGAGAGAAAGCACCTACATTGTCATCTTTCTTTGCTACCTTGGGAACTAGTTGAAATATGGGCCTAGGGTGTTTTATAACCTTGACTACAGTAGGGTTTGCTATATATTCAAGTGCAGAGGTGGATGCCATGATGATAAATACCTTTTTCTATCTTGGATGGATTGATTGCTTGAAGTGCTTTGCCTCCTTGCTTGGAATTCCTTAGCTCTGCAGATTTCGCGCTCTACGAATGTTTGAAATCATGGTGAAATGAAATGGAGCCAAAACCACAAATTTATAGTGTTTATTTGCCATATACCACATTTAATGCATGCCGGTTAAGTATTCACTTAACATTGTCTTCCGGTAATGAAGTAATTTCCAACTTCTCATCTCTAACCGAGGGAATAATAGCACATGTGTCATTAGATTGCCAAACCGTCAAGGAAACTTTCTTCAATTTGATGAAGAACTTCTTGCCAGTGGAGCATCACTCTGTCCTACTGGTGAATCATCACTCTGTCCTGTTGGTGAAGCATTGATTGGTTCTACCGGTAGAGGAGTATTCCCAACATTTAGATCAGCTTTTCTAATCCATTGTTTTGAGAATTCTTGCTTAACCTCTTCAACTTTTTCTTTACCTTTCAAGCTAGAACTTTTGTTGTCTATCGGTGATCCTTTACTTCTATAGAATTTTGCAATATGCCCAATCTTGTTACATGCATAACAAGTCACATTATTCTTCAGAATAGCTTTCCCATGACCTATGTCGGTTTGTGTTCTGCATTGATTAGATAAATGTCCAAATCTTCCACAAACATAATATCTCACATTCATTCTACAATTTTTTAGAGTTGTGACCAAATTTGTTGCATTTTGAACATTGACCGGTGGGTGTGTTGATATTTGTATAATTTCTAGATCTACTTTCATTTTCTCTATGACCATACTTATTATAGTTAAAGCATTTTCCATTGAATTTATAAGCATCAGGTTGCCTTACCAGTTTGCTGTGATCCTGTGTGTTTGCAGTACCAGAGCTTTCACCAACTTCAAAGCCAATTCCAGAAGTGTCACCTTTAGGTTTTTGATTCTTTAGCAAGTTACCAAGTTCCTCTGAGCTTTTCTTGAATTTTTCTTTATGTTGATTTGCAGTTTCTAGTTCTTTTTCTAAGACTTCTTTCTACCTCATCAATTCATTGGAGTCATTCTGAGTGTGCATCAGATCTGTCTTCAATAAATCATTTTCATAGCTAAGTCTTGTGTTCTCATTTACTGCATCACTTAGTCTTCTGGTCAATTCTTCTTCATTCTTCTTTCTATCTTCAATTTCTTTACAAAATCTCATAGTCACATCCTGCATCTCATTATTTGTTGTCATGTTCTCCAATTTTAGCTTACTTATCATATCATTAAGTGATTCCTTTTCATCATTCTCATTTTGCATCTTTTCACAAAGTTCTCTTCTCTTATTTCTTGCAATAGTAAGATTCTCTTGAAGTGCTTGAATGATATCCTGAGCTGATTTTAGATCATCTTCTAGTTTGATATTTTTCAATTTCTCTGTATCATAGTCTGCGAGAGCTGCTTCAAGTTGCTTCATTAGATTTTCCATCTTTACCGGTGTCAAGATCTTCCTCAAGTTGTTAGGCTTTTGAAAATGGAGGACCAAGCTCTGATACCAATTATTAGGATTCCCACAGATACTGAGAGGGGGGCTAAATTAGTATCTAACCGGTAATTATAATTTCTCAACTTAAAACATGCAGAACATATTATAACAGTGTACCGGTATGCAAGAAATAATGCAATAAACATAATTAAAAGCATCCACATGAAAAGCACACCATGACACAAGGATTTAATGAGGAAACCCGGTGTGGGAAAAACCTCGATGGGATTTGTGACCCACAATATTCACTTACTGGCCAATAAGAGAATATTACTTACAAGAGGGGCCTGCACATGTAGGAAGGCCAATTGCCTAGAGCTCATTGCTCAATGGGAAGTCTCATTGATTTACAATGTGGATTATACAAATCCAATATCTTGTACTGCTTTACAATAGCATCTATAATGCCTGATCTAGTACCGGTTTCTGCTCTGTTCTTTACATAAAACCTTTAACCTATATTTCGCATAATAGGTTTGCCTAATATCTTCCTTTTTTTTTCACTTACAAAATGTCTTCAATGATCTCTCTTATATATAAGAGTCATTTTACAACTTGCCAAGTCAGCTTACAAAGTTTTTACAATAATAAACAAAATATAATATAACAAAAATCCTGTCGGCCTTTGTGTCGGTATGCTTCCTTTCTCTGTGTCGGTGTTGGTGGTCTGAGTGTCGATGTAAAGTGTGATCTGTTGATGCCGGTGAACTATCTTGCCAGTGTAATGCCTTGCCAGTGCCATAGGATTGTAAGGTTGCCATCAATGACAAAACCTTCAATCACATACAATGTTTCATTGGAGTGTGCATATGCCAACATTATCCAGCTGAGAAAGATGAGACTACTCACGAGACAAACATTCACAAAAGACATCGAAGGTAGGAATTGTGAAACAAGAAGCCAAGCCATCCATTGTGGAGTAGAAAGCAGAGGTAAAGAACTGAAAGTGACCCCGAAGCTTCGCAAGAATCAAATGAATGCACTCTGTGTCTGTCTTGATCTTGCCACATCCCTGAAGAACAGATCTTGTAGTCTTGAATTTGTTCAAAAAATCCTCAATAGTGGGAATGGAATCAGGTGACAAAGAAACCAACTCTACCTCAATCTGTAATGCCTGAATCTCATTAACCCGACCGAAGAGAGAATCAAACTTCAACCACATAGCCCGAGGAGTGAGCAACTCATCAAGATGAAACAGAAGACTGTCAGAGACATGCAAAGAGAGCAAACCCATGGCCTCACCCATCTTGTTCTTGTGTTGAAGAAGCTCATAAGGACGCTGCAATACTAGTTGAACCTCATCCAAATAGGACCACAATCCCCATGCCCTGAGAAGCCTCGTGATGCGGGGCTTCCAAGTGTTATAGTTGTGTGAAGTCAACAACTCAACTGAAGGATCTGCCATGAGAACAAAAAACTTTGCACCTGCACCTGCTTGTTGGTTTTTTTTATTATGCAATCTTTTAGAATAGACAGAAGGTGCAGAAGGGTTTGTTTGTTTTGAGAGTTGAGGTGTTCTTGATTTCTGATATAAATGATAGAAAGCGAAAAAAAACACCCCCCACAATAGATAAACCCAAACCTTAGTACAAACTGATGAGAAGGAAGTAGTGCATAAGCAAAAAAAATTCAGACTAATATCTCATGTACTTGATGAAAATTCTAAGAAAAAGGATCACAAATCTGAATAGAGCAAGCTGAGAGCTTTCCAATGCCCATTCGTTTTCGAAAAATGAAGTTTGTTTGCACAATCTCAGAAGAAAGTATAGTCAAACAATAGATTCGAGAGAAAAATCCAACTCCATGACATCCGGCTCGGAACTAGCTTTCCGACGCCTATTCATTTTCTAAAATCTGACTCTGGATGCTCAAGATAGACCCCAAAAACGAACCCCCTCTCAAAAAATGCTAGAGAGTGGAGAAGGCAGGAGGAGGTGGCTGGAGGGTGGCGGTGGTGGTGGTCAGGTTGGGTGGAGGTGGTGATCATCAAGCGGAGGTGGTGATCGTCGGGCGGAGCGGAGCAGTGGCTGGCGGCGGTGGCAGAGCTGGGTGGTGGCTGGTGGCAAAGATAGGCGCCAGCGGTGGTGGAGAGCTCCGACGGGGGGCCGGCGGGCGCAGTATTATTAAAAAGTAGACATTCCTTAGAAATGAAATCCCAATTCTTTATAGTATTCTAAACTATATGATCCTTTCCTACCAAGTCTATTATGGGATTATACTCATCTATAACTCTACCTAGGTACTTGAAATTAATTCTTAATTCACATAGGTGTTTTCGATGCATATACCATCTCCAACGTAATTTAGAAAATAAAAGATAGCAATTGAATTCAAAATAAATTAAACTAATAACAATTTTTGCAATAAACAAGATCTATCAGTATTATTAAAAAGTAGACATTCCTTAGAAATGAAATCCCAATTCTTTATAGTATTCTAAACTATATGACCCTTTCCTACCAAGTCTATAATGGGATTATACTCATCTATAACTCTACCTAGGTACTTGAAATTAATTCTTAATTCACATAGGTGTTTTCGATGCATATACCATGTCCAACATAATTTAGAAAATAAAAGATAGCAATTGAATTCAAAATAACTTAAACTAATACCACCTTTACATTTACGATTGCAAGCTTGGTTCCAATTGAATAAATTATATTTTTTGTTTTTCAAAATTCTTACCCAAAGATATTATTGTGAAAGAGAATCAATTTAATAGAGGGAGAAGCATATAGGGGTTGATACTATCATGAATCTATAATTTAGACGAGCTTGCACAGATACTAAAATATTTATTCTTTTAGCAATAAATAAATATCCAAATGTTCAGTGA
Organism: Cryptomeria japonica; assembly: GCF_030272615.1. Taxonomy (NCBI): domain Eukaryota; kingdom Viridiplantae; phylum Streptophyta; class Pinopsida; order Cupressales; family Cupressaceae; genus Cryptomeria; species Cryptomeria japonica. The sequence continues at coordinate 36,521,818 of NC_081411.1, read as the reverse complement.
GTAACCTTATATGTAATCTATCTAGAGAATTCACTTCAATTTATGTTTTTTTAAGGTTCTAGAGACTAAGGAGATACATAAATAATTAGAAGCAAGATTCCCTTAATCAAAAAGAAGATTCCCTAGATTAAATTAAGAATATGTGTAATTTTTTTTCTATATAGCCACTAGAGTAGTAAGAAGGATATGATAGATTGAGAGTCTTAATTATTTGTTAAATCCTAAAGAATCCATATAAATATCTAAGGATTTCTTTAAGTTCATTAATTGACTTAATTTTTTATCTACCATCAATTTGTTGTCATCCATAAATTTGAGATGAGATTGATCTTCAAGAGCCCTAGCCCAAGACTAATTCTAGATAGTACCATTATCCATTTGAATAATAATTAATCTACCCAAACCTTTTCCCGTCAAAATAAAAGGTCAAGGGGATAGAGGATCCTCTTGTTAAATCCCACTAGAAGCTAAAAAAGTAAAGGAATGACATTGATAACAACTTAGAAACTTGATGAGGAGATAGAACACATGATCTTAATCAATATATCCCAACGAAAACCCATATGAACATAAAAACACATTCCTCGGGAATGTCCACCTATATCATAAGCCTTACATATGTCCAAATTATTGAAAATAGTTTTTTTACCCTATAGATGAATATAAAATGAATACCTTTACTAGAAACAATAGTACCACCTAATATATCACATCCTTTAACAAATCCAATCCACTCAAAAGAGATAGGATAGCCCAAGAAGCATTTCAAAATTTCTAATAATTCATATACATACAAACCTTAGTTTCAAGTTTCCACTTGGATGATATTGTCTACAACTAATCTCAATTAGTTTAGCTACATTATACTTCCTTTCATGGGCATGGTGCTCCTAGTTGGCCAAATTTTAGGAAGTTACCTCATATGAAGCTACCTATTCCCCCTATTTGTTCTCGACAACCTATTGATGAAGAAATAAAGGAAAATGGTAATTTTACTACTTAGGAGCTTATCGATGATGGTTATTTTTATTAGAAACTTGAATTTTACATTTTCATTGATCATCAAACTTGTTTAGTTATTCATACATTGTATATGGTCTAGAAATTAATGTTTAGATGTTGTGATACTATCTGGTGGTGATGGTAAGTGTATACGGTGAAAATAGATAACAACAATATTGAAAGACTAAATGAATTCAACCACCAAACCCTAGCCTAACAACAACAAAGATCCAACATAACATATGAAGATTACCTAAGACAATGCAAATCAAATGAAGATTTTATGTGTGCACAAGAGCTCAACAAAGAACAAAAATATGGTTGCAAGTAGGCTTGATCACATATGAAAGTTCGAAAGCGTAGTTGGGTAGTTGAATAATCATCGGGGGGCCTGATAATGAAGGAAGCATCTCCTTATATAGAAGACACTATAAGAAATGAAGGGATAAGATTAAGAGGTGTAAAAGATAAATGGCCGACTATGATTAGAGGGTAGGTAAAAGAAATAATAAAATAATGAGAGTGTAGGTAGTGTATGAATTAAGAGATGAATGACATGTGTCATAGGTAGAAAAGATTAATGAATTAATTAAATAAATAAAGATTTATTTAATTAATAGAAGAAGTGGGATCAATTAAATAAATAAGATATTTATTTAATTTAGGAAAAGGATAATTTAAATAAATAAATGTATTTATTTAAATGAGAAATAAGGCTAGAAGAGGATAAATGAATTAATTAAATAAATAAAGATTTATTTAATTAATAGAAGAATTAGGCTAAAGAAATTAAAAATTAGATTGGACAATTTTAGGTGTCTACATTTTGCCCCTCTTTGAGACAATGCAACTTGTCGTGTTATTTCAAAGAAGATAATATGAACTGATACAAAGTTTCCCCAAGATGAGAATGATATGCCCCCTTGAGAGATTGGATGGAAATGTCTGGAAAGATCACAGATAATCTCTCGATAAGAAATAAAGGCTAGAATGGACTGACCGGATAAAGTGACAGAGTCATAGGATAAAGAAGACTGACTCGGGAAACAAGGGCAAGGACTAGGGCTAGGGCAGTCTATAAAATAGACCACGAGGGGAATACATTCTCATTGTCATCCACACATCCAAGAGATCAGAGTGCAGAGAGAGAATAGAGCAGTAGCAGTCAGCAGCAATGGCATTGGTTCACAGATTCAATCGTGTTCGCCGATTTCAGAGGCCAGTAGAGGTAGGAGAGCCGGTGAGTACCACAAAACCTCCTTGTACTCTGTTGTAATAAATGTTATCATTAATGCATGCTAGGTAGAGTAATAAATGCATTTTAGAATATGTCAAACAAAGTCAAAAAATGTCGAGGCACATCTGTGCTGGTGCTAGGTGTGTCTAGGTCAGCTAGGCACATTTGTGTTTGTGCCAGATGCGTCTGTGCAATATGTAAGTGTGTTTATGTCATGAAGGTGCGTTTGTATCTTTTAGGTCAAATCGACAGTTCTGTGATGAACATACGATGTCGATTGGATAAGCTGCTGAGAGGATACATTCAAGCAGGTCCTCTAGGGAAGACTAGGATATAAAATAGGGCTCAGATGTAATAGAACATACATTGCCAATTAGGAAACTACTCAAGAGGATACACTCAAGTATAGCCCTAGGATAATATAGATCAAGGAACTTTGTGATGAATAGGGAGTACTAAGACATAGTACTTTGTGATGAACAAGGAGAACTAAAAAAAAGCAACACTTTATGATGAACAGTGAGTGCACATATGAGCAGCACTTTGTGATGAATAGGGAGTACTAAAACACATAGTACTTTGTGATGAACATGGAGTACCACTAGGCTAAAAAGTAACACTTTGTGATGAACGGTGAGTGTTACTAGGATAGAGTATCATAAGCACTAGGATAATAAGCAACATTTTGTGATGAACAGTGAATGCCACTTTGACCGACACAGTTGATTTGCTTGACTGTAGAAGTACCTACCTATGCTGGAGTCACGGGAGAGATTCCCATTGACTTAGAGTTTACGACCGGAGCTGACTTTTGAGGACAGAGCAACGATTGAGGTTATGGGCTTGCGATTCATTCTATATGTTCCTGAGTTTCGGGCGAACATGGGATTGCTGACTGCACTTGCTGAGAGATGGCACACTGAGACATGCACATTCCATTTGCCGATGGGTGAGATGACAGTCACCTTGGAGGATGCATACATGATACTGAGGATACTGGTTGATGGGGAGTTGACTCCCTATGATCGAGATAGAGATAGGGATGTCATGAGATGAGTGTTCCAGGATCCCAGACTAGAGATGAGGGCAGTACATGTGGCTTGGGACATCATGACACGAACAAGATTGACACTACCATCAGTACTGGCAGGAGTGATCAGTGGATTCCTGTGTCCAGATAGGGTGACATGAGGGTTGGCTATGGGCTGGGGGAGCACCTTGGAGACACTGGTGACACAGCATACCAGATATGCCTGGGGACCGTGCATACTGGCGCATTTGTACTATGAGCTCCATCAGTTTGTATACCATGGATCCATAGGATTGGGCTATAGAGTGACATTATTATAGGTATGGGCTTATGAGCATCTATCGGTTACCCGACTGATTCATTTCAGAGGCAGGGGCTATGGGCAGTTTTGTTCACTTATATGACATGATTACCTCATAGTTGTGGATCGGGAGATAGGAGCATTGGCACAAGGTCATCGATGAGATTGACACTATAGTATGGAGGTCGTACCGAGAGTGCGAGGAGTGGGAGGATGACATCGTGGAGCTATCCTATACATTTAGGAGTAGGTATCTGATTGGGTGGACGCCCTATGTACTAGAGAGGTAGTTGGTTGACAGGGTATGTAGGCAGTTCGGCAGGATTCAGCGGATGCCATGGGGTTCCGGGATGTATGCCCGAACAGTGAGAGATAAGGCACACTTCAGGCCTTTATTATCATATGATCAGGCAGTGATGCAGCTGGTGGAGATGACTTCTTTACCTTGGGATATGTGGCCAGAGATAGAGGATGTAGGGATGGATGCAGAGTATACTGCATATTGGGCTGAGCATCCATTTCCTCGACTAACCGATCCAGGTGAGCAGATAGATGGAGATGGCGAGGGGATGAGCATGATAATGGAGATGGTGGGGGTAGTGGCCAACAGAGGAGGTGGGGTGTGATAGGGGAGAGGAGAGTGGCTCTACAAAGAGAGGGTGGAGAGGGGAGACATGCTTAGGTGGTGAGAGGCTGAGGTGGTTTACCTTTATAGGTGCCAACAGCACAGGGTTCGAGGCAGGTATAGGGGCAAGGATGAGGATAGGGGCAGGGGCAGCCACATGAGCAGCCATAGGTATAGCCACAGGTATAGGGGGGAGGGGAGGAGGAGGATGAGTTACTAGAGTTGAGGGAGATCTTCCAGGGATAGGCAGATGAGATCCAGGATCTCAAGTGAGAGAGGGATAGGCTCCGGAGACAGCTGAGGGACACAAAGCAGGAGAGGGATTAGGCCATTCAGTGCTATACAGAGGCTGAGACAACACTGAGGGCAGGGAGGTAGGTGACACAGGACACAGGAGCTGGATATGCTTATGTTCTCTGAGCCGGGGAGGAGATAGGCTACTAGAGAGACCTATACTATGGGGTCGTGCCACTAGAGTAGCAGGCCAGGGGCTTCTATAGACCATCATGGACAATGACGACCACTAGAGGGAGGGATAAGAGACAAGCATCCAGCGGTGGGGTTATGAGTCCTCCACCACCACCAGATAGAGGGGGCAGGAGAGATGATCCTGGGGTGGGTCCTTCCAGGGCTCAGGCTTCATCGAGGCTAGGCGGCTCTAAGGGAGGGAGTTCATCATAGCCTTAGAGGGCTCCTTATGTATCAGTTTTGTACCATTTTGTATGATGATGTAGACACCTTCGGGTGATTGTAGCCATATGATTTTGACATCATTGTATCATGACACTTATTATTTTTGATATATATATGAGATGATTCAGCTTTGTGACAGCTATATGCATGTGTACCTATGTGATGCTTCTATGTGATGGTTATGATATGGATGTAAATATGTACATGAGGAAATGCAATATTTTTGATTTTTTTTTGTTTTTAAATATGTTATGCATATGCAAATGTGAATGTATGAAATGCAAATGAATATGATAATGCAAAGAACTATTTACATGATGAAAATGTAAAATGTGTTAACATGTGTTGTGTGCAGGATGTGATGTAATTGTGATATCTATATGTATGTATGAAATGCTAATATGTGGGAATGCAGATGCAAGTGCATGAAATGCAAATGTTTTTGATGTGTTATTATACTTAGTCGTGTGATAGCAAGCTACACGGACTCAAGAAGGATGATGGAAGTCAATCAAAAAAGGGGGATGAAAGATAGAAGATATGAAAGTGAAAAAGCTTCTTGTGTGTTATCATCATTGAGCTTTATTATGGAAAAATAGGTTATGACAATCAAGGCATATGTTCGACCTAGAAAGTCATTGTACCCATTTGCATGGAGATAAGATAGTCACAAACAAGGAATGCCCCAGTTCACACTAGACTCACAATGTCCTCATATCCTTAGACAAGTCAAAGCATTACTAAGAAACAATCCATAGACAACAAATAAAAACAGGTGACGATACCCCATCCTCACTTTTCTAGTCAAAGACATCCTGGAGATAGAATCTCTAGTCAGAGACATCCTGGAAAATCTAAAAGACATGTCACCAAAAAGGATAAAAATCAAAAGAAAACCAAGACTCGACACCAACATCCACTGTAGTCCTCAAGTTTAGTGTCTCTTGTCACTTGTATAAGTCTTATTTGATTGTGGTCACAATGTCTACTTTCACAAAAGGATAGATAGCTCTGAACCATAATGTTGTCTGAGTCTGTTGAAAGATTTGATTTGTTGAAGCCCATTGCTGCTATTGTGTCTCATCTAAAACTGACTGAATCCATGCAACTGATACTTTATTGCGGAGAAGATGGAACTTTATTGTGGACTCGCGATGTAAATGTTGTTTTATTGTGGATTATGCGTAGATAGACTGAAGAAAACTGGAAGAAACTTTACTCCTCAGAAAGTGTGATTCTCTCAGTTCCACACCTGTCATGAGACGTAGTATTTGCCTTAGCCACAGATAGGAGCTGATTTATTATGGATAGAAAGGGGTGAAAATGAGGGACTATTATGAATGGCTAACCAATCTTGGCTAGATCAATAACAAGCCATGATGGGAATGGGTAAGTTTATTATGGATGGATAGGTTGTGAGTGTGTGCAAAGTGAAGGATGAAATGGAATCCTGAAGGAGGGAGGAGCAATGTCTCTACACATGGCGTTGGTGACCCGGTTTTCACCATGGTACTTGCCCTGGGTGCCATCGAAGTGGTTTTCATTGTTGGACAAAATATTTTTCTGTTTTTCAATTTTTTTGTGTCACAAGGTGCCTGTTTGCCAGGTTTTCACCAAGTAATGATTTTTTTATGTTTTATGATTTTTTATGATTTTTTTGTATTTTTTTAATTTTTCTGATTTTTTTGTATTTTTTTATTTTTTCTGATTATTTTGTATTTTTGAATTAAGATACTCTGACAAGCTATGTGTAAAACCTACGAAGGTGCATGTTGTTGATAGGATCCTCCAAAGGTTCGCCCTCTATGGTTGAGAGCTGATATGCACCAGATCCATATGTTGTTGTGACGATGTAAGGACCAAGCCAGTTTGGTTTGAACTTGCCCTTCTTCTCTCTGTCTTGCTGATTTTTAAGATTTTCTCTGAGAACTAAGTCACCTATGTCAAATGTGTGAGGCTTGACTTTATGATTGTAGTTGTGACTCATTTGTTGTTGATAAGCCTTGAGATGATTAAAAGAAGTTTGTCTTTATTCATCCAATAGCTCAAGTTCTTGTAAGCGAGAGACCCTGTAGTCTTCATCACTGATAATATTTTGCAAGGAAACTCGTAAAGAGGGTAACTCGACCTCAATAGGCAAGATAGCTTCAGCGTCGTAGATAAGTGAATAGGGTGTAGCTCCTATAGGTGTGCGGACACTTGTTCAGTAAGCCCAAAGTGAGGGATTAAGTTGATTATGCCAATTGCGACCAACATCGTCAACTTTCTTTTTTGGGATTTTAAGGATTTTTTTATTAGACACCTTAGCTTGACCATTACCTTGGGGGTAATAAGGTGTGGAAAAATGATGGGTAATATGGAAGCGGTCACAGAGTTCACAAACATCTTGATTTTTGAAGGGACGCCCATTATCGGTGATGATGGAAACAGGAATACCGTATCGACAAATGATATAGTTGAGAATGAATGTAGCAATTTGTTTTCCAGTGACTTGTGTAAGAGGCACGACTTCGATCCATTTTGTGAAATACTTTGTGGCAGTGATGATGAATTTATGACCATTGGAGGAAGGAGGGTGAATCTTGCCTATGAGATCGAGTACCCATTGACAAAAGGGCCAAGGAGTCACAATTGGTTGGAGTGCTTGCGCTGGCGCATGAATGAGGTCTCCATGAAGTTTACACTGCTTACATTTCTTGACAAACTGATATGAGTCTTTTTCCATATTGGGCTAGTAATATCTAGCTCGGATGAGTTTCTTGGCTAAGGTAGGACCACTAGAATGTGGACCACATATCCCTTCATGAACTTCGTGTAACGCAATTTGAGCTTTGTCCCTTTCTAAGGATCTAAGAAGAATGCCATCTAGACCTCGACAGTATAGGATATCAGCTAAAATGACGTATCGAGAAGATTGGCGAATGAAAGTACGACGTTGGCTATTGGATAAGTCATGAGGAAGGGTATTGTCACGAAGGTATGTGAAAATGGAACCATATAACGGGGAATCTGGACCGACGACACATATCATCTCAATAGGAGTGATTTCATACGAGGGAACCAAAAGGTTATCCACCAAGAACTCATAGCGGGTTTCATTCTGTGGTAGATCAATTAGGGAAGCAATTGTAGCCATGGCATCCGTGACTCGATTCTGCTCTCTTGGTATCTATTCAAAGTTTAACTTTGGGAAATGTTGTTTCAGGTCATCCACCATTATTTTGTAAGGCATTAATTTCTCATCCTTTGTTTGGTAGTCATCAGTTGCTTGATGAATTACAAGTTGAGAGTCCCCAAAAACATGAAGTTCCTGGATCTTCCACTGAACTGCAATCCGTAATCCAGTTGTTAATGCTTCATATTCTGCTATGTTATTAGTGCAGGGAAATGATAGTCGATATGATTTTGGTATGGAATCCCCTTGAGGAGTTATGAAGAGGATGCCAACTCCTACCCCATGCTGTGTGTATGAGCCGTCAAAGTATAGCTGCCAAGGCTTTGCATGTGACACTATTAAGATGGATTCATTTGGAAATTCTGAAGTTAGAGGAGCCTCATCTATCATGGGAGCATCTGCTAACTGATTTGCAATAGCTTGTCCTTTTATTTCTTTTCTATCCACATACTCAATGTTGAATTCACTCAGGAGCATCACCCATTTGGCTAGTCACCCCGTAAGCGTTGCTATATTGAGAAGGTATTTCAATGGATCGATCCTTGAAACCAACTTAGTTTTATGAGTTAGCATATAATATCATAATTTCTGTGAAGCAAAGACCACAGTGAGACATGCATGCTTAATTGGTGTGTAGTTTAGCTCATATCCCACTAATGTGTGACTGATATAGTATATTGCCTTTTCTTTGCCCTCAGCAACCTGTTGTGCTAAGAGTGCCCCCAATGCTATTGAGTGCCCCCAATGCTATTGAAGTAGCTGATATGTATAGTAATAAAGGTTGATCTAGAACTGGTGGCATCAAAACTGGTGTATTCAAAAGATAATCTTTGAGTGTCTAGAAGGCATGTTGGCAATTATCATCCCATTTGAATTTGATGTTTTTGTGTAGCAAGTGCTGAAAAGGATTACATTTATCTGCAAGTTGTGCTATGAATCTTTGTATGGACTGAAGTCTCCCTTGCAAAGATCGAAGTTGACTGATATTTCTTGGTGGTTGCATCTCTAGGATGGCCTTGACTTTTTCTAGATCGGCTTCAATTCCTCTTTTTGAGACAATGAATCCCAGGAGCTTCCCGGAGGTTACTCCAAAGACACATTTCTTGTGGTTTAATCTTACTTTATATTTTTCCAACCGATCAAAGACAACTAAAAGTATGTCCAAATGTGTATCTCTATCTATTGATTTTCCCAAGAGGTCGTCAACATAATCTTCCATAGTAACGTGCATGAGATCATGAAAGATAGTAGTCATGGCTCTTTGATATGTAGCGACTGTATTTTAGCCCAAATGGCATCACATTCCAGTAGAAAGTTCCCCAAGGACAAGTAAATGTTGTTTTGTGCTGATCCTCGGATGCGATTTTTATTTGATTATAACTGGAGAATCCATCCATCAAAGATATCATCGCATGACCTGCTGTGAGATCGACGATCAAGTCAATATTTAGTAATGGAAAGTCATCCTTAGGACAAGCTTTGTTGATGTCTCTAAAATCTATACATATTCTGATGCTATGATTTGGTTTATCGACATGCACTAAGTTGGAGATCCATTCAGGATAATCAATTGGGCATATGAATCCGACATCCAATAATTTTTCAAGCTCTGCTTTAACTAATAATGCCACTTGTGGATGCATCTTTCTTAATTTGGGTTTCGTTGGTTTTGCCCCCGATTTAATTGTCAAATGATGCATTACCAAATCCGTATCTAATCCAGGCATATCAGTGTATGACCATGCAAAATTGATTTGTCGCTCTGTGAAGAAACTTATGAACTTTGATCTTTTTGTCTCCGTTAGAGATTGAGCCAGGAATATGTTATGTGGAATTTCTTCTGTACCAATGTTTGTTTTGATGGTCTCCTCTACCAACATAAATGATTTTTCCTCATATGATGCTGGGAGAATTTTGAGCCTTCCATCCTCGGATGCCTCAGAGAGGTTTTCGCCCTTAGATACATCCTTTCTTTTTATTTTTTGGGGTCAGATAGCGCCACAACGTGGTTTTCTCCATAAGACCCTTGATTTGTTTTTATTTTTATGTTTTTGCGACTGGAAGGCCCAACACCCTCACCAAAATATGCCATGCTATTGAGTTCTATAGTTTATCCTACCTTATGGTCCCCAGGGGGAAGATCATCTCGTATACCTAGATAGTAAATAAAAGCTTCATCATTCTGGAATGTGTCAAACTGTGCAGGTCCTTCATGGTCCCAGTCAATAAGCTAGTGGCGAATAAGGGGAAGGCCTTTGATGTCTTTGAAGTTACTGGGGCTAAGAGTGAAGATGCAGTAATATTCAGGTATATCGAGGTCATCATTGGCACTCTCCTCATCTATCTCAATCGTGAACGAATCCAAATTTTCATCACTAGTCGCGCATTCCAAGATAGGTGTTCTCATTCTTCATGATTTCGACCTAGAACCTATAGGCAAGGACTATATGGGATCCTCAGAGGTTGTTTCTTGACTAACTTTGAATTTTCTATAAATTCCTCTTCTTCTGTGGGTTCACCTAGTTCTCTGAATGTCTCGGTGAGCTCATAGTCACTGGCGGATTTGTCTGAATCCCATTCCCATTCATTGGAGTCTATAGAATAGCGATTTTCTTGTTGAATTTTGGCAGCTTTGATTTGTAATGCTTCTCCTGTCTTTTGAGCATTTACCTTGGAAGTCATGAAACCAAGTCCTTTTGAGCATTCCTTTTTGAATGTCAATTCAGGTTGTAAAGGTTCAATGATGCCTTCCTTTCTTAAGCCAAGAGGACTTTTTCCATCATACCCAAATTTTTGTAGGATCTTGAACCCTTTGCCATATTTTTCACATGGTATGCTGATGTGATCTTGTGTATCATTTTCAGGGTCTTTGTAAAGCATTTTGTATAAGTCTTCTTCTTCCATTTCACCCCATTTTTGGAAGATTGTAGGATCCCATTTAAGTGTAATGATAGATACCCGCTTAGTAGGATGTGGTCGTCCATATTCTTTTGGCGAACTCATAACTTATTGTAAACACATGGTTTGATTCAAAGTGTATTCAACCATGTCCTTGTCCTGGAATTTCCCTTTAAGCTCACCTTGTTTTGATGTCGAAGGTTTTAATGATTCAGGATCAATGTATGTAGAAGAAGGGACTACTTCTATATTACTTGGAATGATCGTCTCAGTTTTTGGTCTCAAGTTATTGTAGTATATGAATGGATTAGGATCACCATTAACTTTTATTTCAACTCCGTTGTGAGGAAACTTAATGCATTGGTCATATGTAGATGGGACTGCCCTCATTTCATGAATCCAAGGATGTCCTAGTAATATATTGTATGTGAGATCCAGGTCTAGGACTTGACAAACCACATCCTTTGTAACTTGCTCAACTCTGAGAGGCAAGGTGACTGTGCATTTGGATGAACGCTCTTCATCATCATATGCCTTGATGGTAGTTTTGTTTGTAGAATTCACAGCTTTATCTGAATATCCCAATTGTTTAATAGTGCTCAATGTACAAATGTTTAGACCCACTCCTCCATCTATCAGGAATCATTTTGTTTGATGTTTGTGTATGAAGGCTTCAATGTGTAATGGTGCATTATGTGGTTGACTTACGGAGGCGTCATCAGCTTCTGTGAATGTAAGGGAGTGTGGAATGGAAAGGTATCCCACCATGGCTTGAAATTGGTCCATGTTTAGATCAGTAGGGATAGAAGTGTCTCTCAAGATTTTTTCAAGAATGGCTTTATGTGCAGGGGATATGCGTAAGAGCTCAAGGATTGAGATAAGTGTGGGTGTCTTCCCTAATTGTTCTACAAGGTCATACTCAAGCTTAGTTGATGAAGAAGTGGTGTTTTTAGCTGGAGCACCTTGCAAAGTGAATTTACCTCGATGAGTTGTAACATTACATTCAGAGGTAGGTTCGGAAGAAGATCCAATGCCTTTTAGGACAATCTTGGGTCTTTGGGTAGAAGACTCAGGCATTTTGTCCATGATGATAATGGTAGAGACATAATTGTCCATCAAAATGTGATTGGTAGTTGAATCATAGTTATAAGATACTCTGGTATAGGTGGTTTGGTCATCTATGGCTTTAGCTTTTCCCTTGTCATGCTTTTGGAATGGTTCCTTAAACATCTCATGTTCTTGATTGGATGAGTGTCCTTCAATCTCAAAGTCACCCCTATCAATAAGATCTTGTATGATGTTCTTCAGTCGGTGACAATTTCCTATTTTATGTCCCTTGCTCTTATGAAATTCACAATACTCATCGTCATTCCACCAATTTGGTTTAACCTTTGGCTCATATGGAGGCAAATCTAGAATTGTTATGATTTTGTTTGCCACTATCTTTTTGAAAACTAATTCAAGTGGTTCTCCCAATGGAGTGTACTTCCTTCGTGACTTTGAAGTTGTTTGAGTATTCACCTGATTGTTTGTAGAGCTTGATCCGAAAAAAATGATTTTGGGTCGTACTGTATTGGCATCCACAACGCCATCATTGACTGTGTTCTTGTTTTTATTCCAAAATCTTGGCTTGTCTTTTCTTTTATAGTCCTCTTTGTTTTCCTTGAATATCTTAATGACTCCTTGTTCAATTAGGACCTTTTTTGTTGCTAAGCCTTTTTCAATGACGTCTTTGAAGGTGGACAAACAAGCTTTTCTTAGGTCATAACCAATGTCTTTGTTGACATTTTGGGTGAACATCTCTACCATTTTTTTTTGTGGAATTTCACAAGAGCATCTACTAGCTAAATTCCTCCATCTTTGTAAGAATGAAAAAGACTCTCCATCCCTTTGCTTGGTGTTGCACAAAGTAGTGACTGATATGTCTGTCTCTATGTTGTATGAGAAATGTTGGATAAATGCCTCTGCTAAGTCACCCCATGACTTAATACCAGGTGGAAGTTGGGAGAACCATTCCATAGCTTGATCACCTAAGCTTTGTGGGAATGATCTCATCAAATATGTCTCTTCTGCTGCTACCTCAATGCAAGCCGTGAAAAACTATCTTATGTGTGCCTTAGGATCCGCTTTTCCTCTATACTTATCAAACTTAGGTGTCACGAAATGTGTAGGAAAAGGGGGCATTGGAATGCTCTTGTCAAATGGATAAGGACATATGTCTCTCATTGTGTATGTTGGCTTCGGTGTGTTTATGCCCTCCATTTTCTTTTGTAAGTCCTTGATTTGTTGTTCCAAATTGTTCTTGGGTGGAGACCGACTTTTTGGACCATACCCTATGCCTGAACCACCGGGTGGAGGAGGAGCATGTTGCATATATGGATGATATTGATCATACACATGTTCATACGGAGGAGGTATATAATGATGCTACGTATATGGACCACTTGGTATAGAGTCATGTTGAGGAATGGAATATCTTCTTTGTCCATGTATACCATACTCTATAGGCATGTCATGAGTTTGTTCTAGTGTGTTGCCCCCAAATTTGACGTGGGGTTTCCTTGTGTCCAAATTTTGAACATGCCTTTGGATATCTAATTGCTTTGGTGGTTGGTCCTTAGCATTGGTATGTGATTGAGCATATTTTTCTGCATAAGACTTCCATAATGGTTTGTGAAGGTGAGTATCATATGCTTGACCATGTGTGTATGGGACCTCTGGTTTTTGAAACAAAGATGATGGTGATTTAGGCACAAGATGTGGTCCTCTATTGCCTCCACTATTAGGCCTCCTTTGATCCATGTTGAGGTGAGTTTGTTGCAAAGGTCGATTTTCCATTATTTGAGACATGTCAAAATCATGAGGGATCTTGGCTCCACTTTATGCCATCACTTGTAAGAAGTATTGTCTATCTCTCCTCATTATTTCCTCAACCAATCGATTGAAACGGGGATCCATAATGGAGTCTTCCACTTTTGCTGAATGTACTGAAATGTTGTCCATATTGTCATTGTGTGTGTCATTGTTGTTTGTAGTGTCCATGTTCTCAACATTTGGAATGTTTCTATAGGCATCCATGTCAGGTAATGTAGTATGATCAGAATTGAAAAAGATATCATTGTCATATTCATAGGAACTCATGTTTGCGGACTCTTGAGCCTCTTTAGCTTCTCTCCTAGATTTTTGGGAACGGGTTTCAACCATGAACTAGGTATTGACCAAGTATGTATGTAGTAGATTAGGTGTGGCTTCCAAAGAGATGATAGTTTCTCTTGATGAGGTAAGTTTACCTTGACTCTAAGTAAGACCAAATGAGACCCAAAGGTGATAGACCTTGATGAGGGACCACTTAGCAAAATGTTGTATGTATGTATGTAGTGTAAGACCAAGTATGTATGTAGTAGATTAGGTGTGGCTTCCAAAGAGATGATAGTTTCTCTTGATGAGGTAAGTTTACCTTGACTCTAAGTAAGACCAAATGAGACCCAAAGGTGATAGACCTTGATGAGGGACGAGGGACCACTTAGCAAAATGTTGTATGTATGTAGTGTGTTGACAAAGTAAGATGAGGACAAGCAAGTGACCTTTTGACTAAAGTTTAGACAAATGTGAATGTAATGTAAGGTGTAAAGCAATGATGGACTTTGTGAGACCCAGAGACAGGTTGAATGCTAGATGAAAACCCAGAGAGATAACCTAGGAAGCTCAATAAGTCTGAAACTGACTGTTCTTGTTTGTTGGACTATAAAAGTTTTTCAATTCTAAACATAGACGTGCCTGTATACTTCACAGATGCGGTTCTGTCAGACACAAATGTGTTTATGAGATTTTGTAAATGCAATGTTGCTCAGAAGACACAGACGCATTTTTGCCCTTCACAGACACGTTTAGATGACACAGACGCGGTTCTATTAGACACAAACGCGTTTCTGAAAATTTTGTGCAATTTTTCCAATGTGTGAAGTTGCTTGTTGTGACCAAATCTGAATGTTTGACTATTTTTCATGACAAGAGGACATAGTGTTGATAAGGACTCAATGTTTGCAAGTGTTTAGACCCAAAATGACTCAAAGAAAAGTGTGTTGTTTGATGTAAAATTATTTTTCATACACTTGAAGATACAAAAGACACAATGTTTTGATGTTTGGTTTTAAATGTTTGATTGTTCAAAATAAGACAAGCACAATTCTTATGGCTGGCCAAGACAATAGTTGTTGATCCCACATGGAGTTTCCCCCAAGGCTATGCTATTTAGAGCGAATACTTAGATGCTTGACCCCACTGGCTCCACCCTCGGCACTCACTTCTCGAGGCAGCCAAGCATCAGTCCCCATGAAAACTCCTTGTGGCGAACTTTGTATCTCTACTAAGAATAGTATGTGTGTGGGTCGTTCCAGAGGTCCAACCTCCTGACCCAACAACTAGAAGGATTTTTGGCTTCTAAAACAAAAAGGTGCTAGTAAGGGCATCCACTCATGTGGCCATACACGCGACACTTTCAGCTCTGTAAATACAGAAGGCTCCCAACTGGTAGGGGTTGCTCCCTACAATTGATCAAATAAATTTGATCAAACGGGTTTATGGGGAGACATAGTATCGGTATGAACTAATCAACACACGTTATCCATAGTTTTCACCATGGATATAGTTGTTTATAGTGGTTTGGAAGAGGTAGGTTTTCCTCGCTACCACTTGGGTCATTCTCTCCTCACTAGTAGTCCTAATGACCACACGGGGAGACAGACCCTCTAAAGATTAAACAAAAGAGCCTATTGCTCAAGACAAAAAAGACACTAGTTCAATTTTAGTGCACCAATTGAAGTGTTTGCTAGTCTATGAAAACAAGGCACACAATAAAGATCAAAAACCCTTGCCAAGATCCTGGAACAAAGATCTATTAGTAGTTTGGATTGTTTCAAATGATCACCCCTTCCTACAAGCACACAAGTTAGGTAAATTTTAGATCCAAAAGACTTTGTGAAATAGGCGCCTTCAACAAAATGATTTTGCTTTCAAAATAAGCTACACCAATTTCTTTAGATCTGAAGATGTTAGCTTAATATAAACCAGATCTGAAATCCGAATGACGAAAAACCGAACCAAAGAAGCCAAAATGCAACAACTGGACATAGATGCGGTTATCAGTAACATAAATGCTATATAAATGCGTAAACGTGGTTAGATCTAACACAGATGTGGTTCCTGAACACAAACACGTCTGGAGACCTCACAGACGCAAATAGGGAACACAGATGCGTTTCCTGGAATCTGCAAAAAAATAAAATATTGTCGAAGGCGCAGACGCGATTCCAGATGTCACAGACGCGGTAGAAAATCAAAAACACGATCCGAATGTATGCAGACGCGAAAATATCAAAATGTTGTCAGAAATGTCAGATCTGCAACTTCAAAACACGAAATCTGCATAAAAGATGTTTAATGCAAAAGGGACATGGGTCCCACCGGGCATGCCAAAATGTATACGATGAAAATGGATAACAACAATATTGAAAGACTAAATGAATTCAACCACCAAACCCTAGCCTAACAACAACAAAGATCCACCATAACATATAAAGATTACCTAAGACAATGCAAATAAAATGAAATCACAAATATTATGCCATCACATGTCCAATAGGGTTTGGATCTCCATTCTTCCTATCTCCATTGATCTTGCTTGATATATTTGCTTTCAAATTTTATGTGTGCACAAGAGCTCAACAACGAACGAAAATGTGGTTGCAAGTAGGCTTGATCGCATATGAAAGTTCAAAAGCATAGTTGGGTAGTCGAATAATCATTGGGGGAGGGGGGGTATGAAGGAATCATCTCCTTATATAGAAGACATTATAAGAAATAGAGGGATACGATTAAGAGGTGTAAAAGATAAATGGTCGGCTATGATTAGAGGGTAGGTAAAAGAAATAATAAAATAATGAGGCTAGGTAGTGTATGAATTAAGAGATGAATGACATGTGTCATAGGTAGAAAAGGTTAATGAATTAATTAAATAAATAAAGATTTATTTAATTAATAGAAGAAGTGGGATCAATTAAATAAATAAGATATTTATTTAATTTAGGAAAAGGATAATTTAAATAATTAAATGCATTTATTTAAATGAGAAATAAGGCTAGAAGAGGATAAATGAATTAATTAAATAAATAAAGATTTATCTAATTAATAGAAGAATTAGGCTAAAGTAATTAAATAAATAAAGTATTTATTTAATTAGATTGGACAATTTTAGGTGTCTACAGTAAGTATGAGGTGTTTTTGAAAGGCTAGAGTAGTGGAAGTTACAATATGTAGGAAAGAGTATTTAATATCCATAATATGCAAGAATACTTCATATTCTTTTGGTTCTTGATGATGATGGATTTTGGTTTTGGATATAATGTCCACATTCTGTGGATGTTGCACTATCATGTTTCCTAGTTCTCAATTTCTTAGAGGATGAATATGGTTGCAATAGTTTGCTAACAAAGAGACTATATGTGAGGACTGATACATAGAATGCTCTAAATTGCTATATTGTGTTGGTTCAAGAGTTTCTTTTTGGAGGAAATGTTCATATGGTTCATGTAGTGTTCTAGTTTAGATTTCTAATGATGGTTTGATCAACAATTGAAGTTATGTTATTCTATGTTTAGTGCTATCAATTGTGTTGGTCTCTAGCTAACTCACTTGATTTATCTTATTTGGATTATACTCTTTTCGTCTAGATATACTTTGGAGGTTGGGTAAGAATGTTGATATGGGTCTCACTATGAAATGTGTAGGTCCACATTGTTTAATTTGCATTGGGTGATGTTTTTGGGCCAACTAGTTAATGTGCTTTGTTATTTTCCTACACGTTATGTTTG
Source organism: Cryptomeria japonica (assembly GCF_030272615.1). Taxonomy (NCBI): domain Eukaryota; kingdom Viridiplantae; phylum Streptophyta; class Pinopsida; order Cupressales; family Cupressaceae; genus Cryptomeria; species Cryptomeria japonica. The sequence continues at coordinate 36,503,988 of NC_081411.1, read as the reverse complement.
ATATAAACTTTGGAGGATGTTCTAGCATGTGTGGTTAGTTGGAATCAAATTAGGAAGATGTGTTATGATGTATTTGGGTCCCCTTTATCTCCTGGAGTGGACCACATTGAGTGTTTTTAGTTTGGATGGACGACTTTATGTAATTCATGTATATTATGTTTGTGGTTGACCTACTTGAGGGTTTCAATGAATAAACTTTTATAAATAGAAGTGTGGATGTGTGAAGGACCTTCTAGTGAAGGTACCAACAAGCAAATATTTTACCTTTTCTCCAAGGTACCTACAAACCAAGGTACCTTTTTCTGAAGGTCCTTTAGGATGGGCGAAACAATAGGAAAAATTTCTTACAACAAAGGTGATCTCACTTGAAGGTTCATCTTTGGTCGAAGGTGACTATACAACTATCTTTGAATAATGATATTTGAAAAAAAATCACCCACTTTCACAAACATGATGTCCCAAGTCTTCAACCAAGTAATATTGAGATGATCCAAAGGATGTCTCTAATTGGGAAAAACATAAAAATTAAAAAGCACTTGGCCCCTTTTGGCTACCATTTAGGGATAAATAGTAGGGAGAACTCGAATATCAAATAGATTTTTTTTCCTAAGTTTTGGTATTGGGTAAGCCTTCCATAATGACACTTTATTAAATTTCATTGACGACAATGCCACAAATTTTTTGTTTTAACATTATTCTTTATCATGTAGTGTTTGATTAACAAATATATTTTTAAATTATCACTAAAATGTAACAAATACAACAAAGAGAAAGATTCCAAACTTGAAGTTGGGCTCTACAACATGGGTGATCATTTTTGATCCTGCACATGTGAAGGGGCTTATCATGTTAGCCTATGGAGGAGGCCAACGTCATCCTCCACCTAGGTAAGCATTTTCCTCATGCCTATTCCTCACACATTTTCTTTCAATGCTCTTTCTCTAGGGAGATTTGACACTTTTGTTGGGGAGTTTGGAATCAGGCCTACTAGCATGTCTCCTTGTTAGTTGAGTTTTGGGACTACCAAGGTAAGCCTCCAAATTAGATTTTTTTTTAAGGTTGGTTGGGTTTTTCGACCCACTTTCATTATTTGGCATAGCTGGCTGAAAAAGAATTTGTGGATCCTTTAGGATACTACAATGGTTGGTCAAAATTTGTGGTGAAAATTTATTCACACTCTTCATGAAATTGTGTTGGCAAGGTGTTATCTTGCTAGAGGTGTGGACCTTGGAGATGTTGATATTTACAGCCGGTTCAAATTTCTTGTTCAAGGAGATGATCCTTTTCTTGGGGTGGACTGCAAGTAGGCTAAGAGGAATAGGTGCATATAGCCTATGTGGAAGATTGGTTGTGTGGGTCAATGGATCCCTCTTCCACAAGGATTTTTGAAGATAAATGCAAAAGATTCTTCTAGGGGGAATTTGGGTCATGCTAGTATTAGTGGTGTAGGGTGATACAACTCCAGTGTTATTCAATTTATCTTTTCAAATAAATAAGGTTTTCATATGAAGAATAACTAGAGGCTTTGAATAATTACATGGAGGCTCTCGCCATTTTGTATGCTATGGAGAGAGGTTGTCTTCTTGGTTGGAAAAAGGAATATTTGCGAATCTGATTCACAAGTGGTGGTGACTTTGTTAAATAGGTAGCAATTGGATGATATTAATTATCTCTAGTTATTAAATAGATTCTAATGTTGTGTATCTCTTTGGAATCTGTTACTTTTACTCATATTCCTAGGGAGTGGAATAGAGTAGCAGACTATTTGGCCAAATGGGCTCCTAATCGTATGCATGATTGGAATATTATGGATGCAGGACAATTATCTTTGACATTGTCTCAGATGTTGGAGCAGTTAGTTGATGAGGATAGGATTGTGTAAGGTTTTTTTCTTTACTAGGGTATGGCCCTTCTTACTATGTAATTCTTTTTGTGTTTACTAAATTTTTACCACTTTTATTAAAATAGTTTAAACTCTAAATTTATGGAAGTCGATGGTCTCATGAACTTATTTATTTAGCATATTCTATTTCTGTGAGTAAATAAATATTAAAAATATATTAATTGATAAAAATTAGAAAACTTCATATGATTGACAAGTGGCAAAAAAAAGGCTAAATGATGGGATAATTTTTTAGCCCCCACCCAAATCTGCAACCCTAAAAAGTAGATGCTACTATTTTAAAAATTGAAAAATTTCATATGATTGGCAAGTGGAAAAAAAAGCCTCAATGATGGGATAATTTTCCAGCCCCCACTCAAATTTGCAACCCTAAAAGTAGATGCTACTATTTTAAAAAATATTCCAATTAATCTTGTATCAATTTTTTTTACTTTATGAACCCCATAATCCTTAAAAATAGATCGAAAGCCCCCTCATTGCACCTAACCTTAGTTCATAATTACAAATGGTAACTACCCACTCACCTTCATCTATTTAAACATCTTCAAAGATCTCCATGGCTCCGCATCTGTTGAGTCCTCGCAAAAATATTAAACCACCACCACAACTCACAAGTATGATTGAACTTAGCGAACTTGATTCTGACATTATTTCCAACAAATCCAATGATGCCTCCACAAAAGCACTACCATCTTTTTGTTTAGGAATTTTACTAGCTGTGTCGATTCCTTTGAGGTTAGAAAAGGGATGTCTAACTAAATTTGAGTCGACTCCATTCCTTATTGTCCCATTGTCGATCATGAAATTTGACAACAGTCTTTGAAATAATAATAAAATTTGTCTCAAATGGCTACCAATTGAAATATCATTAAAGGCTTTTGAAATTAAAATAAATTTAAAATACAATTTGAGGCCAATGTAAGGTAAGAAGAAACAAGAAAGAACATGACTTAGTGAAAAATCCACTCTCCAAAATGCCAGACATAATGGACTCTATTTAAAGTTGAATCGACCCATTTCTGATTCTCCCAATAGCTATGATGAACTCTAGGGGACTTGAAGGGAAAATGAGCATCCCAAAAAAGACATCTGAGAATAATATGTGCATCTAGCATCTAGTACAAATGCACACTACTATGCCATAAAATAAAATTAGACACGATTTATTTCCCACATTAACCCTTAGAGGAAAGTGATTGAAATTTAATATCTTGCCAGATCAAATCGTAATTTTGACAACATGCATACATTTAGATTCAACAACCCAAAATCATAAAACAGAAGAATAATATAAAAGAATATAACATTGATTTAATGTGAGGAAAACCCTTTCGGGTAAAACACCCTACACTCCAAAACTAGAGAGCCATTGTATTATTCAGCAAAAAAAATAGTTACAATACAATCTTCAGGATTTTGGCCTTTACCTGGAGATTTACATCCTGCTCCATTTTGAAGAAAATCCGATAGCATAACCCTTGAAAAATGAAATTCTCTATCCCTTTTTTTTATTTAACTCCTCTAGAAACTCATATATTTATAGAGCTTACAATGCAAAAATAATAGCTTTCCAAAAGCATCCACATTCAATGTATCTGCGAATGTAATTAGAAACTTCTCTTGCATAACTCTTGCATAAATTATATTTAATACAAATATTATTTATTCCATAAAAATTAAACATCCAAGATGATATAAACAATCCTTTTGCTAATTTGGAACTTTCCATTTTACTCCAAGCCTATCCAAGTGGAAGATTTGGTCCCGCTAAAAATCTTTCCAAGAATGTGTAAAAGAAAAGAAAAGAAACTACACAACCACTTGTCGCAAAAGGGGATATTTGAAGATCTCCAAAGAAAATTTCTTCTCAAATTTTCCACCTTATGCCAAGTGTCACAATTTCCTTTCACCTCAAATCTTGTTGCACCCAACTTGCCATCAGGCCCCACAATTAAGCTTTGCACTTTGGAAACTTAATATATTTCATTAAATAAATAGAATCAACATATAGAACCATTTAATTAATTGAATAATTTCCTTGGGGATCCTAATATCCAGGCACTTTAATCCCAACAATTTCCCACTTGAGGAAGGCCTCACAAGGGTCATCTCAACTCAATATTTACACTACTAAGAGCCACCAGATGAAATTGCATCATTGCTGCCATCCATAAAACTGCATAGGTTCAAAACATGCTCTCATGCTACATCAAGACATATGCAACAAAATCCAAGCTATCCTCCATCTCAAGAAAAAATCCTTGTCATCCTCCAACATGCCACCTATGGAAGAAAAGGAACAAGCCAAGTTAAAAATGTACAAGTCCAAAGAACACAAGTATAAGATCCCGATGATATCAAAGGCTATAGGATATTGCCACCACTCCACTAGGATCATGAGCTATAAATAAGTATCAATGACACCAAGTTCAAAACCCGTAACCAGAGCACAACTGTGAAGTAATTATATAGAAAACAAGATAGATTATTAGCCAGAACAACAATCAAACTAACTTCTCCCATCCAACTGATAAACCCATGCAACTGAAAAATAGAACCCACAACAAGTGCTTATCCACCCAATCTAACATACCTCAAAGGTATACACCATCAATAAACTCCCACTCCACTACACTCATGAGCTAAACAGTAGTATCGACAACATCAAATTCAAAGTCTATAACCAGAGCACACTTGTGAAGTAATTCTCCAGAAAACAAGATAGACCATGAGCCATAACAACAATCAAACTTACCCCCATCCAACTGATAAACCCACGCAACTTAAAATGGATCCCACAACAAGTGCTTATCCATCCAATCACACATACCTCAAAGGTATACACTATCAATAAACTCATAACCAACCCAAGAAACTACAACCTCAAGCTCCATGTGCAAACTAGTTAATGAAGACCAAACACATCCAGGAACTCCCATTGCATGGGTAATGTCAAATTTAAAATTATCAAAGGAATACAGAGTCTACCAATCAGAACACATAGAGAGTATAACCATGTAGTACCAAGGACCACCCACAAAGATATGCACATCCCGCAAACAAAACTCTTGCAAGAAACATCTCTCTCAACAAGTCTCCATAGCTCTCCCAAGTCCTCAACATCTAACAAAAGAAAGAGATGCAGGAACCTCAATGTCATCACCCAAGTGATAGCATATGACCACAAACTAGTGATCATTGCAGCTCCATACAAAACCTCACATCTAATGCCAACTGAATCCGAACCTCCTGGAAGATCACTAAGACCAAAGAGAGAAATTGCAAAACATAAACATGTAGCATGTTGTTCTACAAACACCTCTAAGTGTCAATTGTGCCCAGTAAGATCTACTTCGTATCCCCATGTAGAAATCCATAACAACATCCAAACTCGTTCAACCCCAAGAGCTCAAACATAAAATATGTATCATGAATCTGTATGGATGTAAGCTTCTTAAAGGAGATCAAACTACTCTATTTATCATTTTAGGAATCAACCCACTACCATCTCCTATAATCATTATTAAAAAAAAACACATTCCAAGGAGATAACCATGCTAGCCATCTCTCACAATGAATCCTTCAAAACTATCTGACTTTAGCTCAAGATCCATGAATATTAAAGAAAAGCATAACCCACATGAGAGAAACAATGGGAAATACCTCTCAAGTTATAAACCATTGAGTAGACCAAGAGTGGGGAATGAGAATGATCCTCCAAGATATCCAACTCATCATGAACCATCTAAGAGAAATCTCCTCATAGGTCTCTATTGAACTCACGTCCAATCAAGGTGTAGGATCCTCAGACTTCCAACTGAAATCTCATCAAGAGTAACCATCTCAGCACATGTCTCTCATCTCAAGATAAATACAACCTCATCTAAGTCTCTACGTATCCATTAGTACCAACAAATGATCAATCCATGGCAAACTCCAAATGCATCTCTACATTGTCGTGAAGTTCTCAAGCATATGACCAATGCACCCAATACAAAGAGAACACACCAGACCACTGTCAAAGCTCCAATTATTTGAATCAAGAACTCACCATGACACCATGATCTTGTTGGTATTTCAATAGAAGGAGATTGTTGATATTCATTAAGGATATTGAGAAGGTTGTTGAAGATTATTTGATATAACTGAAAAAGGATGATAGTTATCTTTATAACATTATTTTTTCATTGATGTCAAGAAATTGATTTTTTGATTCAGTATGATGTTGCCATATCTTGAGGAGATTGATTTAAAGAGAATTTAGTGGTCGGTAAAAGACACAGAAAGAATGTGATAAGAAAGGGGAGAAATAAGTTATTCAATGGGCAACTATTACTGAGTTAGACAATGATGAGATCATGATGTTTAGATTGTTTTGATATCCTACAAATGTTGTTGATTGTAAGGTTAATACTATACTATGTCACCGAGAAAAGAACCCAGTCGGTAAACCCTAAGGAACCTAGTTGGTAAAACCTAAGGTTATCGATATCGATTAATGAAGGCGGAATGTCTACCGAGTAAAGTTTAGTATTTACCAAGTTGCAACCGAGTTATAACAGATCGCATTGGATGGATAAAAGCATTATTTAATGAAGGACAATGATTAGCTGGAGATGTATAAATGATTGATATGTCGTGCATGAAGTTTGTTAAGGATATATGGCAATAGAAGATCGGCAAGAAGATCTACAATGCAAATTGAACCGCAATAACCTTGTGCAAGTTCCAAGAAAGGAATGCAAGTCCCAAAGCAAGGTAAAACATTTTCAGATCAAAAGATGCATTGAACCTAGTCAACATTGAAGATCTAATGGCTAAGATTGATCATGGGAATTGTGATGAAGGAGATTCAGCGGTTGACAAATTGTTTATAAATAAGAACTAATTGATGAACAATGTATGTGGGCAAGTGTAAGCACAGGGATGCTACATAGTGATTACCGAGCACAGAAGCTTGAAGACCTATTTGAATAACAGAGTAAGGAGCCCAGCAGAGGGACAAGATAAGTCCTATGACAAGATTGTTTTGAGCAAATAAGAATCTGCTTTAGCATTTTAGATGTGAAGTTGCAGATATATTTATTACTGTTGTTTATTTTATAAGTGATAGAAAATCTCTTAATTGAGTGGACTTAACAGTCGTATTTGTAAACCCTCTAGAAAGGTAACATTCTAAATGAGTGTTTGAAATCCTTTGACAAGGTCACTTCTAAAAAAGTGAAGATCCTAATAGATCTAAGGGAAATCCCTTAACCGGGTCACATCTAGCAATGTGTTTGTAATATTCAACATGATTTTCTTTTAACCGAGCATACTCTAGAAGAGTATATTTCTTAGTGGGTCCAAAATCCCACAATGGTTTTTCCCTATTTGGGTTTCCATGTTAAATCTGGTGTTATATATGTTATGATGATTATGTGTTTATAAGTTAGCATGTTTAGCAGTTTTGGTTATATTGCTAAAGTATAAGTTATCGAGGTTGAATCTGTTGATTTTATGGATTATTAAGTTTGTATGATTCACCCCCCCCCCCCCCTCTCATCTTGTTAGCTATTGGCATCACTTCTTTACATTTAGTATCAGAACTTAACAATTGGTATCAAAGCTTTGGACTCCGAAAGAAAAGTTTAAAGGTACTTGAGGCAAAGATCCGAAGATGTATAAAAGGGATGCACCAAAGCTGAACAAGTCAAGTTTCTCCACATGGCAGAAAAGGATGAAGCTACATTTATCAAGAATTGGAGAATATGCAACATATTATTTGGAGAACGATTACATACCACCAAGCACCAACCTGATGACCTTGGAAGAGATAAAGGCAAAACACGAACATATTCAAGCCATGATTGAAATAACATCAGCATTGACCGACTCATAGTTTAATGATCTAGAAGGTTGCAATGATGCAAAAGCAATGTGAACTAAGCTCATATCTGTGTATGGCGGTGATGAACATGTCCAAAGAGAAAAAGTAGATAGTCTAAGAGGAAAACTTGAATCAATGAGAATGAATGAAGGTGGGAACATAACCCAATATAGTACAAGATTAAAGGAGACTGCCAATCAAATTAAAGGAGCAGGAGGAACTATTAAATAAAAGGATATAAGAAGTAAGTTGTTGAGAACCCTTCTACCTGCCTATGCCATTTGAGTCTTTGCAATCAATGAACTAAGGTCTGTACCTAATATGCCAGTTTCTTTGGATGCTACTATTGGTAAGCTACATGCATCTGAGTTAAGTAATTTTGATAACAGTGGGTCTTCGGTAAATAAAGTAGAATCTGCATTCAGTTCTTTTCATATTGGTGAATCTGATGATTACAATGATAGAATGAGTAAGTACTCTGAAGGGAATCATAGTGGAGCAAGTGAAAGATTTCGTAAGAACATGGAAGAAGTGCACAAACTATATGAGGAAATGAAGAAGCAAGAAGAGTTTGAAGCACTATTAGCCAGAAGGTTACCGAGAGGAAAAGGTAAGTATAAAGGGAAGCTACCTTTAAAATGTTTCAATTGTGATTAAATAGGACATATGGCTTCTAAATGCCCTGACAAAGAATCTAGTGAAAAGAGAGAATCCTAAGATAACAGGCAGAAAGACAACCAATACAGAGGAAAATGAGACTTCAGAAGGAGAGACAGAAAGACATGCCTAGTAGTTGATGAGGAATCCAACAATGATAAATCTGATGAAACTGATACTGAGGAAGTTGTTTATGTGGCTATTAAAGATGGATCAGATGAAGAAAGGTATGAAGAAAAAGCTCTAGTATCTCACATAAATAATAATGATTCTTGGATCATAGACAGTGGATGCTCACATCACATGACAGGTGATAAACACAAGTTTGTTAAGTTAGAAGACTATGATGGAGGCTATGTAAGATTTGGTAATGATGCACCATGTCCGGTGAAAGGTAAAGGATCTATAACACTTCTTGACAATGCTAAATGTGATGATGTATACTAGGTTGAAGGATTGAAATACAATTTGTTGAGTGTAGCACATCTAAACAATACATGATACCGAATAGAATTTCAGAAAGGAATTGTCAAAGTTCATGACAAGCATGGAAAGTTAGCTGCTACCAGGACACAAACAAAAGGCAATACATTTCATCTTGACTCAACTTGGAACAAGTGTCTTTATGCTAAGATAGATAATACCTGGTTATGGCATAAAAGGTTTTGTCATGTAAATTTTGATAATCTGATCAAAATAAGCAAGAAGCACCGAGTAAGAGGTCTATCGAGTCTGGAAAAAACTGAGAATGCTATATGTTGAGGATGCCAAATGGGTAAGATGACAAGATCAAGCTTTACAAGTAAGTCCTACACTTCTAAAGGAATTTTAGATCTAGTACACACTAATCTTTGTGGTCCCATGAAAGTTTGAAGTTATTATGGTGATAAGTATTTCATATTATTTGTGGATGATTACTCAAGGATGATGTCAGTTATATTTTTTAAAAGAAAAATCAGAAGCTTTTCAAATGTTCAAATGGTACAAGGCAAGAGTTCAAAATGAAATAGGAAGACAGCTGAAATGTCTTAGATCTGATAGAGGAGGAGAGTTCACTTCTGATGAATTTAACTTATTTTGCAATGATCATGGTATAAAAAGGCAAGTATCTACATCGAGAACACCTCAGCAAAATGGGATAGCCGAGAGAAGAAATAGATCAATTGTGGACTATGCCAGAACCCTGATGATAGAAAAGAGGGTACCTCAAACATTTTGGAGAGAAGCAATCAGCACTGCAGTTTACACCCTGAACCGAGTTCAACTGAAGAAAGGAACTATGAAGACACCATATGAGATCTGGTATGACAAGAAACCTAATGTAGGTTATTTTAAAATCTTTGGAAGTAGATGCTATGTTCACAAAGATGATAGAAATGAAAAGTTTGATCAGAAAAGTGAAGAAGGAACATTTCTTGGTTATTCTTCTAGAAGTAAAGCATTTAAATGTCTGATCAAATCATCTAACAAAATAGTAGAAAGTGCAAATGTGAAAATTGATGAATTTGCAGAAAGAAATGATGAAGGAAATTCCAAAGAACTAGAAATTATAAAGAATTTGTTTATGTTCAACTGAGAAGTCTTACCGAGAAAGCTACTGAAGAAAATGAAGAGAATGTTCAGTTATCGAGTGATGAAGAAGATCATATAGAGCCTACCGAGCCTATATTAGCCAAATATGTCAGAAGACATCATGCATCAAGTCAGATTATAGGAGCTAAGGATGATCCAGTGATGACAAGGAACAAACTGAGATAGAACACATGTCTGATATCTAAATTCGAACTGAGAATAGTAAAAGAAGCATTTAACAGTGAAGATTGGGTAAATGCTATGATAGAAGAGATTGATCAAATCAAGAAGAATGACACATGGACACTGATCCCAAGACCGAAGGACAAAAATGTAATCGGTACAAAGTGGATTTTCAAAAACAAGATGAATGAAAAATGTGAGGTCATTCAGAACAAAGCAAGACTAGATTGCAAAGGTTATGCTCAACAAGAAGGAATAGATTATGGTGAGACTTTTGCACCTGTGGCTAGACTTGAGGGAGTAAGAACATTGTTGACATATGTTGCTTTCAAAAATTTCAAGGTATATCAAATGGATGTTAAATCTACATTTTTGAATGGTATACTAGAGGAAGAAGTTTACATTGAACAGCCTAAAGGATTTGTTGAAGACAAAAGTAAAGATCAGGTATGCAAATTGAACAAAGCTTTATATGGTCTGAAACAAGCACCTAGAGCATGGTATGAGAGACTGCACTCTTACTTAATCAAGATTGATTTTATAAGGACAAGTGAAAACAACAATATGTACATGAAGAGTGATGAGAACAATGGTATACTGATCTCAGCCATATTTGTTGATATTTTTTTTTGTGGTAATGACTCCTTATGCAAGAATTTTGGGAACAAAATGTGCAAAGAATTTGAGATGTCATTAATCGGTGAGATAAAGTATTTTATAGGTTTACAGATACTACAAATGAAAGATGATATTTTCATTACTCAATCCAAGTACATAAAGGAAATCTTGAAGAAATTTGGAATGGAGGATTCTAAACCAGTAAGTACTTCGATGACTACTAACTGTAAACTATCAAAGAATGATGAATCTGCATTTGTTGATGAGACACTTTACTGATCTATGATTGGGAAGTTGCAATATGTTGTGCATAGTAGATCGGATATAGCACATATAGTAGGTATTGTTGCAAGATTTTCTGCAGATCCCAAAGAAACCCATAGGACAGCAATCAAGAGAATTTTCAGATACCTGAGAGGCACTGAAGATTATGGCTTAGTATATGAAAAGAGAAATGATTTTGATTTAAAAGTTTATACTAATGTTGATTGGGCAGGCAACATAGATGACAGGAAAAACACAAGTGGTGGAGCTTTCTTTATAGGAGAAAGACTAGTGAGTTGGCTTAGTAAGAAACAAGGATGTATTTCACAGTCAACAACAGAAGCTGAATATGTTGCTATAGCATTGAATTGTACCAATATAGCATGGATCAAACAACTGTTGGAAGGTATAAATGAGAAAGTTACCGAGCTAGTAACTATATTCTGGGATAATACTAGTGCCATTAATATTTCAAAGAATCTAGTAATGCACTCTAAGAAAAAACATATCTCTATAAAGTATCATTATCTCAGAGAAGAAGTTCAAGAGAAGAAAGTTGTGCTGGAATATATCAGTTCAAAGGAGCAATTAGCAGACATCTTCACAAAGCCACTGCCAAGGGACACCTTTGAGTATCTTAGAAGCAAGTTAGGGGTCCTACCCCTATCTTCTATTCACTGACAGAGTTCGGTGAAAGCATCAATTTGATGAATCTACAGAATATTATGTGTGGATTGATGCTGATTTACGCACTTTAGAAGGTTTTCTAAAGGTGTGCAGGGAATAGTAAATAAAGACAAGTTCTCTGACTGAGACTGAGATGATACACAACAAGGCAAATCACTTTATAGAGTAAGAAATCATGATTTAGTTCTTTTACTTTTTGGCATTGTTGTCAAAGGGGGAGAAGACTAAATGGTAAATTCCTAAATGAAGAAGATAACTGAAGACTAATGAAAGGGGGAGAAAAATACAAAAGGGAGAAGACTTCATAAGATTTTAACAACTCAAGGATAACAGGAGAAGTCTAATAGCAATTTGAACCCAAATCAATTTGAATATCTTGTTGGTATTACCATTTAAAAGTTGGTTTTGCCATCAATGCCAAAGGGGGAGATTGTTGGCATTTCAATAGAAGGAGATTGTTGATATTCATTAAGGATATTGAGAAGGTTGTTGAAGATTATTTGATATAACTGAAAAAGGATGATAACTATCTTTATAACATTATTTTGTCATTGATGTCAAGAAATTGATTTTCTGATTCAGTATGATGTTGCCATATCTTGAGGAGATTGATTTAAAGAGAATTTAGTGGTCGGTAAAAGACATAGAAAGAATGTGATAAGAAAGGGGAGAAATAAGTTATTCAATGGGCAACTATTACCGAGTTAGACAATTATGAGATCATGATGTTTAGATTGTTTTGATATCCTACAAATGTTGTTGATTGTAAGGTTAATACTATACTATGTCACCGAGCAAAGAACCCAGTCGGTAAACCCTAAGGAACCTAGTTGGTAAAACCTAAGGTTATCGATATTGGTTAATGAAGGCGGAATGTCTACCGAGTAAAGTTTAGTATTTACTGAGTTGCAACCGAGTTATAACAGATCGCATTGGATGGATAAAAGCATTATTTAATGAAGGACAATGATTAGCTAGAGATGTATAAATGATTGATATGTCGTGCATGAAGTTTGTTAAGGATCTATGGCAATAGAAGATCAGCAGGAAGATCTATAGTGCAAATTGAACCGCAATAGTCTTGTGCAAGTTCCAAGAAAGGAATGCAAGTCCCAAGTCCCGAGGCAAGGTAAAACATTTTCAGATCGAAAGATGCATTGAACCTAGTCAAGATTGAAGATCTAATGGCTAAGATTGATCATGAGAAATGCGATCAAGGAAATTCAGCGGTTGGCAAATTGTTTATAAATAAGAAATTGTTGATTAACAATGTATACAAGCAAGTGTAAGCACAGGGATGCTACATAGTGATTACCAAGCGCAGTAGGTTGAAGACCTGTTTGAATAACAGAGTAAGGAGCCCAACAGAGGGACAAGATAAGTCCTATGACAAGATTGTTTTGAGCAAATAAGAATCTGCTTTAGCATATTCGATGTGAAGTTGCAGATATATTTATTACTGTTGTTTATTTTGTAAGTGACAAAAAATCTATTAACCGAGTGGACTTAACAGTTTTATTTGTAAACCCTCTAGCAAGGTAACATTCTAAATGAGTGTTTGAAATCCTTTGACAAGGTCACTTCTAACAAAGTGAAGATCCTAATAGATCTGAGGGAAATCCCTTAACCGGGTCACATCTAGCAATGTGTTTGTAATCTTTAATAGGATTTGCTTTTAACCGAGCATACTCTAGAAGAGTATATTTCTTAGTGGGTCCGAAATCCCACAGTGTTTTTCCCTATTTGGGTTTCCACGTTAAATCTGGTGTTATATATGTTATGATGATTATGTGTTTATAAGTTAGCATGTTTAGCAGTTTTGGTTATATTGATGAAGTATAAGTTACCGAGGTCGAATCTGTTGATTTTATGGATTATTAAGTTTGTATGATTCACCCCCCCCCCTCTCATCTTGTTAGCTATTGGCATCAGTTCTTTACATTTAGTATCAAAACTTAACAGATCTTACCATCCCCTCCTAGGAGATCGCATTCTCCAAGTGAAAATACCATGGTCTCAAGAGAAATGTATCATGCCAAACTCTAATTTGCAATCAAGAGCATACCATGACATAACACCAACATAGTATAAACCAACATCACTTGTCAAGCACCTCCAACACCTCACTCCAAAAACTGTAAGAGCCCTCCATGGTTGCAAGATGTTACACATCCTTATATAGTGTACACGCAAAAGATGAAAGAACCCTTTTCTAGAAACAAGATCTAAGAGTCCCTCCAAACCATCTATATCACTAAAGAAGAGCATTCATCTCCAAGTGATGAATAGACAATCACTACTTAAGCTCCCACTAAAATGTGATACTAAGCTCTCCAAGCACGACACACCATCTCCCAAATCTGAAAATCATCTAGGTCTACACACATACAAGTGTACAATATCACACTGAGTGAAACCAAGATCTCCAAACCAAGGCAATACACCATGCTATAGGAACCCATAACTAATTATCTAGGTACTCACTTATCATCCATCCACTCATCCCAAAGAAAACACACCAATGCATAAGTCATCATAGACAAGGCCAACTAACAAGTCTTCATCAAAATTGAATCAAACCTCATGGCTAGACAGTCCACATACAAGTTATCCCACTGGTAACTGAATAGGTGATCAACCCACACAACTGTATAACTCGTAGATCCAATCATTGCAACATGTGAACCCACTATCACATCAAAAACATGCAAACTGAGATCTCAAAGAGAATAATCATGTAGACAACATGACTCAAACACTGAATCAAGCACAAAAATTATTTGCCAATCATGTCGACATTAAGCACCATAGTTTAGGAATCCACCAAGTATCACCATAGAAATGATGAGTGACTAATCACATACCAACATCCCCATGCAGAGAAAGCATTTCAACTCCTCTCATCATGCATGTAGAATAAATGCAGGACTGCAACTATCTCATCCAGTAACACTCCAAAGGAAAACAAGGTCTAAAAAATAACTCTTCAATAGGTCCACAAAACCACAATTTTTTTTCTTAACCATGTAAAAACTGCAAAACCACTGTGTTTGAGAACACCCATGCACATCCTGTTGGCATTGTGTGGTCATTGATGTCAACTGGTACAACCAACCGGTATGCAGGAAGGTGTATGCAAGCAGAAAAATAAGGTGTGTTACTGGTAAACATGAAATGCAACCTCTACTAGTAAACATGACCACTGGTAAGCAAGCAAAAGACAACAAAGAAGAACATGATCACTAGTATGCAAGAAGGAGTGTAATCCACTGGTAGACATGTTAATCAGGATGCACATTGATGACATGTTTTACTCAAGGATAATACTGGTATGGAGGCAGGTGTAATATCACTGTTAAATAGACTTATTGGATGGATCGATGTGGTTGTTGACTGGTTGATGTACTTCAATCGACAGAGAAAAGGAGATAGGAAGGCATGAAGGATATGTAGTTAATGCATCACCGATAAAGTGAGTTGAACCGGTTGAATGAAGGTATATACTGGTAGTGTGCCTTGGTTGGTGAATGAACCTAAACCAACTCAGTGGACTGAACATAGGTGGATGTCGACAAGGATGACATGTGGATACTAGGTGGCAAGCATCCAGAGGTCAGTGAAGTATCCATCGACGTGGTAGGTGATAAGTAGGTCAACTTTAAAGAAGGAACCCATAAATCACGGGTCAATGGTAAAAGAAGTGTGGCTCAAGATAGATCAAGATGCAAAAGCTTTATGGTGATGTAAATAAAGCATGACAATCCGATCTTTGTGCTCATTGGTCGAAGGAAACAACTAAGGCATTAATGGTGATTGACAGACCGAGGCTAGAAATCAAGTTGTAGGTTGCTAAATGTAGAAAGCGTGTACTAGAACCTTCAGATATGATGCTGATTGTTGATTTGTTGTAGATCATCAATCAAGGAGATGAGATCCGATCATATTTGCTATGGATTGCGTAGGTGGAGAAAAACCCTAGTGCACCATCACTTGAATTCTGGTCTTGGTGGGAAAGCCAAGCATATATATGCAAACCAAAGATGAAATGGGGTGATGCTAGATGGCGGAAAAGATAGAGTAACTTAGAGAGAAGAGAGTGATTAGAGAGAAGATCAAAAGTATCTAAGTGTTGGAGGTGGACTGATAGAAAGGTTGAACCAGTAAGAGGGTTTATGAGAGGTTTTACCAGTAAGGTTAGAGCAACCGGCAAGCTTCCAAAGAGGATAACAATTGTGTGAATCGGCAAGGGAGATTCAGGAAGAAAGCTACTGAAAGTGAGGAGAAAAGAGAGTGTATTGGTGGAGATCATGCAAGAAAAAATCAGGGCAAAAAGGGTATAAGAAAGAGGATAGTGAACCAGCAGTGAACTGAGCAGAGGAGAACTTGTAGAGAAGAGTTGAACCGGTGAAGTATTTTGATTGCAAGAGTTACAAAACTCATTTTTAACAAGGCTACAACTAGTGTATTGATCTAATCTATTGTATCTCACTGAGTTGGTGCTAGGTGTAGGGGCTAGTGCTCCTTGGGTTGGTGCCCTAAATATTTGTAAATATGTTGTTTCATTGTGAGGCTGGATTGGAGTAGTAGTCTCCAACAACTTTTCTCACTGAGGTTTTTCCCATATTGGGTTTTTCCTCATACATACAATGTTATGTGTTGTGTGTCTTTGTGTGTTTGCATTTGATTACTTCCCTTACCTCACTGGTACATCCTCCTTGTGTTTGATTTGCTAATTGGTACCAAAACTTAGGTCTAAAGTGTTTAGAAGATTTGATACCACTGATTCATCCCCCTCTCACTAATACATTGTGGTCAACACATACATACACACTTCACCTCTGTAAGATTCAAAAGTCTAATAAAGCACCAAATAGCTTAACCAAGAATAATAGGCTATAATAGATGAGCATCACCATATCTTTTTAAGGAAAATCTATAAACCCCTCTAATCCAAGGAACATGAATCTGAGCCATGTAACTACAATCATCCATAAGGAAAAAGAAACACAAGAACTCTTGGCCCATTGGTAGGCCAACTCCATAACCACCATTAGTACATGCATCAGAGGGAGACATGCTATTCCGAAAGGTTCTAGATCATCAAATGATCAACTCCATAACCTGTTGGCATTTGCATGAAGATTGCATTGATGAACTATTATGTTGTCATTGATGTCAATTATAACCATTAATGATGTTGTTTTGCCACCGGTAGGTGAGCTAGTGAAGGAAACCGGTATTACTAGAGAAGCAAAGAGATCAACCGATAACCCTACCTATTGATGTGCTAAACCCTAAAACTCAAACCAATGGAGCTTGGTGAATCGGTTGTATTGGTTTATGATAAAATGATGAGTAGTAATGATTATGCCACATATGCATGATGTATGTGAAGAGCTTCAAATGGTTTTTGGCGCATAGAGATAACGGTTTTATCTTAGGAATGAGTGAGTACATTGCATGTAGTGGAAACCGCATGATGAGTTACAGGGATTGATGAAGCGGTGATCAAGGAGCGATTGAGGTTGTCTTAAATCATGTGTAATGATTGCTATGTAATCCAATGGTCATACTTGAACCAATTTGTTTGTAATCTCTATGAGATCTTAGGTTTGTGATGTGTTACAGACATGTTGTTTTTCTTATAAGGTCGATGAGTTGTTTTATTGTAGTGTTGGCAATTTTGGTTGAATGTAAGAGTGATTGGTTGCTGAACCAAAAGGTGTATCTACAATATGTGTGAAGGTAGATAGGAGCATGAAAAATATTTGATCAAGCAATGTAGTGCTATTCACCAGATCAGCAAACCCTTGTTGTTCTCTAACAATTACAACAGTCAAAGCCCTTAACCAGGCAAGCGCTAATAGGCTTAGTGTTATCTAAATCCTCTAACCAAGTGATCCATTAGCTTGGATTTCAAATCCTCTACTGAGGTTACCCCTAATAGGGTATTGCTTCTAATAGGGCTTTATAGTCAATCCCTTAACCGGGTGGTCCCTAATAGGATTTGTTCTTAATTGGACTTATTGCAAAGCTCTAACAGGCATGGTTCCTAGCATGACGAACTTCAGAAAAGTTTAGAATACTTGTGGGTATCTTTCCCCACCATGGTTTATTCCATTTGGGTTTCCACATCAAAATCATTATATCAAGTGGTGAATGTTTTTGTGGTTATGTTTACTATGGTTAATTTTCTTAACTGCTAAATCCACTTAGATTTGATATGATGACCAGCTGTAATCTAAAATGTGCTTTTACTTTTGTCAATAAAGTATTTGGATGATTTGGTCAAAAGGTTTGAGAGTTTCAAAGTTGTTTCACAGTTATTTTGATTTGACAGTCAACCGGTATACTTGACAGTGATATTGGGATTTGTAGTTTAGTGTTTGAACCAGTTAGTTCTGAGTTTGACTTGAGAGGTTGTTTATGAGTTTGGTGAAAGTTTAGTCAGTTTTCTATCTACTGATTCACCCCCTCCTTAGTAGTTGTTCGGTTCCTTATTGATTCATCATACCATCAATTGGTATCAGAGAATTTCAGGTCTTCTAGTGTCTAAGCCTAATAACTTGAGGTAAAGATCTAGAATAACATGATGAAGAAAGAAGGTCTAAAGTTTAATAGCGAAAACTACAAAATATGGAGTGATAGAATGAAAATCTATATCAAGAGTTTAGGAATTCAATACTGGGAACATGTTGTTACTGAATATGTTGCACCTAATGGGACTATGTCTGATGATCAAAAGAAAGAGAAACAAGAAAATAATCAAGCATTGGAGGCCATTATCAGTTCTTTGTCTGATTCAGAGTATGTTGATGTCCATGGTCTGGAGACTGCTTATGAGGTGTGGAAGAAACTTGAAGAAATCTATAGTGGTGATGAGCATGTGAAGATTGCTAAAGAAGAGAGTCTGAGAGGTAAATTTGATGACATGTGAATGGTTGAAGGAGAGAATATACAACAATATGGTCAGAGTATCAAAGAGATAGTTGGTGAGATCAAGAGTGTTGGTGGTAAACTGGAGGATGCCACAATGGTTAGTAAGGTGTTGAGAACCTTTGTACGAGTCTATGTTATATGAGTTGTAGCCATTCAAGATATAAATTATATTGATAAAACCATGGTAACTCTTGACTCCATCATTGGTAAGCTTACTACATTTGAATTAAATGGTTATGATGGTAGTGCTTAGAAATTTGAATCTGCATTTAGAGCTTCGGTTTCTAACCCCCTTATGAGGAAAAGTAGAGATTGTAGTAACAGTTATGAGTCTAGATCCAGTAGAGAAGTCGATGATGAAGACAGTTTGATCGAGGTTGAAGCTTTGTTGGCCAAGCGGTTACCCAGAGGTACCGATAAGTATAGAGATAAATTACCTTTGAAATATTTTGCATGTAACAAGATTGGACACATTGCAGCTAACTGTCCTCATGGTGACAATGAGCATAAGCGTGAGAAGTACAAGAGGGTGGGTGCAAGAAGTAGGGTCCCAATTCCGCGGAAGTCTGTGAGCAAAAAAGTTTGTCGCTAGAAACGAGTGCCCTTTTTGTAAGAAACAGACATCCATTTAGCTTCAAGGCCCCGACCCATAAAAATAAAACGGGTGCACGTTTTGAAAAATGGGTGCCCATTTAGGATTAGACCACCGTAGAGAAATAGGTGCACGGTTTCTAGAAATGGGCACATGTTTCTAAAAACATGTACACATTTCTAAAAACACGTACTCATTTCTAAAAACGGGCACTCGTTTCTTAAAATGCTACAAATTTGAAAACGGGTGCCCATTTTTTTAATTTTAAATAATGGGTGCCCGTTTCATAAAAGATGGAGTAGGAAACAAACCTATGCCTCGGTTTTGGCTTCGGGTTAGGCTTGGTCCCACCAAGCCTATGCTTGGACCTCCAAAAAAATGGCTAAGGCATTGGAATACCATATTTCTGCCTTGTCATAATTTTTTGAAGGTCTTCCCGATCGTATTTTTTGATGAAACGAAAACCCATTAGAGTTCTCACTATCCTGATTTAAAAAATGTAAATTTCATAGTGATATGATTATTTTTACTATTTTTGCATTATTTATTAATCAAAAGTGGTACCTTAATGTAAAATAGTGAGGTTCAGTAAAACTTTAATAACTTTTATGTTCTTATGTTTTTTGGAAAATAAATAGTATGACATCAATCTACATACAATTCTTTTGAAGATTAAAAAAAAATAAAAAATATGAAATTTTCATCAAATTATGGTGGTCGTAGACTAGATGTTTTGAAAATGTACCTTATATAGTCAATTAAAAATTATTTTAAAAATATAATAAAAATATTCTCATCAATATTTGGTGTATTAGGTATCTTCTCCCAAAAGGATTTGCAAAAATTCATTTATTTATGTCAAAATATGGTGGTCGTACACATGTGTGGTATGGTCCTGAAACAGGGATTTTGAAAAAGTGGTTTTTAAACATGCCAAATAAAAAGAAATTTCTACCATGTGGGTATTGAAATAAATTACATATTTGAAAATTAGACTCCGAGCACTACATTTTCTATTACCAAAGTTTTTTCAGATTCAATCTCTAAGTGCATCAAATTTTGACATCGATCGACAAAAAATTTGAAAAATAGGGAAAACACTTCCACTTTTTGCTCAAAAGTGGGACTCAACTTCTTGTAGCCACCCAAGAAGTACAAAGGAAAAGGAAAAAGAGATTGTCTCATTGTAGTTGATGATGGTATCATTGATGAGGAATCTGAGGGAGATGCTAATGAAGACATTGTCTTTGTAGCCATTAAAGAGGAGACATCTGATCAGAAGGCATTAGTTTCTCTCATGGATAGTTCTGATGATTGTATCATAGATAGTGGTTGCTCACACCACATGACCGGTGACCGAAGTAAATTTCTTATTTTGAAGGAATTTGAAGGAGTTGTGAGATTTGGAAATGACTCACCCTGCATGGAAAAAGGAAAGGGAACCATTTCTCTTAATGGAAAGAGAAGTGCAGATGATGTCTATTGGGTTGAAGGATTGAAGCACAATCTTTTAAGTGTAGCTTAACTCAATGATAGAGATTATACATTGGAATTAAAGAATGGAATGTGCAAAATATATGGGAGAAAATGTGAATTGATTGCAACCAACAAGCAAACAAAAGGTAACCTGTTTCACTTGAATCCTAAAGTCAACAACTGTTTAATTGCTAAAGTAGATGATAGTTGGCTTTGGCATCAAAGGTTTTGTCATATAAATTTTGATAACATTATTAAGGTCAGTAAGTCCAAGTCGGTAAGAGGTTTGCCTTAGTTGGACAAACCAGTGAATGCTCTGTGTAAGGAATGTCAGTTAGGAAAGATGACATCCTCAACTTTTAAGAGCAAATCCTTCTCAGTAGAACATTTGCTAGATTTGGTTCATACAAACCTCTGTGGACCAATAAGGACTAAAAGTATTCAAGGTGACAAATATTTTATGATCTTCACTAATGATTGCTCAAGAATGATGTGGGTCACATTCTTGAAGGACAAAACAAAAGCCTTTAGTAAGTTCAAGGCATTCAGGGCCTTAGCTGAAAAGGAAAGTGGTAAGAAGATCAAGTGTCTGAGGATTGATCAAGGAGGTGAATTTACTTTAGAGGAATTCACTAGATATTGTGAAGACAATGGAATTAAGAGGCAACTTTATGCTTCGAGGACACCACAACAGAATGGTATTGCAGAGAGAAACAACCGATCAGTTGTTGAAGCTGCTAGAACGATGCTTATACAAGGAGTAGCAAAACCTTTTTGGTGAGAAGTTGTCAACACAACTGTCTACACTATGAACTGGATATTGGTAAAGAGAGTTAAGGATAAAACTCCTTGTGAATACTGCTATGGTAGATCACCTAATGTCAGTTATTTTAAGATTTTTGGTAGTAAATGTTTTATCAAGATAGATGACTATGTTAGTAAGTTTGAGGCTAAGAGTGATGAAGGAATATTTCTTGGCTACTCCACCAAAAGTAAGGTCTACAAATGTTACATTAACCGGACATAGAGAATCATTGAAAGTGTCGATGTCCGAGTGGATGAGTGTCTTGAAGTTTCAGGAGAAACTAGTAAAGAAAAGAAGGAAGATGAACCCTGCATTCTAATTTTGCAACTAGAATCGATGAAGCGAGAAGCTGGTGAAGTGAATGTTGTAGTACCATTTCAACCAGAATAGTTAGATTCAGAAGAAGGCGATGAAAGTGAGGAAGAAGAACCTGAAGATAATGATCATGTCATTCCAAGGTATGTGAGACTCAATCATAATCCTGACCAGATTATTGGAGATAAAGATGTTGGAGTGTTAACCAGAAGAAGAATTAGACAAAATTCTTGCATGATCTCCACTATTGAGCCTAGAACTACTAAGGAAGCATTTGGAGATGATCACTGGATTAAAGCTATAGAAGAGGAGCTTGACCGGATTGAGAAGAACAATACATGGACCCTAGTACCCAGTCCAATGAATAAAAATGTGATAGGTACTAAATGGGTATTCATGAATAAACTGAATGAAGATGGAGTAGTAGTTAGAAACAAAGCTAGATTGGAAGGTGTTAGGGCTCTACTTGCATTTGCAGCATATAAGGGATTCAAAGTATATCAGATGAATGTGAAGTCAACATTTTTAAATGGAATACTGGAAGAAGTAGTATACATTGAGTAGCCAGATGGTTATGCATTGACTGATGCAAAGGATATGGTGTGTAAACTACACAAGGCACTATATGGTTTGAAGCAAGCACGAAGAGCATGGTATGAAAGGCTACATTCACACCTGATCAAGATAGGTTTTTAGAGAACCAATGAAGATAACAATATATATCTCAATTTGAAGGAGATAAGATACTGGTTAGTGAAGTGTTTTTGGATTATATTATATTTGGAGGCAATGATGACATGAGTGATGACTTTGAATATGAGATGAAAAGTGAATTTTAAATGTCTCTAGTAGGAGAGATAAAATTCTTCATAGGTTTGCAAATTTAACAGATGAAGAGTATTTTTATCACACAGTCTAAGTATGTGAAAGAGGTATTGAAGACATTTAGAATGAGTGACTGTAAACCAATTGGCACACCAATGGTTATAGGTTGTAAACTGTCTAAGGAGGATGATGTCGCATCTCTTGATGAAAAGTACTATAGATCAATGATAGGGAAACTGCATTATGTTGTTCATAGTAGATCGAATATTGCTCATGCGATTGGTTTAGTTGCTAGATTTCAGAAGAACCCAAAGGGGACACACTTGATAGAAACCAAAAGGATATTTAGATATTTGAAAGGTACGATTAACTATGGATTATGGTATCCATATGCAGGTAACTTTGATTTGAAGGTTTATAGAGATGCGGATTGGGCAAGTAATGTTGATGATAGGAAGAGCACAAATGGTGGTGTATTCTTTCTTGGAGGAAGACTTGTTTCATGGAGCAGCAAGAAGCAACGCTGTATATCACAGTCCACTGTTGAAGCTGAATATGTTGCAGTGCATATGAATTGTACCCAGGCTATCTGGATGAAACACATTCTAGAAGGATTCAAGTTGAAGATTACGGATCAAGTAAATATTTTATGACATGACAATACCAGGGCAATAAATATTTCAAAGAACTTGGTGTTGCATGCTAGAACCAAGCATATTGAGCTGAAATATCATTTCTTGAGAGAGAAAGGGCAGAGTAAAGATGTGTTATTGGAGAATGTATCTACTAAGGAGCAACTAGTAGATATCTTTACTAAACGTTTGCCTAAGAATACTTTTGAGTATCTTAGAGGTCAACTAGGGGTTGTGCCCCTACATGATGTCAATTGAGCAAATGTGGAATACATCAGTCCTGGAGCTAATTGAAGAATCTTGAAGCAGGATTGGTGTAGATTGGAGCTATACCACAGGAGGAGCATCAAGTTGCAGATTGTTGATGTAGAACAGTGAAGTATGAAACTACATGTTTTTACTTTCACTTTGGCATTGTTGTCAAAGGGGGAGAAGAACTATATGATTATGGGAAAAAGGATTGTATGATTGATAGAGAGAATATCTATAGCCAGTTACCAGCTGAAGACATGGAGACTCAGTTGAAGGAGAGTACATGGTAAAATGTAAACCAGGATTCCTATTCACCATCATAACAATCAAGGGTATTGATACTTGTATTGTAATCAATGCCAAAGGGGGATATTGTTGGCATTTTCATGAAGATTGCATTGATGAACTATTATGTTGTCATTGATGTCAATTATAATTGGTAAAGATTTTATAATGATGTTGTTTTGCAACCGGTAGGTGAGCTAGTGAAGGAAACCGGTATTACTAGAGAAGCAGTGAGATCAACCAGTAACCCTACCCGTCGATGTGCTAAAACCTAAAACTCTAACCAATGGAGCTTGGTGAATCGGTTGTAGTGGTTTATGATCAAATGATGAGTGGTAATGCTTATTCCACATATGCATGTTGTATGTGAAGAGTTTCAAATGGTTTTTGGCACGTAGAGATAACGGTTTTATCTTGGGAATGAGCGAGTACATTGCATGTAGTGGAAACCACGTGATGAGTTACAAGGATCGATAAAACGGTGATGAAGGAGCAATTGAAGTTGTCTTGAATCATGTGCAATGATTGCTATGTAATCCAACGATCATACTTGAAATGATTTGTTTGTAATCTCTATGAGATCTTAGGTTTGTGATGTGTTACCGACCTATTGTTTTTCTTATAAGGTTGATGGGTTGTTTTATTGCAGTGTTTGCAATTCTGGTTGAATGTAAGAGTGATTGGTTGCCAAACTAGAAGGTGTATCTACAGTATGTGTGAAGGTAGATAGGAGCATGAAAAGGATTTGATCAAGCAATGTAGTGCTATTTACCAAATCAACAAACCTCTATTGTTCTCTAACAATTACAACAGTCAAATCCCTTAATCGGGTAAGCTCTAACAGGCTTAGTGTTATCTAAATCCTCTAACCAGGTGATCCATTAGCTTGTATTTCAAATCCTCTACTGAGGTTAGTCCTAACAAGGTATTGCTTCTAATAGGGCATTATAGTCAATCCCTTAACTGGGTGTTCCCTAACAGGATCTGTTCTTAACAAGACTTATTGTAAAGCTTTAACAGGCTTGGCTCCTAACAGGGCGAACTTCAGAAGAGTTCAAAGTACTTGTGGGTATTCATCCCCACCGTGGTTTTTCCCATTTGGGTTTCCACATCAAAATCATTGTGTCAAGTGGTGAATATTTTTGTGGTTATGTTTTCTATGGTTAATTTGCTTAACTACTAAATCTGCTTAGATATGATATGATGACCGACTATAATCTGAAACATTCTTAAATTACTTTTGTCAATAAAGTATTTGGATGTTTTGGTCAAAAGGTTTGAGAGTTTCAAAGTTGTTTTACTGTTATTTTGATATGATAGCCAACCGGTATACATGACAGTGATATTGCAATTTGTAGTTCAGTGTTTGAACCTGTTAGTTCTGAGTTTGACTTGAGAGGTTTTTTTTGAGTTTGGTGAATTTTTAGTTAGTTTTCTATCTACTGATTCACCCTCCCCAACCCCCTTTCAGTAGTTGTTCAGATCCATATTGATTCATCATACCATCATAGCCTCCCTATGCATTCAGGTTAACAAAAGCAACAACTTCCAATAATGGGAAAAAGAAAACACCCAGCATAAGCACATCACTCCATAGTTGAAACAACCTAACCTTCTCCATATTACCAAGTAGCCACTCACAAACACCCAATATGAAAACATTGTTGCATGCGACCATAAAGCATAAAAATACACCCCACGCACAAGGAATTATACTGCTATCAACCAGGATCTCGAGATCAACACCATTTTAATGTGACCAACTCTATTTTCTCTGTCTTAACCATCCTTCAAAATGTGTGTTGTCTCCTAAAACTAAAACAAATGCAAAACTTTCACTCACCAAAGGATCAATCTTCAGTTGATTCCTTCAGATTCCCTCAATCTTGTCAGGGTAAGAAATCTTCACATAAGGAAATACCCAAAACCCAAAACACCAAGGATCTTCACATGCATTAACATACAAGCACATGCAAGTAACATGGGAGTCCATGAAAGTACATACAACACACATGCAAATATATGCAACTCACATAACACACATGAAAACAACCTACAAATCCTGGAACATAGCTCTGATACCAAATAAAAGGAAAACGGGCATCCCAGAAAAGACATCTAAGAACAGTATGCACATTCAACATCCATTACAAATGCACACTACTATTTTATAAAGTAGAATTAGACACAATTTATTTTCCATATTAACCCTTAGAGGAAAGTGATTGCAATTTAAGATCTTGCCAGATCAAATAGCAGTTTGAGCAACATGCATACATTTAGATTCAACAACACAAAATCATAAAATAAAAGAATAAGAGAGAAGAATAGAACACATATTTACCGTGGAGAAAAACCCTTTCGAGTAAAAAACCCCACACTCCAAAACCAAAGAGCCATCAAGTATTATTCAACAACAAAAATAGTTACAATACAATCTTCAGGCTTTAGGCCAATACATGGAGATTTACATCCTGCTCCATTCTAGAGAAAATCTGGTAGCATAACCCCTGTAAAATGAACTTCTTTCTCCCTTTTTTCATATAACTCCTCTAGCAATTCATATATTTATAAAGCTTACAATGCAAAAACAATAGCTTCCCAAAAGTGTCCACAATCAATGTATCCGCGAATGTAATTAGAAACTTATCTTGCATAAGTCTTGCATAAATAATTTTTGATGCAAATATTATATATTCCATAAAAATAAAACATCCAAAATGAGATAAACAAGCCTTTTGCTAATTTGGAACTTTCCATTTTACTCCAAGCCTATCCAAGTGGAAGATTTGGTCCCGCCGAAAATCTTTCCAAAAACGTGGACAAGAAAATAAAACAAAACTACACATCCACTTGTTGCAAAAGGGGAGATTTGAAGAGCTCCAAAGAAATTTTCTTCTCAAAGTTCCTACCTTGTGCCAAGTGTCACAATTTCCTTTCACCTCAAAGCTTGTTGTACACTTGTCATCGGGCCCCACAATTAAGCTTAGCATTTTGGAAACTTAATATATTCCATTAAATAAATAAAATCAGCACATAAGACAATTTAATTAATTAAATAATTTCCTTGAGACTCCTAAAGTTGAAGCAACTAATGTCTAGATGAGTTAGCAAACGATATATTACTAAAACCTTTGTTCAAAAATAATAAATAAATTACAGAACCAATTAAAACAAATGTAAGGGAGCCAACAAAATAAGCATAAACCCACTCACCAAAATGTCAAATATAATGGACAGGTAGCGGGCATTATTCCCTACCTATGACCTGCGAATGCAGTTCTGAACAGCCACATTGCTGCCCACGGAATTTATATGTTTCAATCGCTGCAACTGCTGAAATCTTGTTATATCCTGCAACTTCTCACACCTATTAATTGTAACCCTCTCTCTCGAGACAACTCAATCTGCAAAGACACAGCTCCTTGAGCTCAGGGCATTCACTAATAATCAATGTCACAAGCTTTGTAAGATCAGATTTTTGCAATGCAATGGTGATCCCCTCGACAAAACTCAGATGGGTAAGACTTGGCAGCTCTTCCAGCTTTGTACAATAACAAACACTAAGCTCTTTAACCTTCACAAGCTTAGACATTCCAGAAACGTTTCAAGTTTCACAATAATAAAACTCAAGACAATCCAGCTTCTCACAGCCATCGATTTTAATTGTCTCCAGACAACTCATTTAAGTTGGTCTCTGCTCAAGCTCTGGACAGTTAAGAATGTTTAATCTTAAAAGCTTTGCAAGATAAACGTCCCTAAGAATGCTTTCAAATTGTTTCAACCCTTCAAGTCAAGAAAATTCAGCCTCTAATATTTATCAATTGCAACCCTTTCCAGACAGTCCAGACCGGAAAGACTTCGCAACCATTAAGCTCAGAACATTGACGAATTTTCAGCTTTTCAAACATTGCAAGATTAAATGTTCCTGGCACCACTTTTCAGTTTATTACAATACTTCAGCTCGAGTCTATTCAATTTTTGTTAAAGATGACAGATTCAGCTCAAATGGATTTTCCATATGATACAATACTCCTGCTAGCTAATCTCTATCTTTTCAAGGTTATTCAGGCCTGACACTTCACTTATCAATGTCATTATTTCTTTGAGGCATTTTGTCAAACAGTTGACGTTCCTTGGTCTATGCTTTGGCATTTTCCATACATGTCTATCACAGCATTTCCTACGATAATATCTGACAAAAAAATCCCCTTCAATTAAGCTTTGATTGATGTCCATGCCCTGTTTCAAAGCTCTCATATTGGCACTGGAGGGAAGTATGCAAGCCTTTCTAACCAATCCATTTTGTGCATATCCCGCAATCATGGCATTCCATGAAGCCGTATTCTATGGAGATATTTTGTCATACGGTTCCCACCCCTTGTCTATGCTTCCACATTTTGCACACATGTCTCTACCATCGCAGTTGCAACTACAACATCTGACAAAATTGTTCTATTCTTTATGCTTTCATCTATGTCCATACCCTGTTTCATAGCTCCCAATTTGGCACAGGCAAGGAGAATACTGGCAAAGGTTACAGAGCCTGGCTTTACACCTACCAATTGCATTTTCTTGGAAGTTCCTTAAATCTTCTTAAAAATTCGATTTTGTGAATAATCTGCAATCGGGGAATTCCATTAGAACACGTTTCTTTAGTCATTCTATCAGTTCACGGGCCTCATCTATGCTTACACATTTGCATATCCAGCAATCACGGCAATCCATGAGACCACATTTCTTTGAGGTATTCTGTCAACCTGTTCATTTGCCTTATCTGTGCTTCCAAATTTTGGATACATGTCTACCATGGTAGTTGTAACTACTACATGTCACAAAATTCATGTCCTTTATCCCTTGATGGATTACATACCCTGTTCGAAAGCTCCCATTATGGCACAGGCAAAGAGGATGCTGGCAAATGTTGCGGAATCGGCATTTACACCTGCCAATTTCATTTGCTTGAAAGTTTCTGAAGCCTTTTCAACAAATCCATTTTGCGTATATCTTCCAATAATAGCACTCCACGCGACTGAAGCATTCAATCAAACAGTTCACGTGCCTTGTCTATACTTCAATTTTGCATACATGTCTATCAGAGCATTTCAACAACATCTGACAAAATTTCTCTATCCTTTATGCTTCTATGGATCCCTATGCCATGTTGTAAAGCTCCCATTTTAGCACAGGATGGAAGTACGCTGGCAAAACTGATCCGGTTGGAACCCTACTATCGCAGTGCAGGAATGGTGAGTTTGAGTTGAAGTTGGTTTATACGTTGGAATTGAGCTGCTGACTGCTGAGTGCTGACTGTAACCGTTAGGAGGACTACGAAGAGGAACGGCACGGCCATTGACGAAACGAACAGGTTATACGGATCTACATACGCCATGCAAAGAGTCAAAACATACAATATAATCAGTAAACCCAGCCCGTTGATACCACTTGCATAAGACAACCAATACAGTCAAAGTGGCAATAAGACCAAGACACCTACTTCGCAGGTAAGAGAATGAAAGCCCTTTGGACTCTAAAATTTTAGAGTAGCTGAAAGTGAGATAAACCATTGGCTAGGTTTATTTGTTGTCTAATTCAACAATTGTGTTTAGTACACGGAGGATTCTCCATTCTTCACCTTTGTTGACGGGTAGTATCCACCCTTTCTTTATTCCTCGCGGTTCATCTAATGTAATCTCCACTGTTCCCAGTTTGCGATCTTTAATATACCCGGCTATCAGCTCTTGATCAGTAATTACCATGGTAATGATCCACTCTCCTCTATCTATCTGAACCTCTTCAAAGATCCACGACTCCATGGCTCCGTGGCGACAGAGTCCTATATACACGCTGTCCTCACAACATACTTCAACTAACACCACAACGCACAATATGATTGCACTCAGCGAACCTGATTCTGGCATTATTTCTAGCGAATCCAGTGATGCCTTCACAAAGCCACTGCCATCTTTCTCCATAGGAATTTTACTGACTGCACCAGTGCCTTTAAGGTCAGAAAAGAAATGTCCCTCTAAATTTGAGTCGGCTCCATGCCCGGCTTTCCGACTGGCGGTCATGAACTCTGACGGAAGTCTCTGAAAAAGAACAAAAGAAATTGTCTCAGATGTTTACCAATCGAGATATCACTCAAGGCTTTTGAATTTAAAATAAATTTCAAAAACAATTTGAAGCAAACTCAATGATAAATCCACTCTCCAAACTGTCAAATATAATGGATTGATAAGGGGTTGTTATTCAATACCTGTAACCTGTGAATGCAATTCCGAACTGCCACATTGGTGCCAATGGAAAGCTGCATATGTTTCAATCGCTGCAGCTCCTCAATTCCTGCTATATCCTGCAACTTCTCACACCTATTAATTGTTACCGTCTCGAGGCAACTCAGCCTGCCGAGACTTAGCTCCTTGAGGTCGTGGCATTCACTAATACTCAACATGACAAGCTTTGTGGGCAGTGCAATGCTCTTCAGTGTCCTACATTCAGTAATGGTAATCTTCTTGAGGAAACTCTGATGGGCAAGATTTGGCAGCTCTTCTAGCTTATTACAATCATAAATAGTAAGCTCTTTAAGCTTCACTAGTTTAGACATTCCAGACACGCTTTTCAAGCTTTCACAAAAATACAAGCCAAGACAGTCCAGACTCTCACATCCATCGATTTTAATTGTCTCCAGACAACTTAGAAATGCCAATGTTGGTAACTGCTCAAGGTCTGGACAGTCGAGAATGTTTAATGTTAAAAGCTTTGGAAGATTAGACATTCCTGATAATCTTTTCAAATTTTTGCAACCCTTCAACTCAAGAAAATTTAGCTTTTTACATTGATCAATTACAACCCTTTCCAGACGATCGAGACTGGAAAGACTTGGCAATCCATTGAGCTGGGGACATTGCCGAATGGCTAGTACTTCAAGCTTTGCAAGATCAGACATTCCCGACACACTTTTCAGTTTACTACAGTTCTTCAACTTGAGAACTTTCAGTTTGGTTAAACATGACAAATCCACTTCAAATAGATTTTCCATGTGATACAGCTTGAGAGATTTAATGCTTTTATAATGACTTCCACTAATTATGACCACGCTAACTAGATTCTGCTTGCTGATCTCTACCTTTTCAAGGCTGCTCCGGCCAGGCACTCCGGTTACCAATGCCAGAAGACCTTTCAACTTGAAATTCGACAGAACAAAGCTTTTAGACTTTCTTGTATTATTGGAAGCCAGCTGCCCACTTAATGTGTCTTCCCTCAAAACCAAACCTGTAAGATGAACACCGAGGGATTCTAATAAAGGCCACCCATCAATTGGCATTTCTTCAGCATTTAAGACTAACTTTTCCAACTTTGATATTCCGGATAACTTTGGACACTCTTCCATAAAGGTTCCTGAAAGCTGCAGCTCTTTCAACAGGAAAGGTGCCTGCAAATTACTATTAGTTTTGTGAAAACATTCAACACTGTACAAGTTGATCATTAATAGATGATTAAAAAGTAGATTTACAAATTAGCAAACTAAATCAAATTATTAAATACAACAAATTATCTTAACATTCTTCTTTTGTTCTGTAATTTTTTTTTATATATTTATATTAATATCTAAATACTATTAATTGTAATCTTGTTAAATGGCTCGCCAAATGTTAATACTTGTTGAGATGGTTCACTAATGCAAACAAACCCCTAAGAGTCAGGAGGCTGACTGTGAGATGATACAACTATTCTTTAAGTGCTGTTGCATAATAGTCTACCTAGGAGTTAGCTATTTCATAGTAGTCAATTAAGAGCTAAATTAGGTGTTGATTTTCAGTCCACATAGGAGATAAATCAGGAGTTAATTGTTCAGTTTATCAATTTTAATTGGTAGCAGTCTCTGTAGGAGGGACTTTAGGCTTTTGTTATTGAACATAAAGGATTGTTGGTAATTTAGGGGTTAGTTTTTGAAGTTGTAATTGTTGTAGTAGTGAAAAAGCAGTTCATGTTGGAGAGGCAGTTGTAACAGAGATAGAGATCTTTGGTAGTTTCATATGTGATGAATTTAATATTTTAAGAGAACACAACTTGTCAAAAACAGCTAGAAGAATTTTTAGAGGATCTTGTTAGTGATGAAAAATGAGTAGAAGATCATAAAATCCCTAAGAAGAGAAATGGGATAATCGAGGGAGAGAGTAAAGATACAAACAATTATGATATAAATGACAATATCCAAAAAAAGGCCGTCTCACAAAATAGGAAAAGGAAAGCATGCTTAAATGACATAATGAAAAAGAGGAGAAAACACTTTTGGGATAATTTTATTCCCTTGACTTTATTTATATCTTAAATGTGCAAATGTTACAAATGGTGTAAAAAGAAATGATGATTTTCAATGGAGGAGAATTCCTAAGCTTTCAAGGAGATGGGAAAAGAGAAAGAAGACTAATTGGCAAAGATGGAGGATCTCTATTGCAACAAGTGATTGGAAGTGAAAAAAGGAAAAAATGTGATGATTTGAAGAGATATTTAATCTGAAATAAAAGACAATCGTGCATCTCCAAAAATCTAATAGAAAATAGAAATAAAAATCTAATAGATAATAGAAATTTTTACTGTTTTAATTATTGAGGTTTCGAAATTGTAAAAGAAGAGAGAATGATGCAAACAGAGACTGTAAGAATTGATTGTTAATGTTGCACCAATTTTCCCCTTCTCCTGAGCAATTCATTTACGATTCTCCTCTAATATACCATTTCCCCCCTTTGTTAGGCGATTAAAATCGAAAGAACTGAATACCTGTAAATCGCTCTGCCAGAGTCTTTTGAGATGTCCGTTGCGGATTCTCAAACATTGCAAATTGTGAAGAGGAATCCATGAAGGAATATTTGTGTGTACATTCCAATGGAGGTCAAGCTCAAGCCATAGCAAGGAATTTGATATTCCTTCATTATAATTTGAGTTCCCTAAAAAGTAAGTAATTTGAGAACCCAAAGATATGTCAAAAAATGAATGGAAACACCTGTCGGTTGTTTTCTCGAGGATGTTTCTGAACCCTCCGTTTAATTCCTGTGTAGACGGAAGTAGAGAAAGAGAAGCTCAGATTTCTATTTTATAAGAAGTTGAACTTTGGAGTAACACCATAGGAAGCAAAGACATGGAGTAGAAATGAGCATACCAGAGATTTAAGATCTTGATGACGCCACAATCGACGAGGAAAATCTATTCCATCAGCGATTTCTCTCCCCATAACCCGCAGATGGCGATGCATTCTCAATGAGACTCTGTCATCGTGCCATTGTGGCCCATTCCAACTCAACTGTTCTACCTCTTCCACAAGACCCTTGTTTTTAAGATTTTGCAGTGCATGTAGGCCGCTCCACCCAGTTCCGTCCCATACTCTTAAGGCTACGCTCTTCTGTTTGTCTACAAAGAAACACGCAATATCCATAAAAATCTGCTTCTCATCCTCATTCAATGAGTCGAAACTTATTCTCAGCTTCTGCTTTAATTCCTGAGGAAGCGTCTCACTAACTTTTTCCAATTCTAGCTGCCAGTTATCCCTAGTTTTGCCATAAACATTCTTGCCTAGAACCTGAAGAGACAGTGGTAACCCTTCGCAGACATCTACAAAGGACTCAACGAGATCCTCGTATCCAGTAGATGCATGGGCTTCATGGAAAGCATGGCAGCAGAAAAGTTTTCTCCCAAATTTTCTGTCCATTTTTTTAAGATGATAACGATCTGTGATTCCCGCCCATGTAAGGATTTGTTCATCACTGGTTGTTATGATAACAAGATTCTTACCAGGCTGGTTTAGCTTATTCGTTATTACTAGAGCATCCAACTGCTCCACATGATCAATATCATCTAGGACCATTAGAAAGCTCGGTGAATGACATCTTAAACGAGACTTGAGAATGCTTTTCCCTTGTGTGACATCAAAAATTTCTGGAGGAGTTTCATGCAGCAGATCTTTGACTAGTTTCATTTGTAGAGAAGGCAACTGACCTCTCCCAGATTTTTTGCTCACATCAAATAAAAATGATGAAGCCTCATATTCCCTTTGCTTACGATTGAAAATTTCCCTGGCTAGGGTTGTTTTCCCTATTCCGGTCATCCCATAGATGGCGACGAACTTCGCCGACTCATTTTTCTTTCTCATCAGATCGCAGCTGATTTCAAAATCTTCTACAAGCTCATCAAGGCCCACGGGATATTTTGCAGAAGGGAACGACTTTTTCAGCTGTCTTAGTACAGCCGACACTATTTTCTTACAGAGACTGCTGTCATCCCTGAAATTTTACAGGTCAACCAGAATTTGGTGAGAAACACAGTTTGGCGTCTAAGATCAATTATCTTCTAAGAAAAGAAGGTACCTTAACATCTAGAATTATATATTTAGATAAAAAATATTTAGAACGATTCTTACAGATGATTCTTGCAATAGCCATCGATTTTTGAAACAGCCTGGAGGGCTTCTCTCCACTTGTCAAGCTTGTCCAGGTGCTTGCCCTTCTTCTCGTATGTCGTGAGGGCATCCGTATATGTACCCTTTTGTTTGCGGATTTCTGAAGGCTTAACATCATAAAAGACAGGAATGATGGTAGCATGTGTTTGTAACATTAAAAGAAGCTCGTCTAGGCACCAGGCAGATTGTGCATAATGTTTTGAAAATATTACTATGTGAACTAGAGCAGATTGAATGACATTCGCAATGGTAGAAGGAACCGTTTCTCCGAATTCCAACACTGCTGAATCAAGAAACACCCTTATATTTGACTCCTCCAGAGAATTGTAAAGCTCTCTTACTAGAGATTGTTTAACATCTGATCCTCGATGGTTGATGAATACGTCATACAGAGATGTGGCTGATTTTATCCTCTTGCTAGGAGGTTCACTCGCAAAACTATCCTCATATTGTTGGGGAGATGAGGAAGAAGATGCCATGAATGGAAGATTGAAAAGTTAGATAAACAATAGATAATAGGTTAGCTTACAAGACGCCTAATTGATCGCAGTTTGCACAAGGCCTGTGATCTGAAGAAGTAGTTTATATTAGAATCTAAGCACATGAACTTTCGTGCATAATATGATAATTCGATATATTTATTATTAAATAATAATAGAATAACCATAATGTTAAAGCCAGTCGATTTGAGAAATCAACAACATCGTGACCTCGTTATGGTTCCGTGAACGTCCACGATGTACCCACGATGTGCCAAATCATAGAAATAGATGAGATAAAACGATGAAATTGAGAGCTCTCTGCAAATTTTTGTACCGAAATTTCGATATAGTTTTTTTATATCCAGGCAAATTCAGCAACAAGTTTAAAAGATTGGGTGATATATCGTAGATGAAACAACTATTAGCTTTACTGTAATTTAAAATATTTTTACCAATAAACTATTACTTAAATTCTAAACATCAAGCATGTTACCACATCTATTAAGTCTTTATTAAATTCTTTAAAAATAATAATAAAAAAAGAGCAAAACTTTTTCCATCTAAACCAAATTTCTAATACTGTGGGGACTTCTAGTTGGGAGGTTTGCTTGCGCTACGCACCGTTTCCTAGTAGACGTCATGTTACGTCACTGGCTGAAAATCTGGATAAGAGAAGACGTGAAATGAATAACTATAGCCTGTCCCTATCAACGATGATTGCTCCTTAAACGATGCGTACAAGGAAACTAAAACATTAAACAAGAAAATAAAACAGAAAACTCCGCACAGAGAGCTATCAGTCCCGGTTGGATACAGGAATATGTCTTTTTACAATCCCCGACGAACGAGCCCATTTGGATGCGACTCAGCTAGAGACAAGCTGAGACATAATTAATTAAATTTGTGGGTCATTATCCCCTGCTCTATTTTATATGTTTTGGGTGACAGGTTACTTTCAAGTTGATTTTTTTTTTAACTCTTAAATTTTGACTAAAAGTTTGGTTATTAAAAATAATATGTATTTATTTTTATAATAAGTTGCTCTATTGGACATGTTCTGTTCAACAATTTTAATTCATAAATCTATTTTTATAATAGTTAATTAAAATTTTAATTAATTAAATTTGTGGGTCATTATCCCCTGCTCTATTTTATATGTTTTGGGTGACAGGGTACTTTCAAGTTGATTTTTTTTTTAACTTTTAAATTTTGACTAAAAGTTTGGTTATTAAAAATAATATGTATTTATTTTTATAATAAGTTGCTCTATTGGACGTGTTCTGTTCAACAATTTTAATTCATAAATCTATTTTTATAATAGTTAATTAAAATTTTATTTTTGAATTTTTTTTTGAGTTGAAATTTTAGTACATTGAATTAACTTTTTTTTGTCAATTGTATTCATTTGCATTTGTTCTTGACCCGTTTTGGTGGATGTGCCTAATTTATGCTTGATTGTGTTCAATTTCACAACTGTTTTTATCAACTTGGTTCATTTTTCTATTCATGACCTTTTTGGTGACTTGTTTTGCCAATACCCGTGTTGCGCACTCCTGTTCAAACAACTTAAGCTCGAATTTCGAAAAATGAAATTCAGCTATACAAATAGTAGAAATTGTCTAGCTTTGTTAGCCTTCCCTAGAAATTAATTCTGAAAAAGCGTAAGTTGCACATAAATACATCTTCCTCTCTCATTACAAATTCTAACTAAAGTATTGAGTCTCACAAACAACAATTCTATCATTTTCCAAGTACACGTCCACATTTAAGGATCAAAGCATGTTCAAGTATACAAGTTTGTTACAACAATCATGATTAACCACATTATGTTTCTCTGTAATGAAAGCATACGCTAAAAGTTGGAGGATTTCAATCTGTCACATCAAGTCTTGCCAATGTTTTCATTATTAAGGTAATATCATTTAAATTCAACATTCCATTACTTGTTTAGCCTCCACCCTTGCAAAGAAACACACTCTTTTTCATCATAATTTAAATTTTGTGGAGGTGGGAACATTTACATAGGGTTTGACTTAGGAAGGCCCCCATATATAGCACAACCCTTCTTCCCCATTTTCCATGTGTGCAGGTTTAAATTTGACAACAAAAGTGTTATAGGAGTGAAATGTAGATAGTTACAAGTTGTGTCAGGCATTGAACAGGTGAAAAATAATGGACTAATTCATTGGGAATCTCTTTCCTATTGTTCTATGTTGGATTTCTAGGAGAGAGTGTTTAAAAGCCTCCTGACTAGATTACTACACCTTCTCAATTTCAAATACCTTTGAACTAGGGTGCCTAGCATTTGTATTTGATAGTGATTTCTACTCTAGATTTTAGATCCAAGTTCCTTTCTATATCTCTATTATAGATTTCACTTATTATGTTTGTTATTACTTTTCTATTTATTGTTTATTATTGAAATTAGCTTATTTTTCTATAACTAACCTAGATCACATAAACACACTTCGCAATCTCAATTCTTTTGTAACAAAAGGACATAATCCAAGTGTCAAGATCTCATTTCAGGATTATAATTATGCCTATTTATGTTCTAATGTTACAATGAACCATTGAGATCCTTAAATTATACCAGTTTAAGAGATCTCAATCTCA
Organism: Cryptomeria japonica; assembly: GCF_030272615.1. Classification (NCBI taxonomy): domain Eukaryota; kingdom Viridiplantae; phylum Streptophyta; class Pinopsida; order Cupressales; family Cupressaceae; genus Cryptomeria; species Cryptomeria japonica. The sequence goes on along the minus strand of NC_081411.1, from coordinate 36,466,560 downwards.
CATTGTTTCATTTTAGTGAACCCAACATATCTTACACTTTCATAATATTTTTCATTTGGATGCATTCATTTTTTAAATTTATTGCTTATGCATTTACACTTAACTGGTTAATTAATTAAGTTAGTATTATCTCATGTCACTTAATTAATTAGTTAATATAATGGAGGTGTAGTGTAGTAAATTGTACACCCTTGCTAGGGTAGTACAACTTCACACTTAGTTTAGGACACGCCTTAGTGTGTTTTCATCTTGCATTGTAATTTTACTTTAAGCATTTAATTAATTAATTTAATTAAATCTAAAGTCTTATATCATCACTCCCCACATCGTAAAATTGGGCCCTTTACCCTAAGTGTGCCCGTTTTTATTTTATTCCTCCAATAAATCATTTAATCATAGACCCTAATTATGTCCTATTTTGACCTTTAAGGCCCGATTTCGCATTTCAAAACACCTCAAAATCAGTTGTAACTTTGGGATTCTCTCTAATATCATCATATCTAATAGCCTTAAAAATTTGGTGAAAAGTTGGTCGGACCATGTTGAAAGTGCACATGGTCCTCGACTTTTTTCCCAACATTTCGGGAACACAATTCTATGATATTATAATACTTAACCCTAAAATATTGGCAGGAAATTAAAATCCTAGGTCAGCCTCAAGATGAAATTAAGATCCAGGGTTTCATACATAAGAGTTCTCTTTCTTCATTTGAAGGGATCTTTCCATGAATCTAAGAGTAGGTTTTTGGAGCACAAGGAGCCTTCTATGTAGTGAAAAAGAAGCCTATGTGGAGTTTTCAACAACATTCAACATCATTCATAAAGAGTTCATCAAGCATTCATCATCAATTAGGAGCCTTGAAGACATTGAACAATAATTGGAGATCTAGTGACAAATATCTCTCCCTTGGGATTGGTATGATTTCATGTTATTTTCATTTCTTTATGTGAGCTTCTTTACACTCATTTTCACATTTACATTTGTATATGGTGAAAATGGATAACAATAACAACAATATTGAAAGGCTAAATGAATCCAACCACAAAACCCTAGCCTAACAATCAACAAAGATCCACCATAACATATGAAGATTACCTAAGACAATGCAAATAAAACAAAATCACAAACATTATACCATCACATGTCCAATAGGGTTTTGATCTCCATTCTTCCTATCTCCATTGATCTTGCTTGATATATTTGCTCTTAGATTTTTATGTGCACAAGAGCTCAACAAAGAACGGAAATGTGGTTGCAAGTAGGATCGTAGTGTAGCCAATTGATCAAGTTGTTAGCATGAATAGTGATTAGGGTTTGACAATGAAGAAAGCATCTCCTTAAATAGAAGACACAATATGAAATGGAGGCATAAGATTGAGAGGTGTAAAAAGAGAGGTCGGCTAGGATTAGAGGGTAGGTAGAAGAGATAGTAAAATAATGAAAGGGGTTAGGTAGTGTAGGAATTAAGAGATGAATGACATGTGTCATGTGTAGAAAAAGATAATGAATTAATTAAATAAATAAAGATTTATTTAATTAATAGAGGAAGTAGGATAATTAAATAAATAAAAATATTTATTTAATTTAGGAAAAGGATAATTTAAATAAATAAATGTATTTATTTAAATGAGAAATAAGGCTAGAAGAGGATAAATGAGTTAATTAAATAAATAAGGATTTATTTAATTAATAGAAGAATTAGGCTTAGATAATTAAATAAATAAAATAATTATTTAATTAAACATGACAATTTTAGGTGTCTACATTTTGCCCCTCTTTGAGACAATGCGGCTTGTCGCGTTGTTTCAAAGAAGATAAGATGAATTGATACAGAGTTGCCCCAGTATGGGAATGATATGCCCCCTCGAGAGATTGGATGAAAATGTCTGAAAAGATTACAGACAATCTCTCGATAAGAAGAAAAGGCTAGAATGGACTGACCGAATAAAGTGACAAAGTCACGGGATGAAGAAGACTAACTCGGGAAATGAAGGCGAGGGGCTAGGGTAGGCTATAAGATAGACCACGGGCAAAAGACATCCTCATTGTCATCTACACCTTCACGAGATCACAGTGCAGAGCGAGAAAAGAGCAGCAGCAGTCAGCAGCGATGGCCTTTGTACGCAGATTCGACCACGTTTGTCGATTTCAGAGGCCAGCAGAGGCAGGAGAGCCGGTAAGTACCACCAAACCTCCTCGTACTTTGACGCATTTGATTTTTTGTCATTAATGCATGCTAGGTAGCAATAAATGAGCTTAGGAATAGGGCACAAAAAAGTGCAAAAATGTGCAACCGCGTCTGTGTCGGTGCCAGGCGCGTCTGTGTCCGCCAGGCGCGTCTGTGTCGGTGCCAGGTGCGTTTACGTCTGGAACCGCATTTGTGCCTGATGCGGGCGCGTTTATGTCCTGTAGGGGCGTTTATGTCTCAAAGTCGTGTTTGTGCATAATGTAGGCACGTTTATGTCAAACAGGCGCGTCTGCATTGTGTAAGCGCGCTTGTGCAGTCAAGAGGCGCGTTTGTGAGTTTAAAACGCATTTATGTCTGAAAATGCATGGTTTGGATCTTCTAGGTCAAATCGACAGTTCTGTGATGAACATACGCTGTTGATTGGATAAGCTGCTGAGAGTATACACTCAAGCAGGTCCTCTAGGAAGACTAGGATAGATCAAGGCACTTTGTGATGAACAGAGAGCACCACAATAGAGTACTTTGTGATGAACAGGGAGTACCCAAAGTATGAGCAGCACTTTGTGATGAACACGGAGTGCTAAATGTGAGTAACACTTTGTGATGAACAGGGAGTGTCACACGCATAGTACTTTGTGATGAACAGGGAGCACTACTAAGATAAATAGCAACACTTTGTGATGAACAGTGAGTGTCACTAGGATAGATAACCATATACATTTAGATAGCAAGTAGCATTTTGTGATGAACAGTGAATACCACGATGACTGACATGATTGATTGTTTTGACTGCAGGAGTATTTGCCCATGTTAGAGTCATGAGAGAGATTCCCGTCTACACAGAGATTGCGACCGGAGTTATCATTTGAGGATAGAGCTGCCATTGAGGAGATGGGATTGAGATACGTGCTGTATGTGCTTGAGTTTCGGGCAAACATGGGTTTGCTAACTGCGCTGGCGGAGAGATGGCACTCCGAGACATGCACATTTCATTTGCCGATGGGGGAGATGACAGTGACCCTCGAGGATGTTTATAGGATATTGAGGATACCGATCGATGGAGAGTTGATCCCATACGATCGAGATGGAGACAGAGAGGTGCTGAGACGGGTGTTCCAGGATCCCGGGTTAGAGATGAGAGCAGGGCATGTGGCATGGGACACCATGACCGCGACAGGGTTAGCTTTGCCAGCTGTGATCGGAGGAGCCATCAGTGGATTCTTGTGTCCGGACAGAGCGACACGGGGGTTGGCAGTGGGCTGGGGAGGAGCACTGGAGATATTGGTGACTTAGCACACCAGATATGCATGGGGTCCATGTGTCTTGGCACACCTATATTATGAGCTTCACCAGTTCATTTACCATGGATCAGTGGGATTGGGCTATGGAGTGACACTGCTACAGGTGTGGGCATACAAGCATCTGCCTATCACACGGCCGATACACTTCAGAGGCAGGGGTCACAGACGAAGTTTTGTGCATCTTTATGATATGATTACTTCACAGCCTCGGATTGGCAGGTTAGAGCACTGGAGGCGTGTGATAGATGACATTGATGTCGTCATCTGGAGGCCGTATCTGGGGTGTGAGGAGTGGGAGGATGACGCAGTGGAGCTGCCTTATACCTTCAGGAGCAGATATTTGATTGGGCGGACGCCCTACATATTGGAGAGACAGCTGGTGGATAGGGTATGCAGACAGTTTGGCAGGATCCAGAGGATGCCACGAGGCTCGGGTATGTATGCCCACACAGTGAGGGATCAGGCAGTCACACAGCTGGCAGAGATGGTGCCCCTACCCTGGGATATGTGGCCGGAGATTGAGGATGCAGGTATGGATGCAAAGTATATAGCTTACTGGGCAGAGCATCCATTCCCTCGACTGACAGATCTAGGGGAGCTACTGGAGGGAGATGCAGGAGGAGATGATGATGATGACGGTGGGGGTGATGGAGGCAGAGGCCGACGGAGGCGGAGGGGAGTAGTTGGGGAGAGGAGGGTGACACCTCGGAGGGAGGGTGGACAGGAGAGACAGGCCCAGGTGGTGAGGGGTCGCGGTGGATTTCCCCTGCAGGTACCAGCAGCACAGGGACAGAGACAGGGACAAGTGCAGGGACAGGTGCCAGTACAGGCACAGGGACAGAGACAGGTGCAGGGACAGGTGCCAGTACAGGCATAGGGACAGAGACAGGTACCTGTTTAGGCACCGATACAGGTACAGGGGCAAGCACTCGTAGAGGGAGAGCCACAGGCAGAGGCAGAGGGTGGGGATCCAGAGGAGGATGAACTGCTAGAGCTGAGGGAGATCTGCCAGGGCCAGGCAGACAAGATCCAGGAGTTGGAGAGGGAGAGGGATCAGCTCAGGATGAGGCTCAGAGATACTGAGCGGGAGAGAGATCAGGCTATCCAGCGCTATACAGAGGCTGAGACAGCGCTGAGGGCAGGGAGGCAGGCGGCGGAGGACGCAGGAGCAGGCTACGCATATGTCCTACGAGCAGGAGAGGAGATAGGTTACTGGAAGGACCTCTATTATGGTGTCGTGCCAACAGATCAGTGGGCGAGGAGCTTCCATAGACCATCGCGGACAGCGACGGCTACAGGAGGGAGCCGGAGGAGACAGGCATCGAGTGGTGGGGTCATGGGTCCACCACCACCACCACCAGACAGGCAGGGTGATCCTAGAGCGGGTCCTTCTAGAGCTCAGACTCCGTCGAGGCCAGGCGGCTCCGAGGGAGGGAGTTCATCATAGCCATAGAGGGCTCCCTTGTATCAGTATTTGTACCATTTTTGTATTGTAGACACCTGCGGGTGATTTTGTAGCCATATGATTCTTTTGACATCATTGTATCATGACACATTTGATTATATATGAGAGATGATTCATTTTTGCGGCAGCTATATGCATGTATACCTTATGTGATGAGATGTTCTTATGATGCATGTTTTATGTGATGCTTATGATATGGATGCAAATATATACATAATGCAATGTAATATTTTTGTTCTTTTATGTTGTATATGTGTATGCATGATGCAAATGTGAATGTATGTAATGCAGATGAATATGATAATGCAAATGTAACTTGTGCTAACAGGTGTTGTGTGTAGGATGTGATGCAATTGTGATATCTATATGTATGTATGAAATGCTTATAGGTGGTAATGCAGATGTAACTACATGAAATGCAAATGTTTTTGGTGTGTCATTATACTTAGTCATGTGATAGCAGGCTACGCGGACTCAAAAAGGATGATGGAAGTCAATCAAGAAAGGGGAATGAAAGATAGAAGATATGAACGTGAAAGAGCTTCTTGTGCGTTATCATCATTGAGCGTTATTATGGCAAAATAGGTTATGACAATCGAGGCATTTGTTCGACCTAGAAAGTCATTGTACCTGTTTGCATGGAGGTAAGACAGTCACAAATAAGGAATGCCCTAGTTCATACTAGACTCATAGTGTCCTCATATCCTTGGACAAGTCATAGCATCACTAAAAGACAATCCACAGACAGCGAACAAAATAGGTGACGATACCCCATCCTCGCCTTTCTAGTCAAAGACATCCTGGAGATAGAATCTCTAGTCAGAGACATCCCGGAAAAGCTAAAAGACATGTCACCAAAAAGATGAAATCAAAAGAAAAAACAAGACTTGACACCAACATCCACTGTAGTCCTCAAGTTTAGTGTCTCTTGTCACTTGTATAAGTCTTGTTTGATTGTGGTCACAATGTTTACTTTTCACAAAAAGGATAGATAGCACTGAACCATAATGTTGTCTGAGTCTGTTGAAATATTTGATTTGTTGAAGCCCATTGTTGCTACTGTGTCTCATCTGAAACTGACTGATACTTTATTGCAGAGAAGACAAAACTTTATTGCGGATCTGTGATGCAAATGCTACTTTATTGCGGATTGTGCGTGGATAGACTTGAAGGAAGCTGGAAGAAACTTTACTCCTCGAAACATGTGGTGTTCTCAGTTCCACACCCATCACTAGACGTAGGAATTGCCTTAGCCATAGATAGGATCTGATTTATTATGGATGGAAAGAGAGTGAAAAGAGGGGTTTATTATGAATGGCTAACCAATCTTGGGTAGATCAATAACAAGCCATGATGAGAATGGGTAGGTTTATTGTGAACGAATAGGTTGTGAGTGTGTGCAATGTGAAGGATGAAAGTTAATCCTGAAGGAGAGAGGAGCAATGTCTCTACGCATGGCGCTGGTGACGCAGTTTTCACCATGGTACTTGCCCAGGGCGCCACCAAAGTGATTTTCACCATTGGACGAAATTATTTCTCTTTACTTTTTTTGATTTTTTTAATTTTTTTGTGTCACAAGGCGCCTGTTTGCCAGGTTTTCACCAAGTAACGATTTTTTTGTGTTTTTATAATTTTTTTGTATTTTTGAATTTTTTTGATTTTTTTGTATTTTTGAAATTAGGATATTCCGAAGAGCTATGTGTAGAACCTGCGAAGATGCATGCTGTTGATAGGATCCTCCAAAGGTTCACCTTCTGTAGTAGAGAGTTGATATGCACCGGATCCATAGGCAGTTGTAACGATGTAAGGACCCAGCCAATTTGGTTCGAACTTGCCCTTCTTCTCTCTGTCTTGCTGATTCTTGGGGTTTTCTCTGAGAACTAAGTCACCTACCTCAAATGTGCGAGGCTTCACCTTGTGATTGTAGCTGCGACTCATTCGTTGTTGGTAAGCCTTAAGGTGATTAAAAGCAGTGTGTCTTCGTTCATGGGTGAATTCACAATACTGGTTCCCACTTTTTTACCAACTTTGGCACTTAGATGAATATTTTGAAAAAAACCTTCACTTTTCGACACCTATAACTTTTAAACCGTTAAGAATTTGAAGATGATATAAACTAGTGATTTTTAGCATATCGTTTGTAGATTCTAAATATGTTTTTTTCAAATTTGTTTGAAATTTTTTTTATTGATTTTTCCATCTCCCTCAAAAAGTAGTTTTTTTACAGCAAACAACATTTTTTAAGAGTGATGTATATCCTGAAACACATTATTTTTTTTTTATAAATGATAAGAACTTAATTCTTTTGAATTTTGGTTTGTAACATCAATATCCAGTGCATGTAGTTGGTTTGATAGTGATATGTTGAATATTTTTTATTTTATTAAGTTTTGAAGTTCGACTAATTATAATTCAGATATAGGTGTATGTTTGAACACATAACTTGTTCTATATATATCAAAATTCAATTTTCTTTTTTTTGTTAGAAAGAAAATACCAATACCTAGTGCATAGATATTTTTCACAATTTTTTTGAATTAGTTTACTATTTTTCCCAATGGATTGAACAAAGAAGTTCATGTTTGGTGAAAAACCTACATTCATAAGAAATAAAATAAAAAAATATTAATGAAATTAAATATATTAAAAGTTATACTATTTGGAAAGATTATAATAAGGACTAAATACCTAAAAAAAAATAGTAAAAAAATGAATTAATTTGACCCCCCAAAAGCTAATGTAAAATTGGTTTTTTATCAGCATTTGATAGATGCAAAGGAGACTCCATTGCAAGTATGATTTAGAAGTAGAGAGGTTCTATCCAAGAAATTTTGATCTAAGAGCCTTTGATTTAACTCTTTTCAATTAATTACTTAAATTGGGACCTATTCAAGTTTAAATCATTATATTTTCTAAAAAATGTACGATTTCAGCAAAAATCAGGACGTACCAAAAAGTGGAAACTAGCTTTGTGAGTTCACCCTCATCCAGCAGTTCTAGTTCTTGTAAGCAAGAGACCCTGTAATCTTCATCGTTGATGATGTTTCACAAAGAGACCCGTAAAGAAGGTAACTCGACCTCAATAGGCAAGATGGCTTCAGCACCATAGACAAGTGAGTAGGGTGTAGCTCCTGTAGGTGTGCGGACACTTGTGCGATAGGCCCAAAGTGCAGGATTGAGTTGGATATGCCAGTTACGGCCAACGTCGTCGATTGTCTTTTTGAGGATTTTAAGAATTGTTTTATTAGACGCCTCAGCTTGGCCATTACCTTGGGGATAATATGGTGTGGAGAAACGATGGGAAATATGGAAGTGCTCACAGAGTTCACGAACATCCTGATTTTTGAAGGGATGCCCGTTATCTGTGATAATGGAATTGGGAATACCATATCGGCAAATGATGTAGTTAAGGATGAAAGTAGCAATTTGTTTCCCAGTGACTTGTGTGAGAGGCACGGCTTCAATCCATTTTGTGAAATACTCTGTGGCTGTGATAATGAATTTATGACCATTGGAAGAAGGAGGGTGAATCTTGCCTATGAGATCGAGTCCCCACTGACAAAAGGGCCAAGGAGATGCAAGTGGTTGTAGTTCTTGTGCTGGTGCATGTATGAGGTCTCCATGAATTTGACATTGCTTGCATTTCTTGACAAACTGATATGAGTCTTTTTCCATATTGGGCCAGTAATATCCAGTCCTGATGAGTTTCTTGGCCAAGGTAGGACCACTAGTATGCGGACCACATATCCCTTCATGCACTTCACGTAACGCAATCTGAGCTTCGTTGCTTTCTAAACATCTTAGAAGAGTGCCATCTAGATCTCGTCGGTATAGGATATCAGCTAGAATGACATATCGAGAGGATTGGCGAATGAAAGTGCAGCATTGGTTGTTTGATAGATCAGGAGGTAGGGTATTATCGCGAAGATATGTAAATATGGAACCATATAACTGGGATTCGGGACCAACAACACATATCATTTCAGTAGGAGTGATCTCATATGAAGGAACCAACAGGTTGTCTACCAGGAACTTATAGCAGGTCTCATTTTGCGGTAGATCAATTAATGAACCAATTGTAGCCATGGCGTCTGCAACACGATTTTGCTCTCTTGGTATCTGCTCAAAATCTATCTTTATGAAGTGCTGTTTCAAATTATCTATCAGTTGTTTGTAAGGCATTAGTTTTTCATCTTTTGTTTGGTAATCATCAGTTGCTTGACGGATAACCAGTTGAGAATCCCCAAAAAAACGAAGTTCCTGGATCTTCCACTGAGCTGCAAGTCGTAATCCAGTTGTTAATGCCTCATATTCCGATATATTGTTAGTGCAAGGAAATGATAAGTGGTATGATTTTGGTATAGAATCGCCTTGAGGAGTTATAAAGAGAATACCAGCTCTTGCCCCATGCTGTGTGTATGAGTCGTCAAAGTACAGTTGCCATGGCTTTGCATGCGATATTGTTAAAAATGATTCATCTGGAAATTCTGAATTTAGAGGAGCATCATCTATCATGGGAGCATCTGCTAATTGATCTGCGATTTCTTGTCCTTTTATTGCTTTTCTGTCCACGTACTTGATGTCGAATTCACTCAGGATCATTACCCACTTGGCCAGCCGCCCAGTAAGTGTAGCTTTGTTGAGAAGATATTTTAATGGATCAATTCTTGCAATCAACTTAGTCTTATGAGTGAGCATATAATGTCGTAATTTCTGTGAAGCAAAGACCACAGCGAGACATGCACGCTCGATTGGTGTGAAGTTTAGCTCATATCCCACCAATGTGCGACTGATATAGTATACTGCTTTTTCCTTGCCGTTAGCAATTTGTTGTGCTAGGAGTGCCCCCAGTGCTGTTGGAGTAGCTGATATGTATAGTAGCAAAGGTTGATCTGGAATGGGTGGCATCAGAACTGGCGGATTTAAAAGATAATCTTTGAGCGTCTGAAAAGCTTGTTGATAGTTATCATCCCATTTGAACTTAATGTTTTTATGTAGCAGGTGCTGAAAAGGATTACACTTATCTGTAAGTTGTGCTATGAATCTTCGTATAGACTGGAGTCTCACTTGTAAGGATCGAAGTTGACTGATATTTCTGGGTGGCGGCATGTCCAAGATAGCCTTGACTTTTGCTGGATCGGCTTCAATTCCTCTTTTAGACACAATGAATCCTAGGAGCTTCCCGGAGGTTACTCCAAAGACACATTTCTTTGGGTTTAACCTTACCTTGTATTTTTCCAACTGATCAAAGACGACTGAAAGTATGTCCAAATGTGTATCTCTATCTATTGATTTACCCAAGAGATCATCAACATAATCTTCCACGGTTATGTGCATGAGATCATGAAAGATAGTGGTCATTGCTCTTTGTTATGTTTTATGTTGATCCTCAGGTGCAATCCTGATTTGATTATAACCAGAAAATCCATCCATTAAAGATAACATTTCGTGACCTGCTGTAAGATCAACGATCAAGTCGATATTTGGTAATGGGAAGTCATCCTTCGGATAAGCTTTGTTGATGTCTCTGAAATCTGTACATATTCTGATGCTACGATCTGGTTTGCTGACAGGTACTAAATTGGAGATCCATTCGGGATAATCAATTGGGCGTATGAATCCAACATCCAATAATTTCTCTAGTTCTGCTTTGACTAGTAATGCCACTTGTGGATGCATTTTCCTTAATTTTTGTTTCACTGGCTTTGCCCCCGATTTGACTGTCAAATGATGCATTACCAAATCCGGATCTAGTCCAGGCATATCAGCGTATGACCATGCAAAGTTGATTTGTCGTTCTTTGAAGAAGCTTATGAATTTCGTCCTTTCGGACTCTGTCAATGATTGAGCCAGGAATATGTTGTGTGGAACCTTTTCTGTACCAATGTTTGTTTTGATAGTCTCCTCTACCAACATGGATGACTTTTCCTCATATGATGCTGGGAGAATGTCGAGCCTTCCATCTTCGGGTGCCTCAGAGAGGTTTTCGCCCTCAGATACATCCTTTCTTTTTACTTTTTTGGGATCTGATAGCGCCACAGTGTGGTTTTCGCCATAAGATCCTTGTTTTGTTCTTATTTTCACATTTTTGCGACTGGAAGGTCCGACACCCACACCAAAGTATGCGATGTTGTTGAGTTCTATGGTGTATCCTGCTTTATGGTCCCCAAGGGGAAGGTCATCTCGTATACCAAGATAGTCGATAATGGCTTCGTCATTTTGAAATGTATCAAATTGTGCCGGTCCTTCATAATCCCAGTCAATGAGTTGGGGATGAACAAGGGGAAGGCCTTTAATGTTTTCAGAGTTTGCAGGGCTAAGAGTGAAGATGTGGTTATATTCGGATATATCGCGGCAATCATCGAGGTCATCGATGGCACTCTCCTCATCAGTTTCGATCGCAAGTGAATCCAAATTGTCGTCACTAGTAGCGCCTTTCGGGACAGGTGTCCTCATCCTATGTGATTTCGACCTAGAACCTTGAAACGAAGACTGTGGGGAATCCTTATGAGTTGTTTCTTGACCAACTCTGAACTTTTTGTAAAATTCCTCTTCTTCTGTGGGTTTGTCTGGCTCTCTGAATGTCTCGGTGAGCTCATAGTCACTGGAGGATTTGTCTGAACCCCATTCCCATTCATTGGAATCTGTGGAATAATAATCTTCTTGTTGAATTTTGGCAACTTTGATTTGTGATGTCCTTTCTGTCCTTTTATTGTGGATCTTGGAAGTCAGAAAACCAAGTCCCTTTGAGCGTTCCCTTCTTACAGTCAATTCAGGTTGTAAGGGCTCCATGACGCCTTCTTTGCGTAACCCAAGAGGGCTTTTTCCATCATACCCAAATTTTTGGAGGATCTTGTAGCCTTTACCATATTTCTCACAGGGTATATTGATCTGATCATGTGTGTCATCTTCAATGTCTTTGTAAAGCATTTTGTATAAATTTTCCTCTTCTAGTTCACCCCATCGTTGAAAAGTAGTAGGATCCCATTTAAGTATCATGATGGATATTTGCTTGTTAGGATGTGGTCTTCCATATTCTTTTGGAGAGCTCATGACTTGTCGTAAATACATGGTCTGATTCAAAGTGTATTCTCCCATGCCTTTGTCCTGAAATTTGCCTTTAAGTTCACCTTGTTTTGATGTCGAAGGTTTCAATGACTCAGGGTCGATATATGCCGAAGAAGGGGCAGCCTCACGATTACTGGGAATGATGGTCTCAGTATGTGATCTCAGGTTATTGCAATATATGAACGGATTAGGATCACCGTTAACTATTACCTCGACTCCATTATGAGGAAACTTAATGCATTGATGATATGTCGATGGGACTGCCCTCATTTCATGAATCCAAGGATGTCCTAGCAATATGTTGTATGTGAGATCCAGATCTAGGACTTGACAAACTACATCCTTTGTGACTGGCCCAATTCTTAGAGGTAAGGTGACTGTGCCTTTAGATGAGCGCTCTTCATCATCATATGCCTTGATGGTGATTTGATTTGTAGAATTCACAGCTTTGTCAGAATATCCCAATTGTTTAATGGTGCTCAATGTACAAATGTTTAGACCTGCTCCTCCATCTATCAGGACTCGCTTTATTTGATGTTTGTGTATGAAGGCTTCAACATGTAAAGGTGCATTATGTGGCTGACTTACGGAGGCATCATTAGCTTCTGTGAATGTGAGGGAATGTGGAAAGGAAAGGTAGCCCACCATGGCTTGAAACTGGTCCATGTTCAGATCAGTAGGAACGGCGGTGTCTCTCAAGATTTTGTCAAGAATAGCTTTATGAGCAGGGGATATACGTAAGAGCTCAAGGATAGAAATGAGTGCGGGTGTCTTCCCTAACTGTTCTACAAGGTCATACTCAGGCTTGGTTGATGAAGAAGCGGTATTTTTAGTAGAGGCACCTGGCAGCGTAATTTTACCTCGACGAGTTGTAATATGACATTCAGAGGTATGTTCAGAAGAAGATCCAACACCTCTTAGGACAATCTTGGGTCTCTGAGGGGGATTCTCAGGGTTTTTGTTCTTGATGGTAATAGTGGAGATATGATTGTCCATCGAGATGTGATTGATAGTTGAGTCGTAGTTGTAAGGTGCTCTAGTATAGTTGGCTTGATCATATGTGACTTTGGCTTTTCCTTTGTCATGCTTTGGGAATGGTTCCTTAAACATCTCATGTTCTTGATTGGATGAGTGTCCCTTAATCTCAATATCACCTCTATCAATGAGATCTTGCACAATGTTCTTCAGTCGATGACAATTACCTGTCTTGTGACCCTTGCTCTTATAAAATTCACAATACTCATCATCATTCCACCAATTTGGTTTGACCTTTGGTTCATATGGAGGAAAATCTGGAACTGTGATCACTTTGTTTGCCACAAGCTTTTTGAAGATTGATTCAAGTGGTTCTCCCAATGGGGTATACTTCCTTCGTGGTCTAGAAGTTGTTTGAGTATTCACTTGATTGTTTGTAGAACTTGATCCCGAAAAGATGAACTTGGGTCTCACTGTATTAGCATCAACAACACCATCATTGACTGTATTCTTGTTTTTATTCCAAAATCTTGGCTTGTCTTTTCCTTTAAAGTCCTCTTTGTTTTCTTTGAATATCTTAATGACTCCTTGTTCAATTAAGACCTTTTTTGTTGCTAAGCCCTTTTCAATAACATCCTTGAAGGTAGACAAACAAGCTTTCCTTAGGTCATAGCCAATATCCTTGTTAACATTTTGAGTGAACATTTCTACCATTTGTTTCTGTGGGATTTCGCAAGAGCATCTGCTAGCTAGATTTCTCCATCTTTGTAAAAATGTTGCGAAAGATTCTCCTTCCTTTTGCTTAGTATTGCACAAGGTAGTGACTGAGACATCTGTTTCTATATTGTAAGAGAAATGCTGAATAAATGCCTCTGCTAAGTCGCCCCATGACTTAATACCAGGAGGTAATTGAGAGAACCATTCCATGGCTTGATCGCCTAAGCTCTGCGGGAACAACCTCATCAAGTATGTTTCTTCTGCCGCTACCTCAATGCAGGCTGTGAAAAATTGTCTTATGTGTGCCTTGGGGTCTCCTTTCCCTCTATACTTGTCAAATTTTGGCGTCACAAAGTGTGCAGGAAATGGAGGCATTGGAATGCTCTTATCAAATGGATAAGGACATATGTCTCTCATAGTGTATGTTGGTTTTGGCATACTCATGTCCTCCATTTTCTTTTGTAGATCTCTAATTTGTTGCTCCAAATTGTTCTTAGGTGGCAATCTATTTCTTGTAGCATATCCCATGTTTGAGACACCAATTTGAGGAGGAGCTTGTTGCATGTATGGATGATACTGATCATAGACATGTCCATATGGAGGGGGTCTATATTGAGGCGGCATATATGGAGCACTTGGCATAACTTCATGTTGAGGAACCCCATATCTATTTTGTGCATATATACCATATTCTATAGGCATTTCATGTTCCAATGTGTTGCCCCCAAATTTGACATGAGGTTTCCTTGTGTCCAAATTGTGAGCATGCCTTTGAATGTCCACTTGTTTTGATTGATCCACAACTTGAGCATGTGATTGAGCATATCTATCTGCATAAGGCCTCCATGATGGTCTTCGAAGGTAAGTATCATATGTTTGAGCTTGTGTATGTGGAATTTTTGGTTTTTGAAGCAAAGCTGAAGGTGATTCAGGTACCATATTCGGTCCTCTATTTCCTCCACTATTTGGTCTCCTTTGATCCATGTTGGATTGAGTTTGTTGCGAGGGTCGATTTTCCATAAGTTGAGACATGTCAAAGTCATGGGGTATTTTAGCTCCACTTTGTGCCATCATGTGTAGAAAGTACTGTCTATCCCTTCTCATTATCTCTTCAACCAATCTATTGAAATGAGGATTCATTATGGATTCTTCTATATCTGCTGATTGTATTGAAAAGTTGTCCACATTGTCATTGTGTGTAGCATTGTTGTTTGTCGTGTCTGTGTTTTCCACATTTGGATTGTTTCTATAAACATCCATGTCAGGTAATGTAGTGTGCTCAGGATTGAAAAATAAATCATTGTCATACTCATAAGAACTCATGGTTGCGGATTCTTGAGCTTCTTTAGCTATTCTCCTAGATTTTTGAAGGCGGATTTCAACCATGAACTAGGTGTTTAACCAAGCTGTGAGAGACTAGATGAAAAGTGAAAAGAGTATGGAAGACCAAGAGTTGTATGGAGTGTAAATGAATCTTGAGGTGTACTTGCAATGTCCAAAGTGTAAGACCAAGTATGTAAGTAGTAGAGTAGGTGTGACTTCCAAAGAGATGATTGTTTCTCTTGATGAGGTAAGCTGACCTTGACTCTAAGTAAGACTAAATGAGACCCAAAGGTAAGAAACCTTGATGAGTGACCACTTAGCAAAATGTAGTTGTATGTAGTGTGTTGAAAGAGTATAGTGAGGACAAGCAAGTGACCTTTTTGACTCAAGTTTAGACAAGTATGAATGTAAAATGAGATGTGAAGCAATGATAGACTGTATGAGACCTTAGAACAGGTTGAATGCTAGATGAAACCTGAAGAGACAACCTAGGAAGCTCAAGTATTTCGAAACTGATTTTCTTTGTTTGCTGGACTGTAAAAGTTTTCAATTCCTGACACAGACGCGATTCCCAGACACAGACGCTTCTTTGTTAGACATAGACGCTGATAAAAACATAGACGCTATTCTGCCCTTCACAGACGTGCTTAGATGACCCAGACGTGGTTAAAACAGACACAGACGCGTTTCTGTAAACTTCGTGCAATTTTTCCAATCTGTGAAGTTGTTTTGTTGTGACCAAATCCGACTCTTTGACTGTTTTTCGTGACAAGAGGACACAATGTTGATGATGACTCAATGTTTGCAAGTGTT
Organism: Cryptomeria japonica; assembly: GCF_030272615.1. NCBI lineage: Eukaryota > Viridiplantae > Streptophyta > Pinopsida > Cupressales > Cupressaceae > Cryptomeria > Cryptomeria japonica. The sequence goes on along the minus strand of NC_081411.1, from coordinate 36,450,709 downwards.
TAGACTCCAAAAGTGTGTTGTTTGATGTAAAATGTTTTGCATACACTTGAAGACACAAAAGACACAATGTTTTGTTGTTTGGTCTTGAATGTTTGAATGTTTAACATAAGACAAGCACAATTCTTATGGCTGACCAAGACAATAGTTGTTGATCCCACATAGGGTTTTACCCCCGAGGCTACGCTATTCAGAGCGGATACTTAGATGCTTGACCTCACTGGCTCCACCTTCGGCACTCACTTCTCGGGTCAGCCAAGCATCAGTCCCCATGAAAACTCCCCATGGCGAACTTTGTATCTCTACTAAGAACCGTATGTGTGTGGGCCGCTACCAAAGGTCCGACCTTCTGCCTCAACAACTAGAAGGATTTGGGCTTCTAAAACAAAAAGGTGCTAGTAAGGGCATCCGCTCGTGTGGCCATACATGTGGCACATTCAGCTTTGTAAATACAGAAGGCTCCCAGCCGGTAGGGGTTACGCCCTACAAATGATCAAATAAATTTGATCAAACGGGTTTATGGGGAGACATAGTGTCGGTATGAACTAATCAGCACACGTTATTCATAGTTTTCACCATGAATACATTTGTTTATAGTGGCTTGGAAGAAGATGGCTTTTCTTTTTCTACCACTTGGGTCATTCTCTTCTCACTAGTAGTCCTAATGACCACACGGGAAGACAGGCCCTCTAAAGATTAAACAAAAAGAGCCTATTGCTCAAGACACAAAAGATAATGATTCAATTTTAGTGCACCAATGGAAGTGTTTGCTAATCTATGAAAACAAGGCACACAACAAAATTACAAAACCCTAGCCAAAGACCTGCAACAAAATTTGTTAGTAGTTTGGGTTGTTTCAAATGATCACCCCTTCCTGTAAGCACACAAGTTAGGTAAATTTTAGAAAACCCAAAAGACTTTGTGAAAAAGGGGCCTTCAACAAAAACATTTTTGCTCCCAAAACAAGCTGCACAAACTTAGTTAGCTAGATCTGCAAGGGTTAGTCCAAAAATAAACCAGATCCGAAACCCTAAGTACAAAATCCGAAAATTGAACCAAAGGAAATTTAAAAATTTTGAAACACTAAAACACAGATGCTGTTATACCAGACACAGACGTGTCTGTATGACACAGACGCGGTTCTGTGATTCACAGACGCGGCCAAAATACACAGACGCCTCTCTCGGACACAGACGCGGGCAGAAACAGCGCAGACGCGGTTCGAAAACACAGACGCCCCTTTCAGAAACCTGCAAAATAAAATTTGGCAAAAACACAGGCGCGATTCCAGATTCTGCAGACGCTCCTAAAACTCAGAGACGTGATCCGAAAGTTTGCAAATGAAGAAAAACCTAAAATGTCGTCGAAAAATGTCTGATCTGCAACTTCAAAAATGCAAAATCTGCAACAAGAAGGTTAAATGCAAAGGGACAAGAGTCCCACCGGGCGTGCCAAAATGTATATGGTGAAAATGGATAACAATAACAACAATATTGAAAGGCTAAATGAATCCAACCACAAAACCCTAGCCTAACAATCAACAAAGATCCACCATAACATATGAAGATTACCTAAGACAATGCAAATAAAACAAAATCACAAACATTATACCATCACATGTCCAATAGGGTTTTGATCTCCATTCTTCCTATCTCCATTGATCTTGCTTGATATATTTGCTCTTAGATTTTTATGTGCACAAGAGCTCAACAAAGAACGGAAATGTGGTTGCAAGTAGGATCGTAGTGTAGCCAATTGATCAAGTTGTTAGCATGAATAGTGATTAGGGTTTGACAATGAAGAAAGCATCTCCTTAAATAGAAGACACAATATGAAATGGAGGCATAAGATTGAGAGGTGTAAAAAGAGAGGTCGGCTAGGATTAGAGGGTAGGTAGAAGAGATAGTAAAATAATGAAAGGGGTTAGGTAGTGTAGGAATTAAGAGATGAATGACATGTGTCATGTGTAGAAAAAGATAATGAATTAATTAAATAAATAAAGATTTATTTAATTAATAGAGGAAGTAGGATAATTAAATAAATAAAAATATTTATTTAATTTAGGAAAAGGATAATTTAAATAAATAAATGTATTTATTTAAATGAGAAATAAGGCTAGAAGAGGATAAATGAGTTAATTAAATAAATAAGGATTTATTTAATTAATAGAAGAATTAGGCTTAGATAATTAAATAAATAAAATATTTATTTAATTAAACATGACAATTTTAGGTGTCTACAACATTCATGCTTTAGATTATTTAGCATATTTTATTTGGAGCATTGTCATTCTCATTTACATTTACATTCACATACATTTAGGGTTTACTCTCCAAAGCATAGGGTAGCTCTAGATTCCTATCATTTAGGATCTTACATACACACAAGGTTCTAGAACACACATTTTCAGTACATTATCAACTATTTATGGAGGTGGAAATCACCAACACAGGGGTTTGATTGAGGAAAATTCCTACATAGACACCCAAACCCTCTCTTTTTAGTTGCAGGTGCAGAAACAGGTACCCGAAAGAATTTTCAGATCAAGAAAAGGCACAAGTAGAACCGAAAAGTCTCAAAATTGCTCAAAATTGTCAGGGACAAGGGTGTGGAACCCTGGTCCTTCCCAATATAGGTGCATGGCACTCTCATCCCCCTCAAAATTAATGAATTTTGGCAGGTTGAAGGCTCAGGATCTGCAGTTTGCAATCTTTTAGTTATAGCCTCTTGTCTGCAGAAACATGACACGGGCATGGTACCCCATTCCTAGTTAGTTTGGCTCAGTTTTCAACATCAGGTACACATTCAAATTCCTCCTCCTTGTCTTCTTTCAGTATCTTAGTTTCAGATCTGCAAGTTTGTTCAATTTCAGTTCATATGTGCTTCATTGTTTATCTCCTAGTCTAGTTGATCAATCAAACCCTATCTTTCACATCTTACCTTCATTTAAAACAAGAGGAATAGAAAACCTAAGAGATAATCCTTGGCTCTCTCTCTCTCACAAGAAGTAGCCAAAGTGAGCTATCTCCCTAGGCACTTTCGTATTCCTAATGTGTTGGCTAAAGTGGGATTAGGTCCTAGTCACATGGTCTTGCTTTTCTGCTACACATTTTTGTGGACCTGACGTCAATCCAATCTTGTTGAATTATGATTTATGTTCTCAGATCTACGTGTTTTATCTATTTCAAATTTAAATTTACATTTACAAGTTTCAATTCCTTGCAAATTTAAAATATTTAGAGGTCAATTTTGTTAAAACCCTAATTTTTCAATTCAAAATTCAACTTGTTGTTAGGAACTAGGAAGGACAACTGAGAGGGGGGGGTGAATCAGTTGTCAATCAATTATAATGCAAAACAAATTATTCCAACTTAAAACTTAGTGCTAGTAAAACAAATTAACAATTATATTAATACCGGTACAACTTAATCCATGAAATAGAAGTAAAAACAACATCCACAACACATGATATAGAGATTTGGATGTTGAAACCCTGTACGTAAGGGGAAAAATCATGGTGGGAAACCTTACCCATGTCAATCAGATGATACTATTGTAGATAGTAAGTGAATACAATAAGGGGTCTGCACATGCAAAAATACCAACCGCCTAGAGCTCACTACTCAATCACAAAATAGGAGTCACACAGACTACAATTAGATGGTTAAATCCAATAACAATGTAATTCTTTAGTATAGCATCTACAATGCTGGATTCAGAATTGGTTTAAGCTCTGACCATGAGTGCCAAACACCTTCATAACCTTTTCTTCAACGTTTAGATAATGTCTGCGTGATTCACACAAGGATCTACTTATTTTCGTTCTTCACAATGATCTTCAATATTCACACACACTCACTCACTCATACACTCATACATCTTACAATTATTTATACAAAACCTAGGACCTCATGATAAGGTTGGCTCCCTAAAAGATATTACATTTACAAAATAAGTCTTGATGCAATACAATATGTCGGCCTTAATAAATTTACACATTATCCAATCAATAAACCATTTCCAAAACATGTTGTACTGATCTGGAACATGATATCTTGTACCAGTCGATAACCTAGACCTATCTATCGGTTAAGGCAAATATGTGTACCCGATTAGTCCAATATGCAAAACACCAAATGTAAACATTTGATCCATGTCTTGAACATAACCAAATGATCTCTAGATGATAACAAGTCATCATCAACTTCTTGAGCTTCTGGTGAAACATATACCGGTGAGTGTGCATAAGACAATATCCATACCAAGACCACAATGTGCTAGTTCAACAACAAACCAGTATAACCAGAGTGTCGAATCAACAATGAAGATCTCCAAAAAGATAAGTGTTGACATCAATGACAAAACCAATGCAACACATGATGTAGTCATCCATAATACTAACAATCTCCCCCTTTGGCATTGATGGAAACACTAGATGGAAAAACATCTAAGTGCCAAAAACAGAATGCCAAATACCAACAATCTCCCAAAATAGATCAATACAAAATTTTGTACCAAAAATAGAAACAATATAACCAAAACCAAAATATATCTCTTCAAGAATATATCTCTCCCCAATATTCAAAGTACAATGTTTTTCCATAGACATCTCTCCCCCTTTGACATCAAATGCCAAAGTATTTAAGAATCAAAATAAAAACATAACATACAACTAACTACTCCCCCTAAGCAGTAGCTCTCTTTCATCAAAACCAGAAAAAGATTTTTCTGTTAGTCCCTGCTAGTTTGATGCCAATCTTCATCATTCCAGTTTTTGTCGGTGGAATGATTACCCCAATCTTCTCTCTGATATATTCAAATGTTTCCTTAGGCAAAGGCTTTGTAAAAATATCTGCAATTTTCTCTTTAGTATTCACGTAAACCAATCTCACTTCATTTGCTTGAACATTTTCTTTCAGAAAATCATACTTAATAGAAACATGCTTTGTTTTAGAGTGAAATACCAGATTATTTGATATATCTATTGTTGTTGAATTATCACAGTAAATAATTACTGGTTCTTTGCATTTTACCTTGATATCCTTCAACATTTTCTTGATCCATAATACCTGAGTGCAATTAGTTGCTGCTGCAACATATTTTGCTTCTGCTGTAGATAATGATGTACAAGTCTGCTTCTTGTTGATCCATGAAAATAATCTTCAGCCAAGAAAGAATGCACCACCAATGGTACTCTTTCTGTCATCCACATCTCCTGCCCAATTTGCATCTATATATGCACATAACTCAAAATTGTCATCCTTAGGATACCATAAACCAAGATTTGTTGTGCCTTGTAGGTATTAGAAAATCCTTTTTAGTGTAGTTTCATTATTTTCTTGAGGATTGCTTTGAAATCTTGAAACAAACACACTGAATTCATTATATCAGGTCTGGTTTGTGTCAAATACAGTAACCCTCCAATCATAGATTTGTACCTTGTCAGATTTATAGGAGTTGAATCATCCTTTGATGTCAATTTATCAGTTGTAGTCATAGGAGTGCTTACCGGTTTGGAGTTTTCCATTTCAAATTTCTTCAAGAGTTCCTTCAAGTATTTTGTTTGACATATGAATATACCTTTATCTATTTGAGAAATCTGCAAACCTAGAAAAAAATTTATCTCTCCAATCATGGACATTTCACATTCTTCCTGCATCTTGTTAGCAAAGTCTTTACATAACCCTTCTTCTCCTCCAAAAATGACATCATCCACAAATACTTCAATAACCAAAATGTCATCATTGGTGATTTTTTAATATAAATTACTATCAGCATTACCTTTTGTGTATACAAACTTTAAAAGATATTTATCTAGTCTAGAATACCAAGCTCTAGGAGCTTGCTTCAATCCATATAAATCTTTCCTTAACTTGCAAACCATATACTTATCATCTGTTAATAAAAATCCATCGGGTTGTTCAATGTAAACTTCTTCTTCAAGTTCTCCATTAAAAAATGCACATTGTTCATCCATCTGATACACTTTATAGTTCTTGTGAGCTGCAAATGCAAGAAATAGTCTTACTGCTTCAATTCTGGCTACCAGTGAAAAGGTTTCATTATAATCAATTCCTTCTTTCTAAGAATAACCTTTACAAACTAATCTTTCTTTGTTTCTGATTACTTCACCATCTTCATTAAGTTTATTTCTAAATACCCATTTAGTTCCAATTACATTTTTTTCTTTAGGTCGGGGAACTAGTGTCCAAGTATCATTCTTTTCAATTTGTTCTAATTCATCTTCCATTGCTTTTATCCAATGTTTACCCTCACATGCTTCAACAATTGATGCTAGTTCAACTTGAGAAATTAAACATACCTCTTAATTTGTCATCTTCCTCTTGTCATAACACCTTGATTTTTATTTCCAATTATCTAATTTTCTGAATGATTCAATCTTACATGCCTGGGTTTATTCTGATTTCCTCTGATAGGCTACTATTTTTTAGTCACAGTTGAGTTTTCTGATGATGCCGGTGTGACTGGTTCTTCATTCTGTTCCGGTGCAATCTATACTGGTTCATTTATAATCATTTCTACTACTGATTCAGAACCTATAGATCTTGATTCTCTTCTAAAATATTCATCTATCTTCACATTAGTACTTTCAACGATTCTTTGCAGCCTTTATTATAACATCTATATGCCTTTCTTCTAGTTGAATAACCAAAAAATATTCCTTCATCACTTCTAGGATCAAATTTTCTAATAGACTCATCTCTCCTAATATAGGATTTTTTTTCCAAATATTCTAAAATATTTAAGAGAGGGAATATGACTGAACCATAGTTCATAAGGGGTCTTACCGGTTTCACCTTTGATGTGAACTCTGTTGAAATTATAGACTGTTGTACTCACTGCTTCTCTCCAATGCATATGAGGTAGATTTTCTTCCATCATCGTGGTTCTTGCTGCATCTAGTATAGTTCTATTCTTTCTTTCCACAACTCCATTCTACTGGGGTGTTTAGGGTGTTGATAGTTGTCTTTTGATTCCATTATCTTCACAGTATGCATTGAATTCCCTAGATGTAAATTATCCTCCTTGATCATATCTCAAACATTTGATTTTCTTTCCAGTTTCATTCTCTACCATTGCCTTGTATATCTTGAATCTCCCAAAAGCTTCTGATTTCTTTCTGATAAAAGTAACCCAACACATTTTAGAATAATCATCAATTATTAGCAAGAAGTATCTATCACCCTGAAGACTCCTTGTTCTTGCTGGACCACATAAGTCAGTATGAATTAAATCAATAATATTATTGGATTTCACATAAATGCTCTTAAATGTTGTTCTAACTTGCTTTCCCATTTGACATTCCTTACATACGGGATGATGAGGTTTCACAATCTCAGGTAAATCCCTTACTACCTTGGTTGAACTGACCAATCAAACATGTCTTATCACTAGTATTCAAATGAAATATATTGCCTTTAGTTTGATTACCGATTGCAATCTCCAATCCAGTTTTGTTCATGATTTTGTATTTTCCATTCTTGAATTGTAGTTGAAATCCTTTTTCCACTAACTGGCCAACACTGAAAAGATTATTCTTTAAACCTTCAACATAATAAATAGTGTCAATATTTTGCTTACCATCCAAATATATAGGGCCTCTTCATTTGATTAAACAAGCTATGTCATCTCCAAATCTTACTAGACCTCCATTAATTTCTTGAAATGATAAGAATTTGCTTTTATCACCAGTCATATGATGCGAGCAACCACTATCAATGATCCATTCATCCCTTTCTTCAATTTTTGCTGCTAATGCCTTCTCTACCGGTTTGACAATAGGTGTCAGTTGATCTTCTTTTATTGCAACAAATGCCCATCCACTATTTGTTGGATCTTAATTAGAGTCATCTGTAACACCTTCATCTGCATAGTAACATGACTTATCTCTGTTTTTCTTAAATTTGTATCTCTAATATTCAAGGTTAGGTTTATATGTTCTTTTTTCCTCCTCCCTTAGTCTTGAATGTCTATCAGGACACCTAGATGCCATATGACTAGCTTTATTGCAATTAAAACATTTCAAAGTTTCTTTACCTTCATACTTACTTCTTATTGGACCTTTAGGCATCTACCTTGCAAATAGTGCTTCAAGTTCTTCATTTTCTCTTCTAACATCTTCAATTTCTTTTGCATAAAGTGATTTCCAATCACACTTGTCAGATGATGATGATGATGATGCTGATGATGATTCTTTGAAGGCTATATCAGTCTTGACTGTAGCAACAAGACCAAATTCTTCAAGCTCAAATGCTGAAAGTTTTCCAACCAATGTATCTCTAGATACTGATGTATTAGCATTTTTCTCAACTCATTAATAGCTGTCACTTTCATTTTGTAAGCTAGTGGAAAAGCTCTTAAAACTTTAGAAATAATTTCATCTTCACTTAAAAATTCTCCACAACATTGTATTCCTTGAACAATTTCATTAACTCTTTCCATAAATACAAAAATTCTTTCATCCTCTTCCATTTTTAAATTTTCATACCTGACCTGGTAACATTCCAATTTTGTAATTTTGACAGTGGAATCTCCTTCATTCAATGTTTCCAGTTTATCCCAAATAGATTTTGCAGTAGATCTGTTTGATAATCCCATGATTTATTGATCTGATAATGGGCTAGAAGTGCTTCTCTTGCTTTGTAATCATTCTCCAATTCTTTAGCCGAGGTCACTGGATTAGGGTTATTCGGAGTAGGAGCAACATACCCATTCTTTGTAACATCCCATATATCTCTTCCAATGCAGTTCAGATGTGTTTCCATTCTGATCTTCCATATACCATAATTAGTTCCATCAAGTTTGGGACTGTCCTTCCTAAAGATATTTGTTGCCATAGGATCTCCTCAAGCTGTTAGGCTTCTGCAAAAAGAGGACTAGGCTCTGATACCAATTGTTAGGAACTAGGAAGGACAACTAAGAGGGGGGGGGGGTGAATCAGTTGTCAGACAATTATAACCGAAAATAAATTATTCCAACTTAAAACTCAATGCCGGTAAAACATATTAACAGTTATATTAATACTGGTACAACTTAATGCATGAAACAAAAGGAGAAACAACATCCACAACACATAACATAGAGATTTTGACGTGGAAACCCTGTAAGGGGAAAAACCACTATGGGAAACCTTACCCACAATCAAATGATACTACTGCAGATAGTAAGTGAATACAATAAAGGTTTGCACATGCAGAAAGGCCAACAACTTAGAGCTCACTACTCAATCACAACATAGGAGTCACACTAACTACAATTGGATGGTTAAATCTAATAACAATGTACTGCTTCAGTATATCATCTACAATGCTGGATTCAGTATCGGTTTAAGCTCTGACCATGAGTGCCAAACACCTTCATAACATTTTCTTCAACCTTCAGATAATGTTTGCATGATTTGCACAAGGATCTGCTTATTTTTGTTTTTCACAATGATCTTCAATATTCGCAAACACTCGCTCACTCATACACTCATACATATTACAATTATTTATACAAAACCTAAGACCTCATGGTTAGGTCGACTCCCTAAAAGATATTACATTTACAAAATAAGTCTTGATCCAATACAATATGTGGGCCTCAATACATTTACACATTATCCAATCAATAAACCATTTCCAAAACATGTCGTGCTGATCTGGAACATGATATCTTGTACCGATCCATAACCATTTTTAGAACATGATCGTGCTAAATAGGCTTTATGTGTCATAACCTTGCCTGCTAAGGTAGGTCCTATTATTGTATCTACACCTACTCATGTCATTTTTGGTAATTTGACATATAACCTTCTATTAGGGAGACCTTGGATTCATAGCATGCAAGATGTCCCCTCAACTTGGCATAGGCAAGTCAAGTTCATTTATAACAATAAGACATACACCTTGTTAGTGGATAATCTTCAAGAACCATTACAATCTGGATCTTCTTGTTCAACTACTTCCCATTCTTCTCCCAATCCTTCTACGTGTTTAAATACATCTATTTCATTTGATGATCTTATTCCTTCTAGTACTCTTTATTCTTCTACTCAATTGGAATCTCCTCCTGAGTATATCTTTTCTCCCAAAAGATTGCTCTCGGATGATGATTGGGGATCTCTATACTGTTGGCATTTCCATGAAAATTGCATTGATGAACTATTTTATTGTCATTGATGTCAATTATAACTGGTAATGATGTTGTTATGATGAATATTTTGCAACCGATAGGTGAGCTAGTGAAGGAAATCAGAGTTACTTGAGAAGCAGTGAAGTTCAACTAGTAACCCTACCTATTAATGTGTTAAACCCTAATTGATGGAGCTTTTTGAATCAGTTCTATTGGTTTATGATCAAATGATGAATGGTAATGATTATGCCACATATGCATGTTGTATGTGAAGAGTTTCAAATGGTTTTGGTGCTTAGAGATAATGGTTTTATCTTGGGAATGAGCGAGTACATTGCATAAAGTAGAAACCATGTGATGAGTTACAGGAATCAATGAAGCGATGATTAAGGAATAGTTAAGGTTGCCTTGAATAATGTGTAATGATTTCTATGCAATCCAATGGTCATACTTGAACCGATTTGTCTATAATCTCTATGAGATCTTAGGTTTGTCATGTGTTACCGACCTATTGTTTTGCTTATAAGGTTGATGAGTTGTTTTATTATAGTGTTGGCAATTTTAATTAAGTATACGAGTGATTGGTTGCCAAACCAGAAGGTGTATCTACAGTATGAGTGAAGGCAGATAGGAGCATTAAAAGGATCTGATCAACTAGAGTAATGCTATTCACCAGATCAACAAACCCTCATTGTTCTCTAACAATTACAACAGTCAAATCCCTTAATTGGGTAAGCTTTAACAAGATTAGTACTATCTAAATCCTCTAACCAGGTGATCCATTAGCTTGGATTTCAAATCCTCTACCGAGGCTACTCCTAACAAGGTATTGCTTCTAATAGGGCATTATAGTCAATCCCTTAATCGGCTGGTCCCTAACAGAATCTATTCCTAACAAGACTTTTTGTAAATCTTTGCTTGGCTCATAACAGGGTGAACTTCAGAAGAGTTTAGAATAATTATGGGTATTCATCCCCATCGTGGTTTTTCCCATTTGGGTTTCCACGTCAAAATCATTGTGTCAAGTGGTGAATCTTTTTGTGGTTATGTTTGCTATGGTTAATTTCCTTAACTATATTTTCTTTGATATGATAAGATGACTGACAGTAATCTGAAATAAGATTTTACTATGTTAGTAAAGAATTTAAATGTTTGTGCTAAAAGGATTTCAGAGGTTCAGAGCTGTTATACTATTATTTTGTTATGGCAGTCAACTGGTATACTTGACAGTGATATTGTAGTTTGTAGTTCAGTGTTTGAACCAGTTAGTTCTGAGATTGACTTGTGAGATTGTTTTTGAGATTGGTGAAATTTTATTGAGTTTTATATCTACTGATTCATCCCCTCCTCTCAGTAATTGTTTGTATCCTTATTGATTCATCATACCATCAATTGGTATCAAAGCATTTCAGGTCCTATAGTGTTTAAGCCTAACAACTTGAGGTAAAGATCTTGAAGAACATGATGAAGAAAGATGGTCCGAAGTTTAATAGGGAAAACTATAGAATATGGAGTGATAGGATGAAAATCTATATCAAGAGTCTAGGAAGTCAATATTGGGAACATGTTGTTACTCAATATGTTGGACCTGGTGGGACTATGTCTAATTATCAAAAGAAAGAGCAACAAGAAAATAATCAAGCATTGGAGGCCATTATAAGTTATTTATCCGATTCTGAGTATGTTGATGTTTATGGTCTGGAGACTTCTTATGAAGTGTGGAAGAAACTTGAGGAAATCTATATCAGTGATGAGCATGTGAAGATGGCCAAAGAAGAGAGTCTGAGAGGTAAATTTGAAGACATGTGGATGGCTGAAGGTGAGAATATTCAACAGTATGGTTAGAGGATCAAGGAGATAGTTGGTGAGATCAAGAGTACTAGTGATAAAGTGGAGGATGCCATAGTGGTTAGTAAGGTGTTGACAACCCTTCTAGCGATCTACGCTATTCAAGTTGTAGCCATTCAGGAGCTAAAGTCTATTGATAAAACTAAGGTAACTATTGACTCCATCATTGGTAAACTTATTACATTTGAATTAAATGGTTATGATGGTAGTGCTCAGATATCTGAATCTACATTTAGAGCTTCAGTTTCTAACCCACCTATGAGGAAAAGTAGAGATGTTAGTCACAACTATGACTCTAGATCCAACAGAGAAGTTGATGATGAAGAGAGTGTGATCGAGCTTGAAGCATTGTTGGCCAAGGGGTAGCCCAGAGGTACTGGTAAGTATAGAGGTAAATTACCTCTTAAGTGTTTTACATGTAACAAGATTGGACACATTGCAACTAACTGTCCAAATGGTGACAATGAGCATAAGTGTGAGATGTACAAGAAGTACAAAGGGAAAGGAAAAAGAGATTATCTCAATGCAGTTGATGGTGGTATCATTGGTGAGGAATCTGAGGGAGCTGCTAATGAAGACATTATCTTTATTGACATTAAAGAGGATTCATTTGATCAGAAGGCATTAGTTTCTTGCATGGATAGTTCTGATGATTGGATCATAGATAGTGGCTATTCACACCACACGACCGGTGACCAGAGTAAATTTATTACTTTGAAGGAATTTGATGGAGGAGTTGTGAGATTTGGAAAGGACTCACCCTACATGGTAAAAGGAAAGGGAACCATTTCTCTTAATGGAAAGAGTAGTGCAAACGATGTCTACTGGGTTGAAGGATTAAAGAACAATATTTTAATTGTAGCTCAAGTTAATGACAAAGGTTATCCATTGGAATTTAAGAATGGAATGTGAAAAATCTATGGGAGAAAAGGTGAACTAATTGAAACTGACAAGAAGACAAAAGGTAACCTATTTCACCTAAATCCTAAAGTCAACAACAGTTTGATTTCTGAAGTAGATGATAGTTGGCTTTGGCATCAAAGATTTTGTCATATAGATTTTGATAACATTGTCATAGTAAGTCCAAGTCGGTAAGAGGTTTGCCTCAGTTGGACAAACTGGTGAATTCTTAGTGTAAGGAATGTTAGTTAGGAAAGATGACATCCTCAACTTTTAAGAGCAAATATTTCTCAGTAGAACATTTGTTAGATTTAGTTCATACTGATCTTTGTGGACCAATAAGGACTAAAAGTATTCAAGTTGATCAATATTTTATGATCTTCACTGATGATTGCTCAAGAATGATGTGGGTCACATTCTTGAAGGACAAAACAAAAGCCTTTAGTAAGTTCAAGGCATTTAGGGCCTTAGTCGAAAAGGAAAGTGGTAAGAAGATAAAGTGTCTGAGGACTAATCAAGGTGGTGAATTTACTTTAGTGGAATTCACTAGATATTGTGAAGATAACAAAATTAAGAGGCAACATTTTGCACCGAGGACACCACAATAGAATGGTATTGCAGAGAGGAACAAACGCTCAGTTCTTGAAGCTACTAGAATGATGCTAATACAAGGAGGTGTAGAAAAAACTTTCTCAAGGGAAGATGTCAGCACAACTGTCTACACTATGAACTAGATATTGGTAAAAAGAGGTAAGGATAAAACTCCTTATGAATACTAGTATGGTAGATTGCCTAATGTCAGTTATTTTAAGATTTTTGGTAGTAAATTGTTTATCGAGAGAGGTGGCTATGTTAGTACGTTTGAGGCTAAAAGTGATGAAGGTATATTTATTGGTTACTCCACCAAGAGTAAGGCCTACAAATGTTACAACAACTAGACAAAGAGAATCATTGAGAGTGTTGATGTCTAAGTGGATGAGTATCCTGAAGTTTCAGGAGAAACTAGTGAGGAGAAAAAGGAAGATGAACCTTACATTCTAATTTTGGAACCAAAACCGGTGAAGCCAGAAGCTAGTGAAGTGAATGTTGTAGTACCAGTTCAACCAGAATAGGTATATTCAGCAAAAGAGGGTGATGATAGTGAGGAAGAAGAACCCAAAGATAATGATCATGTTATTCCAAGGTATGTGAGACTCAATCATAATCCTGACCAGATTATTGGAGATAAAGATGATGGGGTATTAACCAGAAGAAGAATTAGAGAGAATTCTTGCATGATCTCCACTATTGAGCCAAGAACTACTAAGGAAACATTTGGAGATGATCACTGGATTAAAGCTATGGAAGAAGAGCTTGACCAGATTGAGAAGAACAATACATGGACCCTAGTACCTAGATCACTGAATAAAAATGTGATAGGTACTAAATGGGTATTGAGGAATAAACTCAACAAAGATGGAGTAGTAGTCAGAAACAAAGATAGATGTGTATGCAAAGGTTATGCATAGGAAGAAGGAGAAGACTATAGTGAGACACTTGCACTAGCTGCTAGATTGGAAGGTGTTAGGACTCTACTTGCATTTGCAGCTTATAAGGGATTCAAAGTATATTAGATGGATGTGAAGTCAGCCTCTCTAAATGGGATACTGGAAGAGGAAGTATACATTCAACAACCTGATGGTTATGCTTTGACTGATGTAAAGGATATGTTGTGTAAACTACACAAGGCACTATATGGTTTGAAGCAAGAACCAAGAGCATGGTATGAAAACTACATTCACACCTGATGAAGATAGGTTTTCAGAGAACCACTGAAGACAACAATATATATTTCAAATTTGAAGGAGATAAGATACTAGTTAGTGAAGTGTTTGTAGATGATATTATATTTGGAGGCAATGATGACATGAGTGATGACTTTTCAAATGAGATGAAAAGTGAATTTGAAATGTCTCTAGTTGGAGAGATAAAATTCTTCATAGGTTTGCAAATTCAGCAGATGAAGAGTGGTATTTTTTATCACACAGTCTAAGTATGTGAAAGAGGTGTTGAAGACATTTGGAATGAGTGACTATAAACTAGTTGGGACACCAGTGGTTATAGGTTGTAAATTGTCTAAGGAGGATGATGTTGCATCTATTGATGAAAAGGAGTATAGATCAATGATAGGGAAACTGCATTATGTTGTTCACAACAGACTAGATATTGCTCATCCAGTTGGTTTAGTTGCCAGATTTTAGAAGAATCCAAAGGAGATACACTTGATTGCAACTAAAATAATATTTAGATATTTGAAAGGTACTATTGACTATGGATTATGGTATCCATATGTAGGTAACTTTGATTTGAATACAAATGCAGACTGGGCAGGTAATGTTGATGCTAGGAAGAGCACAAGTGGTGGTGCATTCTTTATTGGAGGAAGACTTGTATCCTAGAGCAACAAGAAGCAGAGTTGTCTATCTTAATCCACTGTTGAAGCTGAATATGTTGCAGTATATATGAATTGTACCCAGGCAATCTGGATGAAACACATTCTGGAAGGATTCAAGCTGAAGATTTCAAAACCAAAAAAGATTTTATGTGACAACAATAGTGCAATAAATATTTCAAAGAGCCTAGTGTTGCATGCTAGAATCAAGGATATTGAGCTGAAATATCATTTCTTAAGAGAGAAAGTGTAGAGTAAAGATGTTTTATTGGAGCATGTATCTACTAAGGAGAAGCTAGCAGATATCTTTACTAAACCTCTACCTAAGACTACTTTTGAGTATCTTAGAAGTCAGCTAGGGGTTGTGCCCCTACATGAAGTCAATTAAGCAGATGTAGAATACATCAGTCCCGGAGCCAATTGGAGAATCTTGAAGCAAGATTGGTGTAGAGTGGAGCTAATCCACAGGGGGACCATCAAGTTGCAGATTGTTGATGCAGAATAGTGAAGTATGACACTGCATGTTTTACTTTCACTTTGGAATTGTTGTCAAAGGGGGAGAAGAACTATATGATTATGGGGAGAAGAATTGTATGATTGATAGAGAGAAGATCTATAGATAGTTACCACCTGAAGACATGGAGAATCATTTGAAGGAGAGTACATAGTAAAATGTAAACCAAGATTCCTATACTTGTCTATGTGCATAACTCTCAATCATCACAATCAGAGGTACTGATATTTGCACTACCATCAATGCCAAAGGGGGAGATTGTTGGCATTTGCATGAAGATTGCATTGATGAACTATTTTGTTGTCATTGATATCAATTATAACTAGTAATGATGTTGTTATGATGATTATTTTGCAAATGGTAGATGATCTAGTGACGGAGACATGTATTACTTGAGAAGTAGTGAAGTTCAACTAGTAAGCCTACCTGTTGATGTGCTAAACCCTAACCAATGGAGCTTGTTGAATTGGTTGTATTGGTTTATGATCAAATGATGAATGATGATCAAGGAGCGATCAAGGTTGTCTTGAATATGTGCAATGATTTCTATGTAATTCAACGTTCATACTTAAACCAATTTATTTGTAATCTCTATGAGATCTTAGGTTTTTGATGTGTTACAAACCTATTGTTTTTCTTATGAGGTCGATGAGTTATTTTATTATAGTGTTGACAATTTTGGTTGAGTTTAAGAGTGATTGGTTATCGAACCAGAAGGTGTATCTATAGTATGTTTGAAGGCAGATAGGAGTGTGAAAAGGATCTGATCAAGTAGAGTAGTGCTATTCACCATATCAGCAAACCCATGTTATTCTCTAACAATTACAACAGTGAAATCCCTTAACCGGGTAATCTTTAACAGGATTAGTGCTATCTAAATCCTCTAATTAGGTGATCCATTAGCTTGGATTCCAAGTCCTCTATTGAGGTTACTCCTAACAAGGTATTGCTTCTAATAGGGCATTATAGTCAATCCCTTAACCGGGTGGTCCCTAATAGGATCTGTTCCTAATAGAACTTTTTGTAAATCTTTAATAGGCTTGACTCCTAATAGGGAAAACTTCAGAAGAGCTCAAAATACTTGTGGGTATTCATTCCCACCATTTTTTTTTCCATTTGGGTTTCCACATCAAAATCATTGTGTCAAGTGGTGAATGCTTTTGTTGTTATGTTTGCTATGGTTAATTTTCTTAACTGATATATTTACTTTGATATAATAAGATGACCGACACTAATTTGAAATAAGCTTTTACTATTGTTAGTAAAGTATTTGAATGTTTGTGTTAAAAGGTTTTGAGAGTTTCACAGCTATTATACTGTTATTCTATTATGGCAGTCAATCGGTATACTTGACAATGATATTGCAGTTTTTAGTTCAATGTTTGAACTAGTTAGTTCTGAGATTGACTTGTGAGATTATTATTGAGATTGGTTAAAGTTTATTGAGTTTTCTATCTAATTATTCACCCCCCCTCTCAATAGTTGTTTGGATCCTTATTGATTCATTATAGCATCATAGACTTTAACCCTAATTTTTTAGGAGAGTATAGAGTATCTCGGAAAGAATCTAAGACTGAGAAGGAGAAATCTAAGGAGAAAATGAAAGAGCAACCCATTTTGTCTAAATAACTAAGTAACCACTTTGTGGCTACTTCTAATTCAAATAATTCTTCAAATCCTTTCTCTAATTCATATAGCACTGAGACCTATGACACAAAACAATGTTTTTCTGATTTGGCATCCCTTTATGGTCCTGGCTTTCACATTTTAGCAAAGAGTAGCTATGATGGCAATTATTTTGGTGCAAATGAACAAGTAGTTAAAGTTCCTTTAGAACATAATACACACGAATCTTCCTTTGGACTTGGATATAATCCTTCTAAGCCTACTAAAGCATGTAAAAGACCATCTCTCAATGTGAATGCTATATTTAGTAGTGATGGTGACCTTACCTCAATTGAAGCATCTTCTACTTCTTTCAACACTCATCCCCCTCATAAGGAAATCTTGGTGATGAAGAAGTCTATTTATGAATCTCCTCAAGATATTTCTAATCCCCCTTATGAGAATTTATCTTCTACTCATTCTAAAATCCCTTCTTTTAGGAATAAGGTTGTAATGAATCACACTTATCCCTCTCCTAATATTTCTTGTGTGCAAGAAAAGTATGACTTAGTGGCCTATTCTTCTCCTATAAACTTCTCTCTTTCTAAAATATTTTTAACATTCATCATATTATACATGTTGTTAATCTCACTTATAGTAGAGCATTTAACATGTCATATTCAAATACCTCATTCAATCTATCATGCCTTTAAATAACAATAATGGCTATTATGTTGCTCATCATTATGTGACATTGGTAGCTCACTTACTGGGGTTCATTGTCATTCATGATGGTACAAATTCATGTGCAATCATACTTTTGGAAGCAAAATAATATCCTATTTCTATCTCATCTCTCCTCCCTATATATGGGGGGGCGGGGGGGGGGGCAAGAGTGATTTCAAACTTCTCTCCTTCTTAAGATTAAAATTTCCCCTTTGTGAAGTAGTGTCTTCTATAAGGATTTCTTATTGATTGTAGAGGTGTATTCATATTTGAATTCCTTCTCTCATATTGGAACAAGCATCCCTAATTGGGATCTTAAGTACATATCCTTAATTGGGACCTCCTCCTTGGTGTTGGAAGTCTTTGATTGAATTTATCAATTTCTTTTCTTCATTGAGTAGTATATTTTATAATAAACCCTTCTATTTTGTGCACATGAATATCCCTAATGAGGATCTCTTTCCTTCTTTTAGAAGAGTTTTTCTATAAACAATCTCTCTTTGATACCATTTCAAACCTCCATTCTTTTCCAATTTCCTTTATGGAGTTGCATTTTTGGATTATATCTCTTGCATTTGTTTCCATTTAAATATTTCATCTTGTGTTAGAGAGCTCTCAAATCCTCACACTCTTTGTTGTGTTGGAATTGAGGTTTAGTTCTCCATTTAGGTTTTGATCTTGTATCAAATATTCTTGTGAGCATTTTTCATCAATCTTCTTTCACAATTTGATGTGGTAAACATGATACCCTGTTTCAACTCACTAAAATTAGCAAGCCGAAATAGGGGGGCATATAACTGCCCTCGAATTTTCATCACCATCCTTAGTAAGAATTTAGGTGATTTGGTGATTTTATCTAACATGTGGTTTTGTAGGGTGCGGTTCCTAAATGTGTAATGCAGGTACCGCTGGGGGCTTCATCTGACAACTTGTGGATATATCCTTTTTCATGAATGTTTACATTTTTTTTACTTTAGATTTCATATGCACGTAGTGTCATATGACCACTAAAGTGGGGGCTAAATGTAGTCATAAATTGTACACCCTTGCTAGGGCGGTACAATTTCACACTTAGTTTAGCACCCGCATTAGTGTGTTTGCATCTTGCATTGTAATTTACCTTTAAGCGTTTAATTAATTAATTTAATTAAATACAAAGTCATATTTCATCACTCCCCACATCATAAAATTGGGCCCTTTACCCTAAGTGTGCCCCTTTTTATTGTATTCGTCCAATAAATCATTTAATCATAAACCCTAATAAGGTCCAATTTCAACCTTGAAGAACTGATTTTGCATATCAAAACACCTCAAAATTAGATATAACTTTGAGATTCTCTCTAATAACATCATATCTAATGACACTTAAAATTTGGTGAAAAGTTAGTTGGACCATGTTGAAAGTGCAGATGGTCCTTGGCTTTTTTCTTGAAACTTCGGGAGCATAATTCTAAGATATTATAATTCTTAACCCCAAAATATTGGCAAGAAATTAAAATCATAGGTCAGCCTAAAGAAAAAATTAAGTCAAAATTAAGATATAGGGTTTCATACATAAGAGTTCTCTTTCTCCATTTGAAGGGAACTTTCTAAGAATCTAAGAGTAGGTTTTTGGAGCACAAGGAGACTATGCAGAATTTTCAACAACATTCAACATCATTCATAAAACATTCATCAACTATTCAACAAACATTCATCATCAATTAGGGTTCTTGAAGACATTGAAGAATAATTGGAGATCTAGTGGCAAATTTCTCTCCCTTAGAGATTGGTACGATTTCATGTTATTTTCATGTCTTTGTATGAGATTCTTTACACTCCTTTTCACATTTACATTCATGATTTAGATTATTTTATTAGGAGAATTCTCATTCTCATTATCATTTACATTTACATTCACATACATTTAGGGTTTACTCTCCAAAGTGTAGGGTGGCTCTAGTTTCTTATCATTTAGCATCTTGCATACACACAAGGTTCTAGCACACACATTTTCAATACATTATTGGCTATGTGTGGAGGTGGAAATTACCAACATAGGGGTTTGACTAAGGCAAAACCCTACATATCCACCCAAACCCTCTCTTTTCAGTTGGAGGTGTAGAAATAGGTACCCAAAAGGAGTTCCAGATTAGGAAAAGGCATAAGTACAACCCAAAAGTCTCAGAATTGCTCAAAATTGTCAAGGACAGGGGCGTGGCACCCTAGTCTTTCCTAGGATAGGGGTGTGGCACCCTGGTCCCCCTCAAAATCATTAAATTTTGGCAGGTTGAAGGTTCAGGATCTCGATTTTGCAGTATTTTAGTTACAACCTCTTGTCTGCAGAAATAGGACACGGGCGTGACACCCTGGTCCTTGTCAGTTAGGCTTAGTTTTAATCATTAGGTACACATTCAAATTCCTTCCCCTTGTCTTCTTTCAGTATCTCAGTTTTAGATCTGCAAGTTTGTTCAATTTCAGTTCATATGTGCTTCATTGTTCATCTTCTAGTCTAGTTGATCAATCAAACCCTATCTTTCACATCTTACCTTCATTTACGACAAGAGGAATAGGTACCCTAAGAGATAATCCTTCACTCTCTCTTTCCGACAAGAAGTAGCCAAAGTGAGCTATCTCCCTAGGCTCTTTGTATTCCCAATGTGTTGGCTAAAGTGGGATTAGGTCCTAGTCACCCGGTCTCGCTTTACCCCTACAGAGGATGAAATGCGACTACAAAGGCAAATTTATATTAATTTAAAAACTAATTTCACTTTATACATTCAGATATACCCAATTAGTTAAACTAGTGAACATATCTAATTATAAATAAGTAAACTAAAGCTTCTAAGTACATAAATGGAAAGTGTAGAAAATAAAGATTTTTTGGTTCAAACTTGAGCAATAGCCAACGATGCCAACATGGTGTGTAAAAATGTGTGCGACATTATAGACTCATACGGAACATGATAGAGAATACTCAAAATCTAATGAAATCCAAACTTTGTCCTTCAAATGACCTACAAAACCTAGAAGTAAAAAACATCATAGAAAATTATAAATAATAGAGATGAAGAGAAATGAAATATGTAAAACATAAGAAAACCATTATGCAGTTCAGGAGAGAAAAAAAGTTTGAGATTTTTTAAAGACTTGTCTTAGTCAAGTACATATTTTGGTGTTTCGACCTCCATAACATTGAGATGGCTACATAGATCAAAAGATAAATAGACAATGATGTAATATTTATAAAAACATGATGTGATAAATACCAAAATGCTTAAAGACATGAGAGATATTACCAAAAGGGATTTATGAAGAAAAGAGAGTTGAAAACACTAATGTAGCAAGCTATAGGAAATTATACAAACTAGAGAGAGAGAGATGAAATCCAAAAGAATATAATAGATTACAGGAAAGAACCTAAATAAAATGAAGAGAGTTTGTGTAGACTATAAGAATACATTTAAAAGTGAAAAGAAGAGAAAAAGAAAGAGCCTTCAATACTTTTCCACTGATCCAAGTAGTTGACAAGTGGCAAAATTCTCAAAATCAAAATTTAAATTTTGATTTGTCATGTGATGATAGTGTTCAATGCAAACATCTGTGTGAAGCACAAATGTATAAACAAATCATGCTAAAATATGATGGTAGTAAGAGAAACATATGATTAACACAAAATTGATGTAGAAATCTAGCTATTGAAAATGACTTTGAGCAACCTGAGAGGGAAAAGGATTATGCAAGGGCTAAAATGAGCCTACTCAAACTCTAGGGTCGTACACTAAAGTAGTGACAAAAGTGTAAGTGAAATTTAAAAGGATATGTTATTTTTGATTCTATATTTTTCCCCCACTTTGATAATTGAAAAGATGTAAATTGAATGCAAAGTCTAGGGTAGGAAGGCACTGATGGTATGATGAAAGAACAAGGATGCGATCAACTACTGAGGGGGGGGGGGTGAATTAGTAGATAGAAAAATTAATAAACTTCACCAATCTCAAAAATAACTAGTCAAAGTAAACTTAGAACTATCAATGTAATATCTCTATCAAGATAAAAACAATCAAGCTAAACCGGATGACTGTTACAATAGATTAATAGTAAACAACTTGAAACCTACAAACATCCAAATACTTTTACTGACAGAAATAAAACTTCATTTCATATTTCTACCGATTATCATGACTTCTCAAAGTGGATTAAGTAGTTAAGCGAATCAACCATAATAAAACATAACCATAAAAAACATTCACCACTTGACACAATATTTTGACGTGGAAAACCAAATGGGAAAAACCATGGTGAGATGAGACTCACAAGATAACTATCTAAACTCTTTTGAAGTTCACCCTGTTAGGAGCCAAGCTTGTTAACGCTTTACAAAAATTCATGTTCAGAACAGATCCTATTAGGGACCACCTGGTTAAGGGATTGACTATAATGCCTTGTTATAAGCAATACCTTGTGAGGAGTAATCTTTGTAAAGGATTTAGAATCACTAATACATTTGGGGTCAAATTCCGATGGAGGTTTCCGACGGACAAGGAGCATTGTGTGAAAATTTGATTTTTTTTTTTAAAAATGCTTGTGTTCGTCGGAATTCCGACGACCTCGAGCATTATATTAAAAAAAAAAACACAATGCATTTTCATTGTGTAAAGCAAACCCAAGCCGCTGCCCCCCCCGCCGGAGCGATCTCTGCACTGCAAGCAAGGTAAGGTTTTTGGCGGCATTTAGAAGGACCTTTTCAAGATTTGATTTGATCGGCCATATTAGGTTCCTTTGCAATTTTTCACTTGGGCAGATTTTGAATGTTTCTTTTGTGCAAGCAATTCGGTGTTTCCTCGTTCTTTTGTGTAAATAAATCTGTATTTTGATCTTCTTTGTTTGATGAGTTCACTATTATGAACTTGTTTAAGACAATCGGACCTCCTTGTTTTTTCTTCCTTCACTAATATTGGCATTGATGGCAAATGCATAGCCTCCCTCATCTACTTATCTATTTCTATATCTATATATCTAGATATAACCAGGCAGCTTCTTCTTACTCCTAGTTAACCGGGGGGCACCTAGGAACAACTACACTCATAGTCGGCTTCCAAACCACAGTCAGATACATGGATTTACAGTCGGCTTTCGAACCACAGGCAGAGAAAAGCTTGTTCCCTCGGTGTTTGCAATTTCAATTGCATCTGGATTTTGACTTTGCGGTATTCCTCAATTCAATTGATCATTTCCCTTTCATTGGTATCACAAAGTATTGATGCTTTTTCTTATTCATTTGTATAAACAAATCTGCCCCTCATCATTCATTCGCATTGCATCAAGTCAGTCTTAAGTTCTCCATTTGTATTACCTCATCCTTATGTGAACAAAACCTTCACTCCCAAATCGATGATTAAAGTTCCATTTGCATAAGGTGATTTGGAAGATCAAGTTTTACTTGTCTTCACTTGTACAAACAAATGAACTTGATCAGATTTTGATCACTCATTTGTTTTGCTCTGATCTTTAATCTTGATTTCTAGAGTTATCTCTCAATCTGCACCTGCATTGAATTAGACTGTTTGATGTTTGAAAAGAATGACCTATCCTCCCCTTCCTATCTTTTCATCCTTACTTCAATTCAGAACTTGGTAATTCTCATTAATGCCCAATCTTTCCTAAACTTGGTGTTGTTGTTGTTACATGTCTGATAATGTAATAGAATTCCTTCAAAATCTGCCTCTTTGCTTTTACCTACAAGACAAACAAGAAGATATCAAACATCATAAAGTACATATTATCTTTACCTATCCTTCATCTCTTATTTTCTCTAATCTTATATGATCAAATGATGTTTTTAGTTCTGACAGGTCATTCTCTGGGTCTATTTCACTGTGCCTTGATGCATTGATCAGAACATTAATTGCTTGGATGATGTTTTGAAAATGAACTGGAATGCCATCATTATATGGGCATTGGATGTTAGGGGCCTTTTTCACTCTATCCTCATTTAAGTGGCATGTCTTTATTCAAAGGCTAGCTCCCTATCTTTCTTGGTGTCACACCTTGCATTATGCCTCATCGTGGCTTATGCTGGGGATATTAGGGGTCAAGGGAATGGTGAGGTGGTTGTTTCTTTTTTTTAAAAATAAATAAATAATATGCCTAAAAATTGTTTTACCTTCTTTCAAAGATGAAGTTTTGACCAAACTAATTCTTAAATATACAAATGAAGAGTGTGGTTGGTTGGTGACTAATTACTCTTTTTAACACCATTTACAAGATCATATCTAAATCAAGTGTCTCAAGAATTAAGCTACTACTAAGAAGATAGTTTGCCTAAAGCAAATGGGTTTCTTGGGTGGCTATTTATTGTAGATAACTTAGTTCCTTCATGAGAATCAATCAATTTGGAACATGTATAACTCACATTTGTGACATGTCACTAGCAATTCCTTAGTACTTGTTTGAGTACTATCTCCTCTATTGTTTTCTATCCACTTTTGTGTCCTTCTTAGAACAAATAATAGATTAATGAGAAGGTGGAAAAGGTGGATTCACCTAAGAGGGAGTGGATTTTCCCAATAATATGTTAGATTCTCCCAAGGATGGATGGACTATACACTTGAAAGGTAGATGATTAAGGATGATGACAAGGTGAATTTTCCTTAGAATGATAGGGTTGATTTTCCTAAGAACAAGTAGATTCATGTAAACTAGAGGATACAAATTTGGACAAAATAATGGAAGGAGACTAAAACTAGATAGATTCACCTAAATGGGAGTGTAGTCATCTAAGGATAGGAAAAATTCACCATTTGCGTAAGAAAGATGGATAAGATAAATGATTTATGTGAAATAGATTCACCTAAGAGAAAGTAGATTCACATAAGGATAGGTGGATTTTCCTAAAGATGAAGGGATAAGACTTAACAAAAAGAGGACTTAGGATGATGACAAGGAGGATTCATTTAAGGATATGGCATATTCACCTAAGGGATAGTGTATTCTCCCAAGAATATGGAAAAATTATTGATTGGTGGAATGACATACTAGATCAAGGAATGATACAAGGGTAGATTCACCTAAATATAGGGTAAATTCAGCTAAAAGGGTACCCACGAGATTGTGGTATTGAGTACCTATCTATGAATGGTGTATTTGGATACAAGTATGATGAAACCATGCTTGTGTATGATGAAACAAAGTCCAGATCTCTATTATAGGTCCAACATAATCTCTATTATTTGAGACACCATTTTATTAGCATATCCAATTAGGGTAATTTATGGGTTTAATTATGGATCATGTTGTCTATTTCCATGCACTATTGAACTTATTTGGATGTATTGTGATTATTTTAATTTTGAAGTTATAAATAAATTATGTTTGTACCTTAGAAAGGGTAACTCCAAGTGATGTTTGGGCAGTTTATTTGAAAACTTATGGTGATTATTACCCTATGTTATGTAATGGAGTTATTTTTACACTAAGTAATTAACTAGAAAAATGAATTTGTATTGTTGTACAAGTATGATACAATACAAGTATGATGAAACCATGCTTGTGTGTTTACATGTTTGTGCATCCTATTGAGAACCAACCTTTCTGTTGAGGAACTCAATAAATGTGGTGTTAAGTAGAAGAATGAAAAACTCAAGAAGCTATGGTGACATATTGTGGCATTAGTAGGGATTATCTTTATTGACCACACCTTTCAAAGATAGTATCCCCTAGTTCTCCTCATAGAATGGACCATTGGATGGCTCATAGTGGTATCCTATCCTACATTTATCTTGATGGCATTGCTGATAGTTGGTATGTGGTTCTTCGTACGGGTTTCCTCTTACCCTATTATCTTATTTATATCTTTGTTCCAACATGTGGAGATTGATTTTTGTCATGCTATGATGATTTTCATGTTTGCATGTGTTTTGACATTATGCAAATAGATATGATGTCACACCATACTTATGTTTTGATATAGTGTAGGTGATGGTTACATATTGTTGATGGTAGTATTTGGGTTCAAAGACACAATTCCACACACACACACACACAAATATTTGAAGATGCATTTTATATTATTCCTTCTTAGTGGTGATTAGTGTTGGAAGATTTGCACACATGTAGAGAGGAACTCATGTTAAATACAATAGGTTGTGTTTGATAACATTTGAATGTGCCTCATGATGTATACATATAGCTTTGGTGTGTGACATGCATGCACATTTTTCCATAAGACACATTGCTATGTGGCATGTGCCCTATGCATGTCTTCTTTGTGAGGCACGTTGCTATGTGCAATGTGGCCCTAGGTGTGTCTTCTCTATGAGGTGTATTGCCATGATATGTTAGGATTTGTAGTGTGCAGGCCACAAATGCATGCATGAGGGACTATTATTATAGTCATGTTTTTTGGGCATGTAGCCTAGGCATGTCTTCTCCATTAGGTACATGGCCATGCCGTATGGGAGTTTTTGTGTTCATGCCACAAATGCACACATGAGGGACTATTATTGGAGTCATGATGAATCTTCACTCTATTTAGCCACAATTTCTAGTCGTATAGTTATGTAATGTGCACTTTTAAGGATTGTGAAGTTTCCTTCAATTATTGATGATCTCTCATCTTTGTTGCATTGGCCAACAATTTTATTTTATCTTGTTTGAATTAGTTTAATCACTATTGTGAGTTTTCTCTATTGTGTAGTTATTGTGGCTATTTTTGATTTGCTATTGGAACTGAACACATTTATTTGACTTATTATTGTTACTATTTTTTCTTTCTTCCAATATTTATGATCTTTGGTAGTTTAGTGAAACTCTTGCTATTTTTAAATGTTGCCTTCTTTGTTGTGATGTGATTCCTCACCAAGATCGACATAGATAACCTTGGATGAGTGTATATAAGGAATCAAACATTGGGAAAATTTGAGGATAGGGGTAAGTGTTTGTTGTATGGGTAGCTACGATCCACTTGTACATTCTTAGTGATTATTGACGGCTATGTCTTGGAGCTAGCTAATCCCATTAAACAAACAAGGGGGAAGTCATACAAAATTGTATGGATCCTCCCTAGTTGTGTGTGGATTCAAGATGACCATCATTTCATATGGTTCTTGGTTACTTTGTGAGATCATGGCATCCTCTTAGACCAATATGTGAGCCTTGTATTGTTATCCCTACAATGTGGATGAATAAGTGTATGTTTAAATAAATGCTTTGCTTAGAATACTCAAAATGTCTCTTAGAAAGTCTGCAATAGGCAAACTTTTAGTAAGAATTTGTAGACACAATGCTCAGAAATTCACACAATCAGCTACATTAAATACGTTCTCTATTAAGTTCGATGGTTTTGGTTCGAATTGCAATTTTTGTGAAGCTTTTGCACTGAAGTTTCCATAGCCTGATTTTTTTGCCTGTGAAGAAAGACCATGTTAGATAATATCAGTGAAGAACAAAATAAGGAGACAATTGCTAGATTATGGTCTAACTTGAAAAGAAAAGGTGATGGGAAATGTTATTGTCCCTGCAAAATTTGTAAGGGCTTAAAGACTAGAAGAATTCTAATCAAAACAACTAAGAAACATTGTAGGCAGCATGGTCACATTGAAGGGGGACATGATTATTATCCACTGGTAAGTTGTTCATTATATCGTTTTAACAATTTATATACATAAGAAATCACTTGATAATGAGATCATGATCACGGTTTATTTATGTATATCAATTTTATATAGGTGGAGCACCCTAGAGCACATGGTATGGATCAACAAAACCCTGAGAATATGGTTTTGGAAGTGGAGGAACATGGAGGTGTGAATATCGAAGCTGAAGATAATGATCCCATGGAAGATGACGATCATGCACCAGAAAACACAATTGAAGATGATGGTACAAATACATTGATCCAGAACACATTTAGTACTGGCACAACTGATCATGATGACCTTGATGTTCATGATTTACCTCTTCTTGAGAAGGCATATGAGCCCCTTTACAAAGGCTCCCAAACAACTCTTCTCTCTGCTGTATTGTTGTTGGTGAACTTTAATGTTATGAATGGTTTATCCAACATAACAATCTCTCGTATGTTAAGGTGTGTCATACATGTCATTACAGTTAATAAATGGTGAATCATGTACCATTTATATTCTTTATATTAATACCTCAAACTTTTTTTTTTGCTATAGATTGATAGTTGATTTTTTCTTACCACCATCAAATATTCTACCTCACTCATACCGAGAATTATCTGCCATTATGAAAGATATTAGAATGGAGTATCAAACAATAGATGCTTGTCCCAATGATCATATTATATATCATAAACAACATGAATTTGGAATAGAATGCCCTGAATGTCATATCAGTAGCTATCAAACAGATCAAAAAATAAAAAAGGTGCCTCGCAAGGTTCTTCATTATTTTCCCATTATTCCATGTATGCAACGATTATTCAGGTGCACTAGCTTGGCACAATTTATGGATTACCATGCACGCAATAGAAGTCGAGATGACATTATTCGAATGCTTGCGAATGGTTCAACATTTATGGACATAGAGGAAAAGTGGCCACACTTTAAAGAAGAACCTCGTAATCTCAGGCTTTCATTGGCAGCGGACAGTGTCAATCCATTTGGAGAGTTGAGATCT
The DNA here is from genome assembly GCF_030272615.1 of Cryptomeria japonica. Classification (NCBI taxonomy): domain Eukaryota; kingdom Viridiplantae; phylum Streptophyta; class Pinopsida; order Cupressales; family Cupressaceae; genus Cryptomeria; species Cryptomeria japonica. The sequence continues at coordinate 36,421,931 of NC_081411.1, read as the reverse complement.
GTTTACTCGGTGTGGCCTATTTTTGTTATCAACAATAATATTCCTCCATGGATGTCAATAAAGAGGGAGCACATAATGTTGGCAATGATTGTTCCAGGTATTTTATCATTTAATAGTCATCTACATTTAATTATAAATATTGCAGTAAAATGGTCATAATAATTATGTAATGTTTTTGTTCATTCCACTAGGCAAGTACCAAGTTAAAGATATGAAAGTATATATTGAGCCTCTTATCGATGAGTTGCTAGAGTTATGGAATGGTGTGACCATGTATGACATCTCTAGACCAACAGGACAAAGACAATTTCAATTCCATGCAATGCTTGTATGGACAATACATGATGCCCCAGGGCTAACACATTTTTGTGGTACGTTATAGTGTTCAAGTCACACATGATAATTATAATTATAAAAATTAACAGATTTAATAGAATTATACATTATCTTGTAGGTCTTCAAACAAAGGGAAAATTTGCATGTCCAGTTTGTGGTCCAAAGATGAAATCCCGTCATTCAAAAAGTTTAGGAAAGCAGGTGTTTGATGAGTATAGGCACTTCCTTCACAAAAATCATAAGTACCGGAATACTGAAAAACATCTTTTCAATGGGAAAGAAGAGACTACATCAAAGCCACGAAGAATGACTCCTCATTTATGGAAGTTGGAATATAATAGAATTAATCATCAAGGTAATGTCATTCCATCTAATGGTTTATGTTTGGAATTTGAATTTTTCTATCGTGTTTTGTTTACTGATGATGTAATTGATGATACTGAAGGTCATCAAGGCATGGATGGCCACCTTCCAAATGGACTAAAAAGTTATCCCAGACAATTCAGTAGGTTGCATTACTACGAGCAGCTACAAATTGTGCATTTGTTTGATACAATGCATATTGGAAAGAATATAACAGAGACATTATGGAAAATATTGGATGGAAGGCATGACAAAGAAAAAATTGTCAAAATTTGTAGTGACATTGTGGAATCAAATCATGCAATGAAAAATGTCATTCAATCAAATAGCAATGGAGATCAGATTAATATAACTGCCCTTCCTTGGTTATTAACGGAGCAACAAAGCAATTCTATAAAAGAAGTCATACGAAAAATTCGATTTCCCACAGGATTTGCTGCGAACATAAACAATCTCATATCAAAGAAGAGTGAATTTGGGCCAGGGATGAAAATGCATGATTGGCATACCTTCATTAAGGTAATTTGTGTTGTTGTGTATTTACTATATATTTGTATACTGCACATGTACTTTTCATTGTATTATGTTAGAAAACAATGAAAAGATCATTTTATAATTGTTGCAGTACGTTCTACCTCTATCTCTCCCAGACCACTTCGACAATAATATCAAGCAAGTCATATATGATCTTGGAAAATACATGAGGTAAGTAGTGATGTTTGTTCAATTTGTTGTATAGATATTATATTTGCCATTTGTTTTACTTGTTATGCAATATATCTATATATTATTTTGTAAAGTCTCATTTATATATTTTTGCGTCTTCAATCTCTTTAATTAGGTGGTTGTCATCTAAAGAAATCTACAAGGAAGATATAAAATATTGGAAGAGAAAAATCCCTCATCTAATGTGTGAAATGTAAAAGTGTCTATCTTCAACTTTTTTCAATGCACAAGAACACTACCTCATACACCAAGTTGAGGAGATCGAATTGTGTGGACCTGTACACACTAGGTCAATGTGGATGGTTGAGAGGCACTTGAAATTTTTGAAGGCTTTGGTTCGACAAAGAGCACATCCTGAGGGTTCTATGGTGGAGGGATATATGGTATACCAAACTATGGTGTACATTACTGAATATCTTCCTAAATTTGCAGCAAAAATCCACGTAGATCGCATTTGGGATCCCAACCCCATTAATAAATTCGAAGGGGAACACTTGATGGGGAAAGGTAGATTGAAGAAAGTGAGAGGTAATTATAAGATGTTATTGTAGTAAATTAATTCTTCATCTTCTAAATAAATCAATTGTAAGTGGTCTATTAATTATTTATACAGTTGGTCAGGAGTGGAATGCGCTACATTTGTATATTGCAAACAATCTTGATTGGATGACGGTGTGGATTGAACGATGTCAACATTCTGGTCGCACATTAACATGGGATGGTGTCGCTTCATTGGTTAAAGAAGCTCATCGTAATGGAGATTCCAATGTTACACAAAGGGAAATTGATTTAACATATGGTTTAAGAGATCAACAAGTATGTATAATTTTATTAATCACCTGTATGTTTATCAACTCATGATGCAATAATTTTAATATGTTAGACATATTGTAGGTCAAACACCACAAGGCTATGTGCTGCAATGGTCATAAATTTCACATCAAATAGTTGGATGACACGAAGAAAACTTGTGATTTTGGGATAACTGCAGTCTTTGAGGTGACCAATATTTCATCTAGAAACGACATACATCCTCAAGTGTCTCAAAATCAATACTATGGCATTTTGGATGATATACTTGAGTGTGACTTTAATTCCTTCAAATTAGTTATGTTTGTCGTCAAATGGTATAGGCTACGACTGAATATAAATGATCCTGATAGAACTGTTATCAAACATGATAATGGATTTACAATGGTTAATACAAGGTCGTTTGAATGAGTTGGGGATGAGCCCTATGTTCTTCCAAGTCAATGTGAGCAGGTATTTTACTCGAAGGTTCCACATAAACCAGGTTGGTCATTTGTTGTTAGACATGATCCAAGAGGAAGGCCGATAATGTATAATGTGATGGAAGAAGAAGATACTGAAGAAGTAGAAGATGATATAGATGATCATGATCGACAGTTACTCGATGATGTTCTTGACGGAAATGTACACGAAGAAGAAGTTGATGATGATGATGGTGCTACTGCTGATGATGATGGTGATGGTGATGGTGATGGTGTCGGTGATGGTGATGACGATGACGATGATGAACACAATGATGATGATGATGACGATGACGATGACGATGATGATGACAATGACAATGATGAAGACAACGATGATGATGATGACGATGACGGTGATGACGACGACGATGACGACGAGGATGATGATGATGATGATGATGATGATGATGATGATGGTCATGATGATGAGTTGGATGAAGAAGAAGATCAATGACATGAATGAAATGTATGAGATGCGATTATTATATTATCTATTTAATATTGATATCTTGATAGAAATTGATTTGACTTATATGGTTACATAAATAATTCATATGTTTTGAATTCTAATGCCATTACTTAATTAATTAATGATGCACCTCTAGCTATGTGATAGATGGTGATTTAAAATACATATGTGATGGATTACATGCTTATGATGATACATGTGACATTTTTTCAACTTTGTGTTTATTTATGGAATGTGGACTACTTATTAGCTATGTGATGGATGGTGATTTATGATACGTATGTGATGGATTACATGTTTATGATGATACATATGTGATTCTTATGATGCTCAATTACATATATGATGATACATATGTGATGCTTATGATGCTTATGATGCTTATGATGCTTATGATGCTTATGATATTGCAGTATTTATTGTTTATCAAATTACAAATGTAATGCTTATGATGCTCAATTGTTGGTGCAGGAACCTGAACCCCTTTGACGAGGATCCTGCATAGTCTCATGGATCAACAGGTATACATCAATACACCTTATAGAAATAATATATTTTTTAAAAATTACAAGAAAAACAAACTTCCTCAGTTTTTCAAACATCAACATTAGCAGCAAATCTAATACAGTTATCAACACTTGAGGCCCTAGTTGGACTTACTCAAATTTTAATCTCAACATCAACTTTATGGCCGACTTCTTCGTCAATATTACCCTCATTTGCAAAATATCTCTCTCATTACCAACTAACTCTCTCATTTGATGGTGCACAGGTATCACCAAATAGGTATTTGTTAGATGTGTCTTCCTCGAGTGAGGGAAATGCAGGAATAGAAGAGGAAAGTGAGACATGTAGTAGATCTCAAATAGGGAGATCAACTAGAGATCAAAAGAATAGAAGAAAATTCAATAAACGCATGGAATTTTTTCTTGCTCAAGGGGGGTCATGTTCTTATGATGATGAGACCAAAGGTGACATTGAGGTGCCCTTGAGGTACAAACATCTACTGAAACAATGTGTACCCAAGGAACTTCCTCCAATAAACACTGATTATTGTGTTAATGAGAGGATATATCACATAGCACCTTCATCGTTACATGGTTTGGGCCTATTTTCCATGGACAACATAAAGGTCTGTTACAACAAAGTTGCTGAATTGATGGAGTTTGTTGGACCTTATTACAATTATAATGATTGGATGCAGATTGTTTGATATAAAAAAAGTATGCATAGGTATGCACTGTCAGCCAATTATATAAACCAAAAAGATAATGATCAAAGTAAACGAGTGGCTGTATACATTGATGGAAGGCCAAAAGCAACAGGGAATATTGTAGGTTTTATAAATAGTACATGACCTGGGTCAACTAATAAGCAACCCAATTGCATATTTGAGGCACGTGAGGGAAATTGTGTGTTTGTATGTGCGAAAAAATCAATAAGTGCAGGGGAAGAGCTGCTAATCGATTACAATTTGAATCGTATAGATACAAACAAAGTTACTATCATGGGGTGGTACGTACTATATATATACCATTTAAGCCAACTTCCAATTAATGAATCCAATACACCATTGTATTATTAAGTTTTTTTGCTAGGTCTATTGGTTTCATTTTTCTAATGTTTTTATATTTTTTCTTTGTCACAGGGCCACATGGATCCACCACATAGCACAGATAGGGGTGTAGGTCCCGACACTTCTATGGAGCAGGTAAACCTCATTGTAATTGTACAAATTAGATAGAATCAAACTGTTACATTATGATCTTTTCTTGAGTGTTTTGAAGTAATTTTGATAGTGTTAATTATATTCTTGTCACAGACGGATGTTTGGGATAAGGGAAAGGAACCTGCAGTACCTCAGCACCTCCATAGGGATGTGGGGCACTCAACAGTGTTATGCATTGATGACATCACACTTACGTCAAACCCTATGCAATTTGTACATAAGAATATTAGAAAAATTAGGCAAGAGATTCTTGATTTGGCAACCATAAGTCCTCAGACTGATGAGATAACAAAGAGGGTGCAATTATTGTTGACGACAATGGAAAACTTGCAAGTAAGCAGTAATGAAAGCTTTAATCATAACAAAAGTTCAATAATGGTTTATATTTTTATCTCTTTTATGTCATTAACTAAAATATGTATGTGTTGTTTTTACAGAAATTTATAGGGCCTCATCATCCTGGTGGTGATGATCAGGGTATTGCGAGTAGTTCAGGTGATGACCATGTTCTATATATTAAAACCACTCCTTTGGACTTGTGAACTTGCTTTTTAATGTTTTACATATTTAATGTATTACTCTTCAGGTGTTGACATGGGTCCGAGGTCGAGCCCAACTGTATTGCCGACTACAATGTCGGCAACACGTAGCATGCAGACATCGTCTGTTGCATCGCCGCCCACTAGTGGTAGATCCCTCTTTTTCTCTCTCTTTCGTTATGTGTTTATTACCCTTGAAGTGTTCTTTCTTGGAGGCATTTCATAGTGGATTCATTTACTGTGGCAGGAGATGCACATGAGGATGCGCCAGAGGCGAGTACTGCTGATAACATACCATCATTTCCTGGATCTTCCCGTATTACTAGTACGGGAACATTGCAGGCCACATTGGTGGTGAGCGACGAAGAATTGATTCCCTTGAAGATACAGAAGGTTCCAGGTACTTTAAAAATATTATTATATATAGTCTAATTGTAATTTACTTACTGATCACTCATTTTGGACTAATGATCCCATGTTTTTTTGCAGGAAATGATATTTTTTATAAAAATCTTAATGACATTTCATTGCAGATATTTGGGCCCACCATATGTAAAAGGTGGAACATCATACGTGAACTAACCCTTATCCACTATTTTGATTTCATATCATTGCTAGAATAGTTTTCCTTTTATCCATTTCTTGAACTATATCAAAGGTAGCTTTAGTTTCTTTCTAAATCTAACAGGTTTGTTTTTGCTTTAAAGGTGGAATGACCAAGAAAAAAAGTTAAAAGATGAAATCACAAACCATATGGTAGGGTTGTTTGGAAATGACACATTCGACAAGACTAAGCTCCTGGAAAAAGCTGGCACATATCTGAAATATGTGAGGGACCAATACAGGACACATTTAGAGAAGAACATAAAGTATGAGCATCCCCCCATGATTCCAGAGAGGGAGTGGAAGGACCTGATTTTGGATGCAAAGGAAAGAATTGAAAGGAAAAAAGGAAATACACCACCAGACACCAGAAGAAGGTATGTGATACTATTAAGAATGTGAATATGTACTAATTATTCATTATATTTATATAATCTAACATATTTCAAACTTTTCATAGATTGAGTGACACGTCAAAGGCAACCAAGGCAAGACAAGAAAAACATGGGCAACACAAACTCGGCTCTGGTGGTTATATGAAACTTTCCGCATGAATTGTAAGAATTAGTAAATTAAGTATCATATCAAAATATTTATAAATTGTAAACAATTTTTTTTCGATCAAACAATAAAAGCAAAATTCACAATACTAAGCAAAAATGCAGGGCTCTGAATTCAATAGAGCGCCCACGGAAGATGACAAGAGAATTGGCTACTAGCAAGGCTATATAGCCGTGGCTGAACGGCTACAAGAATTGAGTGGGCAAACACGAGATTCTGATGCATCTATCACAATGGTAATCAAGCTAAATGAAAATTATTTCAAATTGAATACTTAACCAATAATATATTTGATGTTAAGTTTCAACATAAAGTGACTATATATTTTTTAAATAAGCAAGCAATGATAACACTGCGCGTGACATTGCAATGCAACATGATAATCGTGGAACAGAACCTATACATGAAGGTCCGGATGTGCATCCTAGTAGTGGAGGTATTCATTTGCTATTCAATTTTTTTTATGTAATTATTAATACAATTAAACATCTTAAATTGAAAATTAGTGTAGTAATTAATGTAACCTTTATTCTTAATATTTTAGAGCATGTAGTCGGTGGTGACCAAGTGGAGCATGATCCAGGTAGACAACATCAGGAACATGATGTTCCCCAATCAGGTAAAGAGGACCACTGTTATTCCTTTAAACAAATTTAATTGCAATTGGTGTATTGATTAATGTAATGTTTTGTATTTCAACTCCAGAGGATCTAGAGGGTGCTCAACATGTCAAGGTTGAGGCTAGAAAAAATGATGTGGAAGATGATGTGGCCCCATCAGGTAAAGAGTGTAATGGTTGTGTTCTTTAAATTAATGAAATACTTGTAACAATAATAAAAAAATGTTTTGAATTTAACCCAATTCTTTGTTATTGCAGAGGACCCCCCTTTGGTTCAGTATCCTCATCCTTTGTATAGGACTAGGCATACATCAAGACCATGAGAAGAGGGCATAACATCCACAGATGGGGGAAATGATGAAGAAACCGATGTTCCACTTAGTCTTTTCATAGCTTCAAAAAAAAAACAAAGAAAGAAATGATTGTAATCTCCCTTATTTGATAATGACTGATTTTTATGTGTAATGAATGTAATTATGTGTTAATGAATGTTCATGAATGATATGTGTTAATGATTATTGATGAATGTTGTGTTTTAATGAAAGTTAATGAATTTTATGTGTTAATGAACGTTATGTGATAATGAATGAATGTTATATTTTAATAATGGATGAAAGAATGAATGAATGTTAGATGTTAATGGGGAATTTAGAGTGATGTTGGGGGAGGGGGGGGGGGGGAGGGGCCAAATGAGCTTCCACTTTCATGTGGTTGGCCCTATTAAGTAGAGAATATTAAACTATTCTCGAAACAAAGCGAAGCTCAATTATAAGATGTGAAATGTTTGAAAGGTGAGAGTCCACAAACAGATGTGAAATGTTTAAGTAGGCCTCCCAATGAAGTGGATCTCATAGACATGAAGAATCCTATATAGAGAATCATTGAGAGCCCTTGAAGAAGAAAATTTTAACTTTGATGAAGCAATACATGATGGAGGAATATCTTGCAAGAGGAAATCAAAGTCATTATGGTGTCATCTAGATCTGAAATGTGGTCTACTTTTCAAAAAAGTAAAGATGCTTGATATGAATGTGTCATTGATTTGACAATTTCTAATGTCTGGTAGATGACTTTGATACTCTCAAATTGTTCTTGAAGCTTATATGGCTTGGTTCTGATCCTTATAAGCTTTTAGACTGATTTAGGCACTATGATCTCACTGCAAATTTATCATTTATTTGTTGTTCTTTTGTTGATAGTGACATTTATCACTACTTTCATTTGAGGCAATCACTTCTTGACAGTCAAAAGGTTCCCCGAGGTCAAGTTATATCATGGAAAAATGAACATGGAGAAGAACTTCTATTTTTAAGTAACAAGGTATAGATCTACATTCTGCATGACACTTTTGTAAATCCATACATATACTGCTCTTATATATAATTTACTTTGTTAAAGAAATGCTTGTTATTATTATTCCAAAGAGGTTTACCTTGGCTGGGCATGATTTGAAGGAAAATCTCTCCCCACATAGGTAAGGAAAGAAAGCATCTAGATCCTACATGTAAAACTTATATCCTTTCATAATCATGCAAGCATAACTTTCAAAATCAAAGCCAAGTCTTGTCCAAAAAGCTGCAACTTCCCCATCAAATGGGGAGGTAACTCCCCAAAAAAAATCTTGGCATCATGCCCTCTAAGGGAACTTCATTGCTGCAAACTAAATTGTATGCCTTCCATGACCATTCAAGAATCCCTTAATAGTGGCCCACACTAAGAGTGGCAATATATAACTATCTAGGTACTCTAATATTCCTTCCTCCCATCCTAGTGCAACATACCAATGCACAAATGACCATAGATTTGTGGATATAGACAGTCCACATTCAAGTCATCTCACTATAGCCAATTGATGCAGGGGCATCTTCAAATTCAAATCATGGGATTCTTGAAGAATCAAACTCCTCTTGATTGGTTTTCAGGTTTTGAAACACTTAAGGATAGTTTTGGTTTATTTTCATGTTGATGTAATAAGTCACCCCACCTCGTAAGCCTATGCCCTAGGTAGGTGTGTTATAAACCACCTTGGGTATATGGAAATTGGGGTTATTCATGCCTTGAAGGAATTTTTAGTGAATTTGAAGAGTTTTAAGTGTCTTAGGGGTCAATTAGTGTCTAGGTGTGTTTAGGAGGACAAAATGTCAAAAGTTGTCAAAAGTTGTCAAGCAACTATGACAACTTTTAACCCAAAATTGCAACTTCCTCCAAACCGCCATGTCAGTTTCCAAAATCAGTTGATAACTATTGGAAGGGTAATTAAAGGTCAAATTCCAACCTTTGGCAAGGTTGTTGAAGGAAAATGAAAGTTTTGTGAACAAAGAAACCAATAAAAATCTGTCTTTTTCCTGCATTTTGTTGCTATTTCCCATATTCTATATAGTACGGCTTTCTCCAGGGCATAAAACCTCTTGAATATGAAATTAAAATTTCTTACCTTTCCAATGCAATAATTCTGAGCCTCTAACTCTTTTGGAGCCATGAGAAAAGTGGTTTTTTGTGAAGGTACCCCAGATTTGACAGTCTACCTAGGGTTTGACAGCAAATATGAATTTTTCTTGCTGATACCTCATGGGATTTGTATGGTCTTTGGGGTGAAGAAAGTGGTGAAAATTTAATTTAATATTTACAAGACCTTTTGTAGGGAAGTGACAGGTAAAGGCGAGGGTTTGAAGTTTTAGAGGTGGGCATCTCTATGTGACCACCTTGGCTAGGTATGCATCCGACCCCACAAATGATGATAGCGGTGGAACCAAGGGCTATAACTTGGTAATTTATGTTGTATCCATGTTCCCCACATGTCTCAGGTCTTACTTTTCCTAGGTAGTAGGTTTTGTGTATACTTCCTTTGTTAAGGTGGCCTAATTAGGGCTATTAGGCTTAGGAGTGAAGTTGGGTTTATAACCCTTAGAAATTAGATCTGTCCAAACACTTTTGGAAACATTTGGAACTAAATTTAATGAAACAAAATACACTCTCATTTTTAGAGGTCTTTTGAGAAATTAACAAGAAACCTTAAGTTTTTCAGACGGGCAGGGCTACTAGGCGTGACAGGCCTAATTGTAGCAGTAGTACTAATTTTTCTCAATACATCATGTTTGATGATTGGAAAAGGTCTATTAACCCTATAGGATATTAAATCAAGGTATTGGAGGTCCCCATTTCCTTAGGAAGTGTGTGTCCACCTTTGGTTGGGTGTAGTGGCCTTTGAGTCCTGAGAGACTTTTGTGAGACACTGTGGGATTGGCATTGTCCAGATGGCTTAGTATGGGGAGAGGTATGAAAAAAATCAAATTGAAACCAATCCAACCCTTGATGTCTTTGTAGAAGTTGTAGGGTCCTTGTTTGGGGTTCTTGAGTGAAGGATCCTGTCTCAGCAACAAGGGCTCTGCATCATCAATGGGTGGATTAAATCCATACAACTGTGTAACTTGTAGATCTAAAAAAATGTTGCATGTAAAACTCATCATCACATAAATAACTTTCAAACTAAGATACAAAGAAATACCATATGGATCTCAAGACAAAGACACCAAATCAACTCCATATCCGATTTGCCAAACAATTCCACTAGTCAAGGAATCCATCAAGAAAATATTGTAGAAATGATGAGGGACTAATGATTGCATACCAACATCTCCTCAACGAGAAAGCTGCAAACAACCTCCTTGAATCATGCACTAAACATGCATGCAAACCCACAACTATCTTTCATCTAGAACCACCTATTGACATTTTTTTATGCACTGCGAACACAATAAAATACCAAGGTATTCTATCATCTCTTGAACAAAGAAACTTTGAATGCTCAACAAAGTGATCAATCAAAGCAACTCCAAGGTTTACAATACGAACTATGAAACTTAATTGCATGGGATAGACTTAGTGAATATGGTGTGATTTTGCTGGAATCACAAGGGGCCTTACATTTTTGTTGAACTCTACACTAACTTGCTTGGAAAATAAAAGACAAAAGAGAAAGGGTTTAGAGATCTAATTTAATCCTAAGAATAGTGACAATAAAGGATGATGATTTGATAGACAAATTCCATAATCAAGCTTTGCTTTGCCATGCGCAAACAAGTACACAAAACTAATGCAATCTTCTAAGGAATAACGAAGGGTTTTCATATCATGAACATTCATTCGAATACCCAAAACTAGCGCAATTTAAGTGAACATTCACAATTGAACTTATGCTTAATGAAGTTCAGACTAACCATACATTGCAATTTACAACCAGCAAATTACAAATAGTATGAATAGGAATTCCATCAAGAAATCATCACATTTCTCCATTGCAATATATGAAATTTATCTAAACTTGAGAAGTAACAAGAAGCCATGCAACATGTAGAAATTACATGTAGAAATCCACCATGCTTCAATGAAGATCATGTATTAAAATCAACAAGTCTTGGCAACAATTCCTTCTTTCCTCCTACTCTACTATACTTGCTATCTAACTACTATCTATGAACTATTAATTGTTGACTAGCAACTATTAACCTTTACAAATGAAAAGGCTAGGCCTTTTATAGACCCCCATTATAATGAATGACCCAGATTGACTATCAAATCAACAGTCGAGATAATATAGTGAAACCCTAATTAGGGCTTGTTATAACAAACTCCATTCTAGCCAATTAAATAATTACATTGAATAGGACACATGTCCACCTTGAATTCTAACCAATGAGGAAATAGGTTAGGTATGCTTGAACAAATTGTGATGCATTGCAATGTGTCACTAGCTCATTCATTAGATGAATCAAGTATGATGAACTTGGACATGTCAATGTGGCTTCACTTGATTAGGTTGATGATGATTGGATGCCAACTCAACTTGCCAAGTCGATCATCACAAAGCTTATGTGATTGAGCAATATCTCTTGATACTCAACGTTGTCTAGTTTTCTCAACATGATGAAGGTGGTGGGACATATTCCCAAATTATATCATCTAGATGATCAAGTCCTTAGCTTTTGATTAATTCTTCTGAAACTATCTACTTGATCATGTTTGTGTCCTTCCATCTTCCTGATAGTTCTTGATCCTTTTATGTGACCGTGTGATTAATGAAGTACATGTTTGATGATGCTTGGTCCTCCTTTTGTTGCATCTCCATACCGATGATGCTTGCTTCAACTTCATGGTGAATATACTTGACTTGAATGGCTTGCTTTGATGAAATCCTCTTTGAGATTCAAAAATCTACCTCTTTGTGGGGTAATTCACCTTGGTGAATATGTTTGATATAGACTGTGTAATGCCTAGGCTTGATGTAGAACCCACTTATTCTTGGTCTATCCAACCTTGATCACCTTTGTAACTCTAACTTGAATACCTTGATCATTGGTGATTGATGTCTTACATATGGCCTATCGTGTTGTAGATCCCTTCATTTTAAAGCAATCCTTATTGATTTCTCCTTATTCTACTGATTGCTATTCTTGGATTTTCGAAGGGAATGCAAGATAGTCTTCTGTTTCTTCCTTGTTGAATCCTCATAATATCTTGATCATCATTTGACATTATCCTTGCACCTTGAGATGCTCCTTCCTTTGTATTGCATTGTTGAAAGCTTTGAATAGGTTTAACTCCTCATGTTGCCATCCTAAACTCGTGAATCTTGGTGTTGATATTGATGTGAAAACCCTCCATGATGCCAATGTCCTCTTTCATGCCTTGAAGCCTCCTTTCATCAAGTGTCTTCATCCTTACATTGAAGCATGATGTTGGTATGCTCTACGTGTTGGGTAAGGTGTTCTTTTCCTTGTAATGAAGTCCTCACATCCTGAAAGCAAGAAAGAACATATCGTGAATGAAATGAAAAACAAATAATGCATCACAAATAAATTTAATCTGATTTTATACCCTAATTCACAGACTTGCTCCCTAATTCTTCTCCTCTTAATTGGTTGCAAATTGAATTTGATGAGCATTTGATCTTTGTTTTATATGCTTCCTTTTTACCTTTGCCTTCATTTCACCTCCATAGGTCGGCCAGCCCAATAATTGTTTATTAAATTCATGAATTTACCTTCCTTCTAGCTGACTTAAGGTGCTCTTCTCTTGCTAAGTGGGTTTGGACTCCTCTCATGCATAGATTTAGGTGCAAATAACAAGAAGGTTTGCATAGATTGGGGTCGACAATGTAGAAAATTACTGATTTTATACTTTAAACGTTTGCATTTTTCCTCAAAATAAGGCCAACTTAGGGCTACTTTACCCTCGAGTGGGTTTGAAAGGCTCATATGCACAGACTAGAGGTGAGAGAGAGAGAGAGGGTGAGAGGAAGAGATAATGACCTGAAGAGGGTAGAGAAAGAGAAGTAGAGAGGGAGAGAAGAAGAGAGGGATGGAGAAAGAGACCTAGAAAGGGGAGAGAGAAGAGAGATAGTAGAGAGGGATAGAGAAGAGAGATAGAATAGAGATACCAATGCCAATCTTTTTCTATAAATTTTTTTTTTCTGAAAAATCGGCCTACGGTCGGAATTCCAACATCAAAGTGTAAAAATTCCGACAGAGGAGTGCCGTCGGATGCACAACATCCTCATCGGAACTCTCCTGGAGGCCATCGTAATTCCGACACCAAAGGGTTAAAATTACGATGGCCTCTAGGAGAGTTCCGATGAGGATGTTGTGCATCCGATGACACTCCTCTGTCAGAATTTTTACGCTTTAATGTCAGAATTTCGACGATAGCCCCAGATCGAGACGGTATTCTTTCTAGGTATGAGTATCAATGGCGGCCGTCAGAAAGGATGGGGCTGATGTCGAAATTGCAATGACCACAAGGATAGTTGGAACTTCTGACAAAAAGTTTTTGATGGCTTTTTTGGTCGATAGTGCGACAAAAATCCTTCGAAATTCCGATGATTTGCTGTCGAAATTTTGACCCGAATGTACTAGTGAATCCAAGCTAATGGATTGCCTTGTTAGAGGATTTGAATAATACCAAGCTTGTTAGGGCTTACCCAGTTAGGGGATTTAACTGAGCCTGGGTAAAAGTACAAAGCTGTGTCACACTTTTATAAAGGAAATGGTCAATGTTGATTCAAGTTTTTAAATTAAATCAATAGAAAGTGAAATATATGTTTTGAATTTTTAAATGATGTAAACTAATTAAATTTATATTCTTATGTCTATTTTATGTTTTTAATTTTATCAAATTTTTTTAAAATTATTTGAATGTAGTTTTTTATAAAGTAAACACTATAATTTAGTTGCTGAAAAAATGTTGAAATTGAAGTTACACAAGCCACCACACTTGATTTAGTAAATTTTACCTTTTTTCTTGATTTTTTTTTTGTATATTAATAACTTGAAAATTTAGTGCATGGATATATCTTTTACTATTGTTTATAAATATATATTTATCAATAAATTTGAAAAGTTGCGTGTGCTGAAATATAACTCTTTCTAGTTCCCACCACCTTTTTTTCTTAATTATTTATCAAAATGAGAAAATAATTATATCATCTTGACATATATTCTTTTCTCTACTGCATCATATTTTTTTCAAATTTTTTTTAATAAATTTTAGTATTTTTCCTTGACAAGATAATCAACCTTATATTTTAGTGTCGATGACCTACTTTCAATAAAAATAAAATATTAAATATTAAAACTAATTAAAATATTAAAAGATATATATTTTGGAAAATTCACTTGTAGATCTATAAAAGGGTAATTTTACATTTCAATTTTTCTTTTTATAAAAGTAGGAGTTGTTGAAACATCGAGTTTTCTTTTCTTTTTTGTAATTAGACCAAAAGTAGTATAAAATATACATTAGTAGACAATTCCAATTGGAGAAGTTGTGGCCCATATATAACTTAGCTATAATGAATCTATATAGACCATATGTTTGACTAAGATTAATTTTTAGTTAGAATTACTTAAATTCACTTGTGCTGATAAGTTAGCCTGAAACGTCACACAATTTTGTGCTTTTATCCTATTGTAATTGTTAGAAAACAACAGGAGTTTGTTGATCTGTTTGAATAACACTTCACTTGCTTGTTCAGATCCTTTTCATGCTCCTATTTGCCTTTACTCAAACTGCAGATACATCATCTGGTTTGGCAACCACACACTCAATTCAACTTTGCCAACATTGAAACTACACAACTCATCACCCTTATGAACAAATCAATTAGGTCGGTAACACAACAAAAATCTAATTCTCATAGAGATAAAAAAACAAGTCAGTTCACATATGACCATTGGATTACATAATGTAATCTCTGCACATCATTCAAGAAAGCTTCGACCACTCCTTGATCACCACTTCATCGAACTTAGTAACTCATCACACACTTTGCATTACATGCAATATACTTGCTCATTCCCTAGATAAAAAACATTAACTCAACATGCCAAAACTCTTTGAAACTCTCTTCATATAATATGCATACATGTCATAATAATTACCAGATCATAAACCAATACAACCAATTCACCAGACTTAATCAGTTAGGGTTTATAAAAACAACAGGTAGGGTTTACCGGTTTAACTCTCCAATACTTAGCAGTATCAGTTCACTCCACAAACTTACCTATCGGTTGTAGTTCCTTTCACTTAGCTCTTCCTACTGGTTACAAAACATCATTACAACAATAACATTACTAGTTTAATTGACATCAATGACAACATAACAAATCATTAATGCAATCTTCATGCAAATGCCAATAATCTCCCCCTTTAGCATTGATGGCAATACACATATCAATACCATTGATTGCTATGATTGTGAATAGGAATCCTGGTTTAGATTTTACCATGTACTCTCCTTGTCTTCATCTTGTCTTCAGATTGTCTTCAGTTACTAGCTGGTTGTACATCTTGCCTCTATCAATCATACAATTCTTCTCTCAATAATAACATAGTTCTTCTCCCCCTTTGACAACAATGCAAAAGTGAAAGTAAAACATGCAATGTAAAACTTCACTATTCAGCATCAACAACCTACAACTTGATGCTCCCCCTATGGAATAACTCCACTGCTTCATCAATCCGCTGAAAAATTCTACAACTAGCTTCGGGGTTGATGTATACTACATCATGCTCAGTTCAACTCATGAAGGGGTACAACCCCTAGCTAAATTCTAAGATACTCAAAATTAGTCTTAGGTAGAGGTTTAGTAAAGATATCTGCAAGCTTCTCCTTGGTGGAAACATGCTCTAAGATCACATCTTTACTCTACATTTTTTCCCTCAAGAAATGATACTTCAATTCAATGTGCTTGGTTTGTGCGTGCAAGAAAGGGTTCTTTGAAATATTTATGGCACTAGTATTGTCAAAACAAATCTTTACAAGTCTGTTAAACTTCATCTTAAAACCTTACAAAATGTGCCTCATCCAGATAGCCTAGGTACAATTCATATAAGCTACAACATACTTAGCTTCAATAGTAAACTATGAAATACAACTCTACTTCGTTCTACTCCATGAAACAAGTCTTCCTCCAAGAAAGAATGCTCCATCGATTATGCTTTTCTAGTCATCAACATTACCTGCCCAATCTGCATCTGTGTACACCTTCAAGTCAAAGTATCCTTCATATGGATACCATAATCCATAGTCAATGGTACCTTTCAAATATCCGAAAATCTTCTTGGTTGCTATCAAATGTGTTTCCTTAGGATTCTTCTGAAATCTTGCAACTAGATCAACTGCATGTGCTATATTCGATCTGCTCTAAACAACATAGTGCAATTTTCCAATCATTGACCTAAACTCCTTCTCATCAATAGATGTGGCCTCATCTTCCTTAGACAACTTACAACCTGTAACCATTGGTGTTCCAACTAGTTTACAGTCACTCATACCAAATGTCTTTAATACCTATTTCACATACTTAGACTGTGTGATGAAAATACCACTCTTCATTTTTTGTATTTGCAAACCTATGAAATTTTTTTATCTCTCCTACTAGAGACATTTCAAACTCACTTTTCATTTTATTTTCAAAGTTATTGCTCATGTCATCATTTCCTCCAAATATGATATCATCTGCAAACACTTCACTTACCTGTATCTTATCTCCTTCAAATTTGAGATATAGTTTACTATCTTCACTGGTTCTTTGAAATCCTATCTTCATTAGGTGTGAATGAAATCTTTCATACCATGATCTCAATGCTTTCTTTAATCTATATACTACCTTGTGCAACTTAAATACCATGTCCTTCTTGTCAGTTAAAGCATAACCATCTGGCTGCCTAATGTATACTTCTTCTTCTAGTATTCCATTCAAGAATGTAGATTTCACATCCATCTGATATACTTTGAATCCTTTATGATCTGGAAAAGCTAGTAAAGTTCTAACACCTTCTAGTCTTGCCATTGGTGCAAAAGTCTCACCATAATCTTCTCCTTCTTCTTGTGCATAACCTTTACAAACCAATCTAGCTTTGTTGCGAACTACAACACAATCTTCATTCAACTTGTTCCTGAAAACCCAATTAGTACCTATTACATTTTTATTCACCAGTCGGCATACTAGATTCCATGTGTTGTTCTTCTCAATTTGTTCAAGCTCCTCATCCATAGCTTTCACCCAATGATCATCACCAAATGGCTCTTTAGCAGTTCTAGGCTCAATAGTGGAGATCATGCAATAATTTTCTCTCATTCTTCTTCTGGTTAGCACTCCAACATCCTTATCTCCAATAATCTGTTCAGGATTGTGATTGAGTCTCACATACCTCAGAATAACATGATCATTATCTTCAGACTCATCTTCATTATCATTATCTTCTTCTGAATCTACCTGTTTCGGTTGAACTGGTACATCAATATTTGCTTTACCGGTTTTAGGTTTCATAGGTTCTAGTTCCAAAAACAAAATGCAAGGGTCTTCATCCTTTTCCTCCACACTGGATTCTCCTAAGACTTTAGGATACTCATCCACTCGAACATCAACACTCTCTATGATTCTTTGTGTCCAAACTTGCTAACATAGTCAC
Source organism: Cryptomeria japonica (assembly GCF_030272615.1). NCBI lineage: Eukaryota > Viridiplantae > Streptophyta > Pinopsida > Cupressales > Cupressaceae > Cryptomeria > Cryptomeria japonica. The sequence goes on along the minus strand of NC_081411.1, from coordinate 36,403,738 downwards.
CTCTCTTAATAAAACATTTACTACCAAATATCTTGAAATAACCAACATTAGGTGATCTACCATACCAATTTTCATAAGGAGTCTCATCCTTACCTCTTTTTACCAAAATCCTGCTCATTGTGTAGATAGTTGTGCTAATAGCTTCTCTCTAAAAAAAATTCACTACACCTCCTTGTATCAACATCATCCTACTAGCTTCAACAAATGACCAATTGTTCCTCTCTGTAATACCATTCTGTTGTGGTGTCCTTCATGCAGAAAGTTGTCATTTGATACCATTTTCTTCACAATATCTAGTGAATTCCTCAAAAGTGAATTCTCCACCTTGATCAGTCCTCTGACACTTTATCTTCTTTCTACTCTCCTTTTCAGCTAAGGCCCTGAATGCCTTGAACTTACCAAATGCCTTTGTTTTATCTTTCAAGAATGTGACTGGTGCAGGATAACCTAAGAGTTGAAATGCCCTTAACTAGTTTTGGCTTGTGAGACCCTCCAGTGGTCATGTAGATACATAAGGACTAGTTTTAGTCTATTTGTTTGGTTGCTTAGTTGCAGTTTTCAATTTTTCCTTATCAGCAAGACCTACCCCAATCGACAAGTCCTACCCCGATGAGGTTGCCAGAGTTGGAGTACTTCTATCAGGTATCAGCAAGAGTAGTTCACACTTACTTTGATGACCCGATAAGTCATTGGTGTTCGGAGTGGAGCCATCGGGTATCAACGAGAGTATTTTCATGTTACCCCGATGACCCGATGAGAAAGCATAGGCTTGGAGCTCATTCGCTGGATGGAGTATCAAAGATTGGCAAGAGTAGGTTCATGCTACATGGATGACCTGACGAGACCGCCTTGCTTTTCGATTCATCATGGATCATCAGAAGTGAGGCTTTGAAGCTATCCCACGGACCCAATAGGAAAGTTCTAGCTGAGGTAATAGTCATCCGCCATCGAAAGGAATGCTTTAGTGTTACCCCGACAACCCGATGTTAATAGCTCTAAAAGAATTAGTTAATTAGATGAGAGGGGGGGGGGGGTGAATCATATAAACTCACAATTCAACAAATGCATCAGATTCAACCTTGGTAGCCCTTCCTTAGATATGCAATTATGACTGTAAATCATTCAAACTCATAAACTGATAAACTTGAACATTAAAACACATATAACACCAGATTTAACATGGAAACCCTAATAGGGAAAAACCACTATGGGATTTTGGACCCACAATAAAATATACTCTTCTAGAGTATGCTCGGTTAAAAGCAAATCCTGTTAAAGATACATACACATTGCTAGATGTGACCCAGTTAAGTGATTTCCCTCAGATCTGTTAGGATCTTGCACTTTGTTAGAAGTGACCTTGTCAAAGGATTTCATACACTCATTCAGAATGTCACCTTCTTAGAGGATTTACAAATAAGACTGTTAGGTCCACTCGGTTAAGAGATTTTCTGTCACTTACAAAAATAAATAACAATAATAAACTATATCTACAACTTCACATCTGAAATACTAAAGAAGATTCTATGTGCTCAAGATAATCTTGTCATAAGACTTATCTATCCTCCTGCTAGGCTTCTCACTCTATTCTTCACTCTATTCTTCAAATAGATCTTCAAGCTTCTGTGCTCGGTTATCACCTCTGTAGCATCACTGTGCTTACATTTTCCCGCATACTTTGTTCTTCAACCCCTCCTTATTTATAAGCAATTCCTAACTACTTAATCTCCTTAATCACATTTCCCATGATTAATCTTAGCCATCAGTTCTTCAAAATTGACGAGGTTCATTGTATCCTTCGAACTGAAAAATGTTTCATCTTGCCTTGAAACTTGTATTCCTTCCTTGGTACTTGTGCTCTATTATAACCTTTCAATATGTGCTATAGATCTAACTCTTGATTTTTCATTGCCGTAGATCCTTAACAAACTTCTTGCATGTCATTCCAATCTTCCATAAATCTTCCAGCTCATCGACATCCTTCATTAAATAACATATATCACTCATTTAATGCATTTTGTTACTACTCAGTTGATACTCAATTAATACTAAACTTTACTTGGTAGATATTCTTGACTTGGTTACTTCTGCTTAGTATGCTCGGTGATTGATAAACTTAATGTTTACCAACTGGCTCCTTACTCGGTAAAATAGAATAGTATAAAACCTTTTCACATTCTATTGCATGAAATCATTTGTCCATCTTCTTCAGTCATCAAATACACACATGTAGGATATCAAAACAATCAAAGAATCATAATCTCATCATTGTTTAACTTGGTAATAGTTGCCCATTGAATAACTTATTACTCCCCTTCATTTTCACATTCTTTGTGTGTCACTTACTGACATCTTTATATTCATCAAAACATCCTCTTTAAGATATGGCAATCATTATACTAAATTAGAAAATCAATTGCTTGACATCAATGACAAAATAATAATATCAATATAGTGATCATCCTTAATCAATAATCTCAACAACCTTCTCAATATCCTCATATCAACAAACTTACTGTAATGCCAACAATCTTCCCTTAATGCCAACACCCAATGACAAGGCACAAGCGGAGGAGGTAGACATTGGAGACATCAGCCATCAAAAAGTACAATGAAATGCTACCCGATGACTCGATGGAACATCACAAAGTGGAGGAAGATGGCATCAACCATTGGGCCAACATGTTTGGAGGTGTCCCAATGACCCGATGGAGACGCCCAGGAAGCTGAGGAAAGCATCGGCCATTAGATGAAGGGATTTCTTTCTATCCCAATGCCTAATGGAAAAGTGCGAGTGGTGGACATGGTTATCAACCATCGGTGAAGGTGTGTTTTGGTTACCCTGATCACCCGATGGAAAAGTGTGAACTTTGTAAGTCACCAACAGGCATCGGAAGCCAGGTTCTGAGGCTACGCCGATGACCCGTTATCAAACTATTTTCTCTAGTTGTAACTGTCTGTGTTTCATGATGGATGAATGAGCTATAAAAGAATAATTGTTAGGCATTGGATTGGTTGGATACTACATGAAACACAAGAGAAATACATACAATTCTATTTTCTGGTTTTCTATCACTGAGTGTTGTACTGTCTTATTTTTGTTAAGTTTCTTTATAGTTTTGTATTTAAAGCTTTTTTTGTTGTTGTTTGTTTCTTTGTTTTGAATTCATAGTGTAAATATGGATTTGTATTGAACCTCCACCATGGGATCCACACGGCCATTGGAGTTCTTCAGGAAGAGCCAAAAATGTACAATAAGAGTAGAGTAGCAGTAAGAGGAAAACAGGAAATGGTCATCACCATTTCTACATACTGAGCCTAGGCGAGCTTGGAAGAAGTCCGGCTAGGTTTTAGTGACTATAAAGGAGAAAGTGTAGGGGAGGACTGGTGTAGAAGTCTGATTGCAAAATCAAGCAGGATGATGACTTCATAGATTGCGAGTAAGCAAGGGTAGTCTGACACCTCTGCAAACATAGTGATAGAATCTAGGAGCATAGAGAACAAGCTTTTTTATGAGCTTCTATCAAGTGTGGTGAGAAAAAAAATGGTAGGGAAGCCCTTATAATTCTAGAGGGGTAGACTTGGAACCTAGAGAGGGATAGAAGCAAACCATCAAAGAAACCTAATTGATGGAAAACTAGGTGGCCTCCCTATCATATTGGTATCAGAGCATGTTTAGACTTGGAAAGAAAGTAGTTGATGTCGGCTACTAAATTAGTAGGAGAAAATAGTCTCAGAATGCTAACTAATGCAGAGTTAGCGCAGAAGGTAGAAGACCAAGAAGAAGAAAATAGGCTCCTGAAAGAAAGATTTCCACAATTGGAGACCACACTAGACATAGTTGAAGACAAAACTAAGAAAGTGACAATCAAGGCCAATGAGTGGAAGGGAAAAGAAGTTCTAGAAGAGGATATGACTCTTGAACCAGACCCTATTCTACCTGAAGAACCTTTCCTACAAGAAATTAAAGCCTTAGGAGGAAAATCTTTAGAAGGAGTGCCACTTTTTTGTGGAAAAATAGAGCCAGAGATAGTCTTGGAATGGATAGAGGGATTGGAGAATCACTTTGAATATGATGGAATCAATGAGGCACAAAAGGTAAAGGTAGCTAAGTCTAGATCGAGAGGAGAAACATTGATTTGATGGAAGTTTATCCAAGAAGAGAGGCAAAAAGAGGGCAAGAACCCCATTTCTACTTGGAAGGGCATGTTAGCCAAGGTGAAAGAGGCATACATCCCTGAAGATTATAAAATCTAGTTGCACAAGTGGAGACAAAACTTGAAACAAAGAGACTTGGATGTGTGCAGCTACATTGAGGAATTTAAGAAGTTGTGTTTGAGATCCAAGGTGGTAGAGGATGAGAGCATCAAGGTAGCACTAGTACATTTGGGCCTAATTTCTGATGGCTAATTGTCAGACTTCCGACCAATTTTATCATCGAAAACTCATCATCAGTCTTCCTGGCGATGCCATTTGTGTCGGTCATCCGATGACGGCTATATTTTCTCCCCGAACCACAAAGTTTTTTGGGTTATCATTGAAATTCTGATGGATGCTATGTTTGCTCCTCAAAGACTCTAACATGGAAGTGACATCAGATATACAACATCCTTGTCAGATGTTTCTTTAGTTGTCATCGGAATTCCAATGGTGAGAGATGATGTGGGTCAAACAACTTTGTCGTCGGTGCATGAAAGCATTGAATGAGTTCTACTTTTAAAAATTGTGTAAAACATTTATTATTTATTTGATTCAGTGTTATTTGCAAAAAAGGATAATCAAATGTTTCCTTTCTCCAAGAATTGTCTAGGATCTTTCTGTTAGATAATATGTAACATCAAATGACTAAATCTTTTCTTTATAAATGCTTATTTTATTTAATTATCATATGAGTGTGAATTAAAATTTATATCTGTACAGAAGCAGAACATACAAGCTGAAGACTCATGTCCAAGTAAATTTCGTAAAAGAAAGCAAGCAGGCATTATCTTGAATGACATGGAAACAAGCTCATCAACTGCCTAGAAGAGAGCAATTGGAGAAAAGAAGAGGAAAGTGTTAAAGGGTGATAAATAAATAGAGAGTATGCAATACAAACAAACAATGTCTAGAGTGTGTGATGTGACGTCTCTAATTTATGTCTGGAGGGACTAACTGGTTTTGGAGTTCCTGTGAAACCTATTGGGCCATGCTTGGAGGAAATCAATGTGTTCATGCAAGGAGAACCCTTTTTCTATTATGAGAATTATGCTTTTGCACCGAAGGATATTTGGAAGGCACTATCCAAAAAAATTTTAGTGTGGAACTAGAGTTGGTGGACTTGAAGTAATTTTCAGCTTTCAGAAGACCAAGAGGTTATGTACAGGGTGTGTGCAAGATCATGGGGGGCCAAAAAGTGGCAATGGAGAAAAAAAAGCATTTTCAACCTTTCCAAACATGCCAAAATCGGCTTTGACTTTTTGTTTGGGTCGGGCAAAATTTGAATTTGGTTTGGTAATACCAAACCATATCAGATATCTGATTTGTTATGTCACCATTGTGATGTCACTATTGTGATATCATACTTTTAAAATCAGATATCCGAAACATAAAAAATATAGTTGAGTAAAATGGGCATAACTTTTGCGTTTCTTATCAAAATTTTGATTTTTTATAGGCGTTGAAAGGTAATTCATAGAACTACCAAAAGGATGAGGTAGTTTGATGATATTATATACCAAAAATTACTTAAAATAATTTTAAGTTAGTCCTTCAATTTTAAACCTTTAAATACTCACAAATTTTGCATACAAAGTCTCATTTTTTTTTCCTATCACCTCCTTTATCTATCACTTGTCTATCTATACTTATATAATATATTTTATATATCTATTTCTTCTCTAATTATGCCACTTATTTTCTCATTCCATGTAGATAAATAAATTCCTAGGTTACATGCATCTCTGCATATATCTCCATCTTTCTATTCATATCTCTCCCTATCCCACTCCATCATTGTCACTCCTTATTTCTATATTTCTCTTTAATAATCTCTCTTATCTCTATTTATCTCCCTCATTTACCTCATCCTACCTATACTTATATATTCCTTGTCTCTATCACCTCCTTTCTCTCCCTATCTTGTCCCCTCTCTCTCTATATCCATATAGATCTATCTTCATGTATATTTATATCTCATTATCGCTAAATCTCACTTATTCACTCCATCTCTCCCTCCATTTGTCTTACTCTCTCTATCACATTCTATCCATATCTATCTCTATCTCCATCTTCACATCTCCATCTCTTTCCCTATCAATATCTCTTTTTATATGTTCCTCTATCTTTATATATATTCTTCTATACATGATTAATCTACTTCTATGTCTCTTCCTCTATCGCCTTCTTGAAGTATCTTTCCCTTTCTCTACTTTTATCTCTTTATTTACTCCATCTTTATATATCTTTTTCTCTCTCCCCACATCCTTCTCTATAGTGCCTTTATATATCTCTATATCTTCCTCTTTTTCTCTCTCCCTCTCTATCTATCCCTATCTATAATCTCTATCTCTCTTTCTCACTCTCTTGCACTATCTATATATCTATATCTATCGATATTTCTCTTCCTTTATATCTCTCTATCACTTCCTTTTTTTATCTCTCTCTTTACCCCTCTCTATCCATTTTTCTCCATCTCTTCATATAGTTATCTTTGTCTTTACCTCTCTCTTTCTCTATGTCTATTCACCTCCCTCTCCCTTTATCTTCATTTTTTATCTCTATCTTCCTCTCTCCTTTTCAATATATAGATATGTCTACCTCTTTCTATCCATCCTTATCCTTTAGTTTTTCTCCCTCTCACTTCATACTCCTTAATATCTATATCTCTAATTATGTCCTTGTCCTTTAGTTCTTTTCCCTCTCTTTGGTTCTTCAACTCTCTTCACCCTTATATCTCTCCTTATTTGAAAATTAGTATATATGGTCTCCTAAGGGGTTATATTGTGTCCTAAGGGGTCATAGAACATCATATGACCCCTTAGGACACAATATGGCCCCTATCGACACCATATGGTCTCCTAAGGGGTCATATGGTGTCATAAGGGGTCATAAAACTCCATATAACCCCTTCAGACACAATAAGACCCCTAATGACACCATATGGTGTCCTAAGGGGTCATAAGACACCAAATGACACCATATGGTGTCCTAAGGGGTCATAAGACACCAAATGGACCCTTAGGACACCATAAAACCCTTAATGACACAATGTGGCATCCTAAAGGGTCATATGGTGTCCTTAGGGGTCATAGGATACCATATGACCCCTTAGGACACCATACGACCCATAGCACCATATAGTGTCCCAAGGGGTCATATGGTGTCTTAAGGGGTCAAAGAATGTCATATGACCAATTAGGATACAATACGACCCATGATGATACCTAAGGGGTCATATAGTGTCATAAGGGGTCATAGGACACCATATGACCCCTTATAACACTATACGATCCCTTACGACACCATATGGTGTCCTAAGGGGTCATATAACACCATATGACACCTTATAACACAAGAAGGTCCATAATGATACGATATCGTGTCCTTAGGGGTCATATGGTGTCAGGAGACACCATATGACCCATTAGGACACAATATGACCCCTAACGATACCTAACAGGTCATATGGTGTCCTAAGGGGTTATATGATGTCCTAGGAACCTTTAGGATATAATCTGACCCCTTAGCACACCATACAACCCCTAATGACACCATATGGTGTCCTACGGGGTTTTAAGACACCATATGACCCGTTAGGACACAATATGATCCCTAACAACACCTAAGGGGTCATAGTGTGTCCTAAGGGCTCATAGGACACCATATGACCACTAACGACACTATATGGTGTCTTAAGGGGTCATATTGTGTCTTAAGGGTTCACAGTAGACCATATGACCTGTAACGACACAAAATGACACCTAACAATATCCAAGGGGTCATATGACACCATATGACCCCTTAGCACACCATACGACCCCTAATGAAACCATATGGTGTCCTAAGGGGTCATAGAACACCATATCACCCCTTAGGACACCATACGATGCATACTGATACTATATGGTGTCCTAAGGGGTCATAGGACACCATATGACCCCTTAGGAGACCATATGACCCATAACAACATAATACGGTGTCCTAGAGGGTCATATAACACCATACAACCCATAACAACGCCATCTAGTGTCTTAAGGGGTCATAAGACACAATATTACCCCTTAGGACATAATATAACCCCTTAGGACATCATATAGTGTCCCAATCGGTCATAGGATACCATATGACCCCTTAGGACACCAAACAACATCATACCACCCTTTACAACACCATATGGTGTCCTAAGGAGTCATATAGTATCCTAAGGGGTCATATGGTATCCTAAGGGGTCATATAACACCATATGATCCCTTAGAACACAAGAAGACCCATAACGACATGACATGGTGTCCTAAGGGGTCATATGGTGTCTCATGACACCATATGACCCCTTAGGAAACAATATGACCCCTAATGATACCTAAGGGGTCATGTGGTGTCCTAAGTGGTTATATGATGTCCTAGGAACCTTTAGGACACAATATTACCCCTTAGCACACCATACAACCCCTAATGACACCATATGGTGTCGCAAGGGGTCGTTGGGTACCATATAACCTGTTAGGACACAATATGACCCCTAACAACACCTAAGGGGTCATATAACACCATATGACCCCATAGAACACAAGAAGACCCATAATGACATGATATGGTGTCCTAAGGGGTCATATGGTGTCTCATGACACCATATGACCCCTTAGGAAACAATATGACCCCTAACGATACCTAAGGGGTCATATGGTGTCCTAAGGGGTTATATGATGTCCTAGGAACCTTTAGGACACAATATGACCCCTTAGCACACCATATAACCCATAACGATACCATATGGTGTCCTAAGGGGTTGTAGGACACCATATAACCCGTTAGGACATAATATGACCCCTAACAACACCTAAGGGGTCATAGGACACCATATGACCCCTTAGCACTCCATATGACCCCTAACAACATCATATGGTGTCCTGAGGGATCATATGGTGTCCTAAGGGGTCATATAACACCATATGACCCCTTAGGACACCATACAATGCATAATGAAACCATATGGTGTCCTAAGGGGTCATAGGACACTATATGACCCCTTAGGAGACCATACGACCTATAACAGCATAATATGATGTTCTAGAGGGTCATAGAACACCATATGACCCCTTAGAACAACATACAACCCATAACAACACCATGTGGTGTCCTAAGGGGTCATGAGACACAATATGACCCCTAACAACATTATATAGTGTCCTAAGGGGTCATACAAAACCATATGACCCCATAGAACATGATATGACCCCTTAGAACACCATATGACCCTTTACGACACCATATGGTGTCCTAAGGCATCATATGGTATTCTAAGGGGTCATATAAGACCATATGACCCCTTAGAACACAAGAAGACGCATAACAACATGATATGGTGCCCTAAGGGGTCATATGGTGTCATGAGACACCATATGACCCCTTAGGACACAATATGACCCCTAACAATATCTAAGGGGTCATATGGTGTCTTAAGAGGTTATATGATGTCCTAGGAATCTTTAGGATAAAATATGACCCCTTAGCACACCATACAATCCCAAACGACACCATATGGTGTCCTAAGGGGTCGTAGGATACTATATGACCCATTAGGACACAATATGACCGCTAACAACACCTAAGGGATCATATTGTGTCCTAAGGGTCATAGGACATCATATGAACCCTAACGACACAAAATGATGCGTAATGATACCTAAGGGGTCGTATGGTGTTAGAAAGGGTCATAGAACACCATATGATCCCTTAGCACATCATACGACCCTTAATGACACCATATGGTGTCCTAAGGGGTCATAGAACACCATATGACCCCTTAGGAAACCATACGATGCATAATGAAACCATATGGTATCCTAAGGGGTCATAAGACACCATATGAACCCTTAGGAGACCATACAGCCCATAACAACATAAAAATGGTGTCCTAAGAGATCATAGAACACCATATGATCCAGAATGACACCATGTGGTGTCCTAAGGGGTCATAAGACACAATATGACCCCTAACAACGTCTTATAGTGTCCTAAGGGGTCATAGGACACCGTTTGACCCCTTAGGACACAATACGACCCCTTAAGACATAAAATAAACCCTAATGACACCTAAGGGGTCATAGGACACCATACGACACAAAACAACACCAAATGGTATTCTAAGGGGTCATATGGTGCCCTAAGGTGTCATAGGACACCATACAACCCATAGCACCATATAGTCTCCCAATCATATGGTGTCCTAAGGGGTCATACGCCACCATATGACCCATTAGGACACAATAAAACCCCCGATGACACCTAATGGGTCATAGAGTGTCCTAAGGGTTCATAGGATACCATATGACCCCTTAGGACACCATACGACTCCTTGCGACATCATATGGTATCATATGGTATCCCAAGGGGTCATATAATGTCCTAAGGGGTCATATAGTGTCCTAAGGGGTTATAGGACACCATATGACCCCTTAGGACACCATAAGACCCATAACGACACCATATGATGTCCTAAGGGGTCATATGATGTCCTAAAGGGTCATGGGACACCATATGACCTCTTAGAACATAGTATGAGCCCTAACAAAACCTAATGGATCAAATGGTGTCTAAGGGGTCATACGATATCTTGTGACCCTTTAGGACACAATATGACCCCTTTGCACACCATACAACCCCCATTGACACCATGTGACCCATTCAAACATAATATGACCCCTAACAATACCTAAGGGGTCATATGGTGTCCTACGGGGTCATAGGATACCATATGACCCCTTAACATACCATATGACCCCTAATGACACCATATGGTGTCCTAAAGGCTCATATAACACCATATGACCCCTTAGGACACCATAAGACTTATAACAACATCATATGGTGTCCTAAGGTATCATATTGTGTCCTAAAGGTTCATGAGACACCATATGAACCTTTAGGACACCATATTCTCTCTCACATTATGTATTTTCCTCAATTACCCTCGATCACCTCTCTCCTCCTATGGGTTTATAGATACTTCCCTCTCCCCCTCTACCCACCCCCTAATTACTCTATATGTCTCTCTTCACCTCTGTCCCCATTTCTCTTCTCTCTTTGTTGATACTTTCCCATCTCCCCCTCTCCTCCTACCTCCTAATAATCTCAAACTCTCCTTCTCATTCTCTCTTCACCCCAATCACCCCCTCCCTCTCTCTCTTTGCCTTCAACCTAATTACATATAGCTCTCTTTCTCACACTCTCTCTTCCCCCCAATTAATCTCTCCTTCTCACCTCTCTCCCCCTCTCCTTTTTTTGATACTTCCCTATGCATCTCCTTGTCCCCTCTGAATTTTGTTGCTAGAGATGAGAAGGAAATGCAGAGAGACTAGTCTAGATCTTAGGGAAGAGAGAGTGACATAGAGGCAGAAATTATGAAGAGGTAGAAATATAAGCACCTTGTAGAGCTTCAAAGATTTAATGAGGTATTCATTGATAGTTAGAGATATAGGTCTAGAGAGAGATGTATAAATATGGACAAAAGAGAGGGAGGAAGAAACAAATAGGTGGAGAAAGGAACAAACATAGATAACATGGTTTATCAAAATTTATCGAACTCAATAAAATTCATAAATTTTCTATTATTAATTAATTACTTATTTAGTTTATTTTGAGATGATTGTTACAAAAATTCATGCAATAGGGAAATCATATGAAAAAGTGATGAGTTTTTTATGTTTTAAAAATGAAGGATGAATTTAAATGAATTATAATTATTTTTTAAAACAAATAATTGTAAATATACCTATTTCATATCATAGAGATCTTAATTACCTTTCCAACGCCTATAAAAAATAAAAATTTCAATATAAAACGCAAAAGTTATGCCCAATTTACTAAAATATATATTTTTATTTTTTCAAAAATCGGATATCCGATTTTAAAACATAAATTTTTCCCTCCATATTTTGGTTTGGGTTTGCTTTGGGATTTGGCTTGGAAGTGACAAGCCTAGAAAGTCAACTGAAAAAACATGTTTTTCAGTATTCCCTGATTTTCTAGACTTTACACTGGTGGCTGATGACTTTTTTTATAGCCAAAATTGATAAAACGAAAAAGGCTTTTTAAGGACATTCTCAGATTTCCAACAATATAAGGCTTGTCTTATTTTGACTTTAATAAATAATTATTATTTATTTTCTAATTGAATTCTGACAAAAGTCCTGATTGATAGACTGATTAAACAATACTCATATCTTTCAAACCACATAACATTTTTTGAATTTGAAACATGCATCACATCCTATGCTTCGTCTACTATAGGGAAAAATTTAAAAAAATTAAATTTCATAAGGTTTTGACTAGGTTAAGGTGGTCAGACGTAGGAGTTTCTGAATTTTTTAAAAGTTGTAGTCAAAAGTTCATAAATAATTATTTACTTTATAAAAAATTATAAAACAGTATGTGTCACATCCGAATATGAGTCTAATACTTATATTATAAATTTTATTAAAAAATATTATGATTTGATTGTGATTGGGGTGGTCAGACATACACGTACTTATCTTTTTCCTAAAATTTTTGTACCACTACATTGAAATTTGAAATTTTCATCAAATAGGATTTTTTTTTTTCAAAAAACAACTAGTATCTTAGAAACTACATGCAATTTTCTATAGATTCTCTTCTTACATATTTTAAAAATAATGTTCATAACTTATTCAATTTTTCATGTCAAGTTGCATAACTCTATTTTTTAAAAATTTCATTGCCACTTAAGGGCCTGTTTTGGCACACCATGATCCTGCACATACCCTACACAATCTCCCAATAGAAGGGTGATTTCAAGCATTACCTCTCCCCCCCATGACTATTCAGGAAGCACTTCCTTAGACAAAGGACTATTGGCCTCTATCGGATCAAAGAAAAAAATTGAAGCATAGACTCTAGACGATGTGGTGGTGTCCTTCGTGAATAACTCTACACTATAATTGAAAATTCACGAGGGAAACTGCAAGATAGTGAACAAAAATACATTCTTGAAAAGTGCAAAGAATGGAACTTGGTTTGGGTGGGGCCAGGTCAGGTGGCTCCTCTAGAGGTTGACGAGATAGAAATCATATTAGGATTTGAAAAAGATCACACTCATGGAACTTCATGTGCGACTGATCGATTGCGTTGTTTGGGTAATGCATTTGAAATAGATACAATTGCATACCATTTATCTATCTTGATTAAAGCCTTTTATCCTGATGGCATTAAATTAAAGTACTTTCTCTTCTATTTGGTATTGGTGGAGAAGAGGTTGCTTTGCATCAACCTGGGATATCGACCTAAAATACATATTTTCGTAGATACAACACAAGTTAAATGTATCCCAGGTCGATGCAAAGCAACCTCTCCTCCACCAATACCAGATAGAAGAGAAAGTACTTTAATTTAATGCCATCAGGATAAAAGGCTTTAATCAAGATAGATAAATGGTATGCAACTGTATCTATTTGGAATGCATTACCCAAACAATGCAACCGATTAGTCGCACACAAAGTTCCATGAGTGTGATCTTTTTAAAATCCTAATATGATTTCTATCTTGTCAACCTCTAGAGGAGCCACCTGACCTGGCCCCACCCAAACCAAGTTCCATTCTTTTCACTTTTCAAGAATGTATTTATGTTCACTATCTTGCAGTTTCCCTCATGAATTTTCAATTATAGTGCAGAGTTCTTCACGAAGGACACCACCACATCGTCTAGAGTCTATGCTTCAATTTTTTTCTTTGATCCCACAGAGGCCAGTAGTCCTTTATCTAAGGAAGTGCATCTTGAATAGTCATGGGGGGGAGAGGTAATGCTTGAAATCGCCCTTCTATTGGGAGATTGTGTACATAACCTCTTGGTCTTCTAAAAGCTGAAAATTACTTCGAGTCCACCAACTCTGGTTCCACACTATAGAAATTTTTGGATATTGCCTTCCAAATATCCTTTGGTGAAAAAGCATCATTCTCATAATAGAAAAAAGGTGCTCCTTGCATGAACACATTGATTTACTCCAAGTGTGACCCAATAGGTTTTGCAAGAACTCCAAAACCATTTGGTCCCTCTAGACATAAATTAGGGATGTCACATCACACATTCTAGACATTGTTTGTTTGTATTGCATACTCTCTATGTATTTATCACCCTTTAACACTTTCCTCCACTTTTCTCCAATTTCTCTCTTCTAGGTAGTTGATGAGCTTGTTTCCATGTCATTCAAGATAATGCATGATTGCTTTCTTTTATGAAATTTACTTGGACATGAGTCTTCGGCTTCCATACAAATATAAATTTTAAGTCATGCTTAGATGATAATTAGATAAAATAAGCATTTGTAAAGAAAAGATTTAGTCATTTGATGTTACATATTATCTGACGGAAAGATCCTAGACAATTATTGGAGTAAGGAAACATCATTGATAAACTTTTTTGCAAATAACACTGAATCAAATAAATTAAAAATGTTTCATGTAATTTTTAAAAGTAGAACTCCTGCAATGCTTTCATGCACAGATGGCAAAGTCGTTTGACCCACACCATTATCCATAATATAGCAAACAAATATAATAGGCTATTATAAAGAATATATACAAAAATATGAAAGAACATTAAATTACCATTACAAACCCATAAACCATTAAATAGTGAAAATATAAATAAATTTGTAAATGTCCCCCTACAAACACCACAGCCATAACCAAAACAAAAAAAATTCTTACCCACAAAAACTAAGTAGCTGGTGAGTTGCAAGTCTACAACATCTCTCAGATGATCAAACCGTTTCTTAATTTTGTTCTTCTGATTAGTCAATGGATTTAGTTGCATGTACAAGTTTTCTATTTGAAGCCTTTTGTTTCCCTATATTTGAGACTTAATAAAATTCTTGTGAGTATAATGGTGAATTTTATCACCCAAACAAATCATATGCAATGGAGACAATCACTTAAGGTCCATCTGATCTTGAGACATTGATGCCCACTTTAGCATGTCACATCCTAAATTGACAAGACTCATGATTGGGACCCAAAATATGACCCCTCATTTCTTGCCTCATGTGTGAGAAAAAATTCAAACACTTTATGTATGATTAGGTATAAAAGGAAGCCTACCCTGTCATTTGAAGGGGTCTACCTACAATTCAAGTGATCTCTTAACTATTAAATCAATTAAATTATAAGTGAACAAGCAATCAAGCATTCATCAAGCATTGAAGGAGAATTCAAGTTAAAGCACAACACTCATGATGAATAGTCTGCATGACATCCTAAAATCTCATGTGAGGATTCAAGAAAGATTCATCAAGGTATCATGTTCAAATTTAAACATTTTTAGATTAGATCTAAAGGGATCATTTTAAAGAGGGAGGAAGAGATCTTTTCCTAAAGATGTCTACCTCCAAAAATAGAGGAGATATTTAATAATGATATCATCTTTTAAATTAAGAAATGGGCAGGAGATTAAGAATACAAACCTTCCATATTGCACACTTCAAGGTATATTCAAACCTATTTGACCTAGGAAATCCCTCATCAACAAACCTATTTTCATCATTTTGTGTGTACGAAATTGATTCAAGAGTTACGTGTGAAGAATTTGGTGAAGTAAATGATGAGAATCAAACTCAAATTTTATCTATCTTGAAAGCCTTTTATCATGATGGCATTAAATTAAAGTTCTTTCTCTATTTTCTGGTGATCTTTGGAGCAGAGGTTGCTTTGCATCGACCTGGGATACATTTAACTTGTGTTGTATCTGCGGAAATATGTATCCTAGGTCAATGCAATGCAACCTCTGCTCCACCAATACAAGATAGAAGAGAAAGTACTTTAATTTAATGCCATCAGGATAAAATGCTTTCAAGACATATATTAGGTATAAAAGGAAGCCTACCTTGTCATTTGAAGGGGTCTACATACAATTCAAGTGATCTATTAATTATAAAATCAATTCAATTCCAAGTGAACAAGCAATCAAGCATTCATCAAGCATTGAAGGAGAATTCAAGCTGGTGCAGGTGCATTTGGAAGACCAAAGGACTTAATGAATCCATTAAATACTTTTGAAGGTCTTAGGAGTGAAGAGCCAATCAATTATGATGTCTTAAGGTCCATTATGGCCTTTAATGATGAAAATTGTAGTAAGTTTGTAATTTGTCCTAAAGGGCCTGGTAAGGACCTTAGGACCAACTAAAAGCACAACATTCATGATCAACAATCTGCATGACATCCTAAAACCTTGTGTGAGGATTCAACAAAGATTCATCAAGGTATCATGTTCAATTTTAAGCATTTTTAGATTAGATCAGTTTAAAGTGTATCATTTAGGGACCTTTCATAAATTATTCTCAACTTACACATCATAGAAGGATCTTAAAATATTCATTGTTTATAATGATAAGAATTTGGTTGGTCCATACACCTTCCTTTACTATTATAAAAATATCATCAACCAAAATATTGTGCAGCAGTAGTATGGAGTGCATTTCATCTATTTCATGCCCAAAGATTTCATCATACCACTTTCTTTTCAAAGGCGACTGATCAATTGTACTGTTTGGGTAATGCATTCCAAATAGATACAGTTGCATGCCATTTATCTGTCTTGAAAGCCTTTTATCCTGATGGCATTAAATTAAAATTCTTTGTCTATTTTCTGGTGATCTCTGGAGCAGAGGTTTCTTTGCATCGACCTTGGATACATTTAACTTGTGTTGTATTTGCGGAAATATGTATCCTAGGATGATGCAATGCAACCTCTGCTCCATTAATACTAGATAGAAGAGAAAGAACATTAATTTAATGCCATCAGGATAAAATTCTTTCAAGACATATATTAGGTATAAAAGGAAGCCTACCCTGTCATTTGAAGGGGTCTACCTACAATTCAAGTGATCTCTTCATTGCAAAAGAAAGGAAGAGATAGTTGTAAAAGAGATATTATGGAAACATTACATAATTTAAATGAAGGCAACCAAAAGAATGCAGAGAGATAAAATAAATCTATAGAGTAACTATTTTACATACCTCAAATACAAAATCATAGGGTGGAACAATAAAAAATGGCAAATCAAGGAAAGAATGAAAGATCCACACCAAATTCTTATACAATGCAATCTAGTTGAAGAATTTTCATTCAACACAAGATAGTGAAGGGGTCATTATGATGATTTATTTGAAGGTTCATAAGTTAAAGGTAGTCACTAACATATAAAGAGTGAATAAATGGAAGAGCCCAATGAATTGCCAGTGTAGCATGAGGAGGTATGATGCTAACAATAGCAAAATGATATTATGATGGTGGTGAAACTACAAAAAGTTTTGATCATATTTTTACTGAGCATGAAGTAACCACCTTGACCTCATGAATGATAGGCATCGTGTTGTAGAGTATCATTTTAGGTTGAACAAGGGTGTCACATTTTTTAGGCTCGATCAGTGCAAGGAGACATTTTGTGTATATGAAGTGGTTTCAATTAGCCATTTTGTGTATAAGTAGAGAGGAGAGATCGATGTCTTTGTTTATTTTCCTACAAAACAATGAAAGAGGTCCTAATTAAGGAATACACATGTCCAAGCAAGGAGAGAATTTGGATTCAGGACAATTCTATGCAAGAAAGGATATCAAGTTATAAAAGATAAAAATCAACAAAGGTAGAGTGGATCCTTAAAAAAGAGGAACAATTGACAACTATTATTCTTTCTTCGCGATGTAGAGACAAGAAGAACTAGGCTATTACGTTGCCTCCCAAGTATGATTGCACATGAAATCGTAGTACCATGAATGACAATGAGCCCCTAATAGGTAATTAAGCTACCAATGCCATATAACAAGATAAAAACATAATAGGTTATAAATGTCAACTAGAAGGGATATGATGAGTGTATAACTCATTGTCACCTATTATTTAAATGTTACTAGAACTACAATAAGTTGTAGAATTTTAATCTCCAAATCACAATGAGTGTATAATATTGCAAATAGTATCTTATACTCATTAGGGAGTCGTAATTAGGATATTATTTTCCCATTTTTAGTTGTTGATCTCATTATTTAAGACACAAATGATTTTCATCATTTATTTTCTTTATGTGGAATATATATCTAATGTAATTATTTATATTTTTAATAAGAAAATAAATTTATTGTAGTAATCATGTGGTTTTTTAATTTTATCTCTTGTCTAAGAGAAAGTATTGAAGATCATAACTCTAACATGGCTTTATTTTAGATGAGTAATGTTTGTGTTTACATCGCCAGACTTGGGCATAGCTTAATTAGGTTCTTCAGACCTCTTCTTTCATTGTAATTTTGAGATATATGCTTTAGTTAGTGACTGCCTATGTCTTCAAAAAATCAATAGAATATCTCTTGGTAATCAGCCTATGCAAAGATCCTATGATTGCATTGGAATTGGTTTATAATAAGATTTGAATGGGCTTGTAGCTATAATATGTTTTCAGAGGTTGCATGACATGTTTGACGAAATGTCAATAATCTAGTGAAGTCTGATTTTGATTCATTATTGTGATAGTCCATGTAATTTTACATTAGCTGCCTATAACATGTATTTATGATTGTCAATGAGGCATTTGTTTGATTTACATATGAAATAAGAGGAATTTGAGGTTGCATCATCATACGCCCATTTTTTGAGGACTCTTGCAGATTTGACAACGAATATTCCTTGTTTTTCAGTCACCATTGGACAAGGGATATTACACAATCATACTAAATAGATTTCAAACCCCATAATTCATATAGAGAACAACAAATTTGGACTCAAGAGCTTCTAGAGTAATTTTTGAGGTTAAATGAATCTATGAATAATTGTTTAAACATGAATAGTGTTTATTTACACTATGGATATTATTTGATGTTGTGATTAATGTCTTAGGCATGGACAATGTTTTAGGTGTGAATAATGTTTTCAAGTATGAATAGGTTTTTTTGGTAATGAAGAGATTTTCTAGGGGCTATGAATAATGGTTTAAACCTTGTGTAGTTTTTTCAGGCTTTTTTTGCTTGCCTAAAGGAATAGTTTCATGCAAATAGATATCAGTTGGGAATACGATATCCAAATTTTAAAAAATAAATAGCCATTGGAATGTTGATTCTATGATATAAAACATCTTTAAAACATGTACCCTGGCAATTGCAACTACAACATGTAACAAAATTCCTCTATTATTTATCCTATGATAGATGTTCATACCTTGTTCAAAAGCTTCCAATTTCTGTGAGGCGGTCTCTCAAATAGTCGGCATGCCATTTCAAAGCTCCCATTTTCACACAAGCTGGAGGATGTTGACAGAGCTTTACACCTGTGCCTTGGCCAACAGAGAATCAGAAACATCACTATTTGCAGGTGCAAAATAGATGGGTGACTGATACTAATGAATGAATTAAAGAAGGGGAATGAAGCCTATTGGTCTTTAGTTGAACACAATGATCATTGGGATTGCACAAAATAGACCTTTTAAAATGCTCTAGAAACTTTCAATACTGTGAAGACATGAACAAGGAATTCAAACTACTAAAATACCTCACAAAAATGATGTCTCATGGAATGCACGATTTGCAAAAAGTAGATTTGTTGAAAATATTTTTGAAACCTTAAGGCAAATGCACATGGAGGTGTACAATCAAAATCCACAACCATTGCTAGCACCCTCTTTGTACACATCTGAGATTGGAACCTTGGAATAGGGTCTAGGCATCAATCAAAACATTAAGGGAGATTTTTCAGATGTTGTAGTTGTGAATGCCTTGGTAGATATGTTTGCAAAATGTGGGAGCATAAAACAAAACATATGAAATATTTTTTGACAAAAAAAATCCCCCAAAAGGATGTCGATTCATACGACATATGATTCATACCTGGGAGCATTGCCAATTCCATGAGCTGATCACATTGCTCCCATTTTTGCACAGGCTGGAGGATGTTGATAGAGCTTTACACCTGCCTATTCCTGCAAGATCACTAGTACATTGCTCCCATTTTTGCAAACCCTATTCCATGAGCCGAGAATAATTGGAGCTGG
This sequence comes from Cryptomeria japonica, assembly GCF_030272615.1. Taxonomy (NCBI): domain Eukaryota; kingdom Viridiplantae; phylum Streptophyta; class Pinopsida; order Cupressales; family Cupressaceae; genus Cryptomeria; species Cryptomeria japonica. Next base: position 36,383,494 of record NC_081411.1, on the reverse strand, counting down.
CATTAATCGGTCAAAATGGTTCATGGTTCATGCTTACATTGGGCGGGAGTACGCTGCTGGTGCGGCAACGTGAGAATGGGAAGAGGCCGCAAAAATGATTTGAAATGTCTTGGTCTTTTTTTTTTTCTAATTAATGCTCGTTGTCATTAGAATTTCGACGAACGCGGGCACTTTTTGTAAAAAAGAAGAAATGTCATTGCCAATTCCTTCTCTATCGAAAACATATATTGAATTATCGTCTGAATTCCGACAAATGTGGGCAATTTTTCAAAAAAAATCAAATTTGTTCACAATATACCTTCTTCGCTGGAAACCTCCATTGGAATTTTAGGCCAAATGTATTAGTGTAGCCAGATACTTGAATGGCTTGAGATAGAATATTCAAGAGGAGTTGAGTTTGTTATGTCCTAACACCATGCATAGGTGCTATCAATTGGCACTGAAGGTGGAGGAAAAGAGCAAAAAAGAAGCAAGAACAAAGCAACAAAGGAAGAGGAAGAGGAAGAGGAAAAGATGGTAGAGGACAAAGAGGTAGTTTTGGTGGAAGAGGAGCAGATCAAAGGTCCCAAGGATAGTCCAAACTTATAGAGAAAAGTGAGGATTCATGTAGCAAGACTAGCTATAGAGGAAGGGGATCATCCAACAAGCCAAGAAGAGGTAGATCTAGTGGATCGGTAAGAGGGTCCTACTTCTCCACCATGAAGTGTGACAATTGCCAAAAGTTGGGTCACCCTCCCTATAGATGTCCAGAGAAATATTCTTCTTCTCAAGGAAGTGAAAGAAGAGTGACATGTGTGCAAGAAGATGCAGAAAACAACAAGACATAAGATGTGAGCTTAGCTCTTGAAAATGCAAAAAATTTAATGATGAGAAGAGCCTTGATTAAGGAGCCAATCAAAGAAGAACCAACTCAAAGAAGATCTTTGTTTAGAATCAAATGCAAGGTCCTTGGTAAGGTTTGTAGAGTGGTGATAGACTCAGGGTCTACTGACAATATTGTGTAAGAGGAAGTAGTAAGTAAACTGAAGTTGAAAATAATTCTACGTAGTAATCCATATAGGGTCACTTGGCTCAACAAGGAGCAACATGTGGTAGTAAATGAACAAACATGGGTTGAGTTCAACATAGGTAGTTATAAGGATAAAGTCTCGTGTGACATCCTACCTATGGATTCTTGCCATCTACTTCTTGGTAGACCATGGCAGTTTGCTAGAAAGGCCATTCATAATGGAAAGAAGAACTCTTATTCTTTTCAAAAGGATGGAGTTCATACCATATTCAGTCCCTAAGTGATGAAGGAGAGAGCAGCAAAACTAAAGGCCCAAATGTGTTATTGGTGGGTGAAAAAGAGTTCATTAACACTCTCAAGGAAGGAGAAGGAGTGGGGTTTTCTCTTATAGTGAAACCAAAGGAAGAAAAGAAAGAAAAGAAGGTTCAAATACCTCATGAAGTGCAGCAGATACTAGACAACTTCAAAGCAATCATAAGTGATGGAGCACCAACAACCCTACCTCCCATTAGAGCCATAAGCCATTAGATTGATTTTATTCCAAGAGCATCATTACCCAACAAAGCAACCTATAAGATGACTCCGGAATAGAACAAGGAAGTGGCTAGACAAGTCCAAGAATTGTTGGACCAAGCGTTGATAAAGAAGAGCATAAGTCCTTGTGTGGTACCTACAGTGTTAGCACCCAAGAAAGGAGGAACATGGAGGCTATGCACAGATTCAAGAGCCATAGATAGAATTACTATTAGGTACAGATTTCCTATCCCAAGAATTGAATACTTGATGGATTTCTTGGGATGTGCAAAGTACTTCACTAAGATTGATCTCAAGAATTGTTACCATCAGATTAGGATAAAAGAAGGTGATGAATAGAAAACAACCTTCAAAACCAATGAAGGACTTTATGAGTGGCTTGTTATGCCATTCAGTCTTAGTAATGCTCCCAGTACATTCATGAGACTCATGAATGGAGTGTTGAAAGATTTTATTGGTAAATTTGTTGTTGTATACTTATATGACATCTTGATTTTGAATATAATTAAAGAGGAACATCTAGCACATCTTAGTATTGCATTGCAAAAATTGTATGATGAGCAACTAACAATGAGCTTGGAGAAGTGTGAGTTTATGAAGTAGGAACTTGTCTATCTTGGATTTGTAGTTTCAGAAGGAGATTTGAAGATGGAAACATCAAAGGTGGAAGCCATCAAAATTTGGCCAACACCAAAGACAGTAAGTGTAGTAAGAAGTTTTTATGGTTTGGCACAGTTCTACAAGAAGTTTATCAGAGGGTTCAGTGAGATTTGTGCACCCATGTTGGATACCATCAAAGGAGGAGTCAAAACTAATTTTCAGTAGACCAACGTAGCTAACAAACGGTTTGAACTTTTGAAACAAAAGGTAGCTACACAACTAGTACTCATTCTTCCTAGTTTTGATAAATTATTCACAATTGAATGTGATGTAAGTAATATAGCAATTGGTATTATTTTGAGTCAAGAGAATAGACCCATAGCTTTCTTTAGTGAGAAGCTCAATGATGCTGAGAAAAAGTATTCATCCTATGATCTTGAGCTATATGCTCTTGTCCAAGCTCTTAGGAAGTGGAGGCACTACTTGTTACCTAAGGAGTTTGTTGTTTACATAGATAATCAATCTTTAAGTTTTTTGAATTCACAAGATAAGTTGAGTCATAGGCATGTCAAATGGGTTGAGTATTTGTAGTCATATACTTTTTCTATTAAGTATAAGAAAGGACAGTGTAATAAAGTAGCAGATGCTTTGAGTAGAAGGATACTAACAGTGCAAGAAGTGCAGATTCAAAGTATTGGAGTTGATTACTTCAAGGATTTGTACCCCAATGATGAAGATTCTGTAGCTATTTACAAGGTTTGTCAAGAATTTCAGAATCAATTTCATAGTGAATATGCTGATTTTACTTTGCAGAATGGTTTCTTGTTTAAGGGTGGATAGTTGTCTGTTCCCAAAGGATCGATGAGGGAAAATATGATCCAAGAAAAGCACAATGGATGTTTGAGTGGTCATTTTGGCCTTAATAAGACATTGGAACTTGTTGAAAGGTTCTACTATTGACCCATAATGTAGAGGGATATCAGAAGGTATGTTGAGAAGTGTATGGTTTATCGAAACCTAAAGGTACAACTACTAATGCTAGTCTTTATCAGCCACTACCGATTCCTACAAGACCATGGGAATGTGTGATTATGGATTTTGTGGTTGGATTACCCAAAACTAAGCTTGGTTGTGATAGCATTTTTGTTGTTGTTGATAGATTTTGTAAGATAGCACATTTTGTTCCTTGCAAAACTACTCATGATGCTAGTCACATTGCACACTTAATTTTTCAAATAGGTTATAAGAATCCATGGTTTGCTAGTTAGTATTATTCTAGAGAGAGATGTCAAATTCCTTGGACATTTTTGGAAAAATGTTTGGAAAAGACTGGGAACTAATTTGTCTTTTGGTTCAGCTTATCAACCCCAAATGAATGGTCAAATAGAGGTAGTCAATAGGACAATTGGAAACCTTTTAAGGTGTTTGACAAAAGAGTCTCGATAGAGTTGGGATCAGGTTCTTCACCAAGAATAGTTTGCCTACAATGACAGTGTCAATAGGTCTACTGGGAAGAGTCCTTTCGAAACAGTGTATGGTATGCACCCACGAGGTGTTTTGGAATTATGAGATCTTGGTAATATTCCACACATAAGTGGTCAAGATGATGATGTCTCTCAATCTATGAAGGAGGTTCATGACCAAGTCAGGCGAGCTCTCCAAGATTCTTCACAAAAAGTTAAAGCCAGAGTTGATGCCACATGAAGAGATGTGCAATTTTTAGTTGGAGATTCGGTGACGGTACATTTGAACAAGGTTCGATTTCAAAAAGGGGTTCCCAACAAGCTACAAATAAGGAGAATAGGCCCATGTAATTTTTTAGACAGGTATGGCTCTAATGCCTATAAGATTGATTTGCCATCTGATATTCATTTATCTCCCATTTTCAATGTCGTAGATTTGGTTGTCTACAAGGGACAACTTCCCAAGAAGGATACATGAGTTTCAGATGTTCAACAGTCACTTATCAACCTACCATTACTTTCTTCTTCCATGCCTCTCGCTAAGAAAGTGTTCGATTCTCGTGTTCTCAAGAAGACTAGACACTAGGTCTACATAGAACATTTGGTCAAATGGATGCATAAACTTGATTCTGAAGTGACCTGGCTCCCTGGATTAGACTTTGTTAAGTCAGGAATTGATATTTCCTTGCTCCTAAGTGCAGTCACTTGACTTATTTGTTTTGGGGGGAGTATGGTGCAAGAGCACCTAAGGGTTTGAATGCCCTTAACTATTTTTGGCTTGTGACACCCTCCAGTGGTCATGTAGATACATAAGGACTAGTTTTAGTCCATTTGTTTGGTTTCTTTGTTGCAGTTTTTTATTTTTCCTTATCGGGAAGACCTACTTGATCGATAAGTCCTACCTCGATGAGGTTGCCAGAGTTGGATTAGTTGTATCGAGTATCGGCAGGAGTGGTTCACACTTACTCCGATGACCCGACAAGTCATTGGTGTTTGGCGTGGAGCCATCGGGTATCGACAAGAGTATTTTCATGTTACCCTGACGACTTGATGAGAAAGCATAGGCTTGGATTGCATTCGCTGGATGGAGTATCGGAGATTGGTGAGAATAGGTTCACGCTACACCGATGGCCCAATGAGACCGCCTCGCTTGCCAAGTCATCATTGGCCATCAGAAGTGTGGTTTTGAAGCTATCCCGTAGACACAATAGGAAAGTGCTAGCTGAGGTAATAGTCATCGGCCATCTGAAGGAACGCTTCAGTGTTACCCCGATGACCCGATGACAAGGCACAAGTGGAGGAGGTAGACATTGGAGGCATTGGCCACTGAAAAAGCATAATGTAATGCTACCCGATGACCTGATGGAACATCACAAAGTGGAGGAAGATGGCATCGACCATCGCGCCAACATGTTTGGAGGGGTCCTGATGACCTAATGGAAACAAATAGGAAGCGGAGGAAATCATTGGCCATTAGACGAAGGGATTTCTTGCTATCCTGACACACGATGGAAAAGTGTGAGTGGTGGACATGGTTATCGGCCATTGGCAAAGGTGTGTTTTGGTTACCTCGATCACCCAATGGAAAAGTACAAACTTTGCAAGTCACCAACGGGCATCGAAAGCTAGGTTTTGAGGCTACACCGATGACCCATTATGAAACTATTTTGTCTAGTTGTAACTGTTTGTATTTCATGACGGATGAATGACCTATAAAAGACTAATTGTAAGGGATTGGGTTGGTTGGATACTATAGGAAACACAAGAGAAATACATACAAGTCTGATTTTTGTTTTTCTATCACCGAGTGTTGTACTATCTTGTTTTTGTTAAGTTTCTTTACAGTTTTGTAATTAAAGCTTCCTTTTTGTTGTTCATTTCTTTATTTTGAATTCATAGTGTAAATATGGCTCTGTCTTGAACCTCCATCGTGGGATCCACATGGCCATTGGAGTTCTTCAAGAAGAGCCAAAAATGTATAGTAAGAGTAGAGTAGTAGTAAGAGGAAAATACGAAATGGTCATCGCCATTTCTACATACTGAGCTTAGGCGAGCTTGGAAGAAGTCCGGATAGGTTTTAGTGACTGTAAAGGAGAAAGTGCAGGGGAGGACTGGTGTAGAAGTCTGATTGGAAAATTAGATAGGATGATGACTTCACAGACTGTGAGTAAGCAATGATAGTCCTACACCTCTGCAAATTTAATGACAAAATCTAGGAGCATGGAGAACAAGCTTGTTTATGAGATTCTATCGAGTGTGGTGAGAAAATAAATGGTAGGGTAGCCCTTAGAAGTCTAGAAGGGTAGACTTGGAACCCGGAAAGGGATAGAAGAAAACCATCAAAGAAACCTAATTGATTGCAAACTAGGTAGCCTCCCTATGAGTGACCCAAATCATCCTTGAGAAATTATCAGTGAATATCATGAAATATCTATCACCTTGAATACTTTTAGTCCTTATTGTTCCACATAGGTATGTATCAACAAAATCTAACATATGCTCCACTGAAAAAGATTTTTTCTTGAAAGTTGAGGACTTCATCTTTCCCAGCTAGCATTCCTTACATAGAGCATTAACCGATTTGTCCAACTGAGGGAAACCTCTCACTATTTTGGACTTACTCACTTTAACAATATTATCAAAATTTATATGACAAAATCTCCTATGCCAAATCCAACTATCATCTACTTTTGCAATTAAACAATTGCTGACTTTAGGATTTAGGTGAAATAGGTTACCTTTAGTTTGTTTTCTGGTTGCAATTAATTCACCTTTGCTCCCATAGATTTTCCACATACCAATCTTAAAATCCAATGGGTATCCTATGTCATTGAGTTGAGAAACACTCAAAAGATTGTTCTTTAGACCTTCAACCCAGTAGATATCATCTGCACTTCTCTTTCCATTAAGAGAAATAGTTCGCTTACATTTAACCATGCAGGGTGAGTCATTACCAAATCTTACAACTCTGCCATCAAATTCCTTCAAAGAAAGAAATTTTCTTTGGTCACCGGTCATGTGATGTGAACAACCACTATCAATGATCCAATCATCAAAATTATCAATGAGAGAAACTAAATCTTTCTAATCAGATTTCTCCTCTTTAATGGCTATAAACACAATGTCTTCATTGGCATCACCATCAGATTCCTCATAAGTGATACCACCATCAACTACAATAAGACTATCTCTTTTTCCTTTTCCCTTATACTTCTTGAACTTCTCTCGCTTGTGCTCATTATCACCATTATGATAGTTAGTAGCTATGTGTCCAATCATGTTGCATGCAAAATATTTCAAAGGTAATTTACCTCCATATTTACAAGTACCTTTGGGCAACCACATAGCCAATAATGATTCAAGCTCAACTAAACTATCTTCATCATCAGCTTCTCTATTGGATCTAGATTCATAACTATGACTGACATCTCTACTTTTTCTCATAGATGGGTTAGAAAAAAAAGCTCTAAATGTTGATTTAGATTTATGAACACTACCATCATAACCATTTAATTGAAAAGCAGTAAGCTTACCAATGATGGAGTCAAGGGTTACCTTGGTTTTGTTAATATATTTCAACTCCTGAATCAGTGCATCTCAGATAGCGTAGACCGGTAGAAGGGTTCTCGACACCTTTCTAACTACTATGGCATCATCTATTTTACCACCATAACTCTTGATGTCACCAACTATCTCTTTTATCCTCTAACCATACTGTTGGATATTCTCACCTTCACCCATCTGCATGTCATCAAACTTCCCTCTTAGACTCTCTTCCTTGGAAATATTATGGCTATAAATCTCTTCAAGTTTCTTTCATACCTCATATTCACTCTCCAGACCATGAACATCAACATATTCAACATCAGACAAAGAATTGATAATAGCCTTCAGTGCTTGATTATTTTCTTGTTTCTCTTTCTTCTAGTCATTAGTCATAATCCCACTAGGTGCAACATATTGAGTATTAACATGTTCCCAATATTGATTTCCAAGACTCTTGATATAAATTTTCATTCTGTCACTCCATATCCTATAGTTCTCTCTATTAAACTTCAGACCTTCCTTCTTCATCATGATCTACAAGATATTTACCTCAACCTGTTAGGCTTAGACCTTAGAGGACCTGAGATGCTCTAATACCAATTGATGGTATGATGAAAGAACAAGAATCCAATCAACTACTAAGGGGGGGGGGGGGTTTGAATTAGTAGATAGAAAAATTGATAAACTTCACCAATCTCAAAAATAACCACTCAAAGTAAACTTAGAACTATCAATGCAATATCTTTGTCAAGATAAAAACTGTCAAGCTAAACCAGTTGACTATTACATAAAATTAATAGTAAACAACTTGAAACTCACAAAAATCCAAATACTTTTATTGAAAATAAGTAAAACTTCATTTCATATTGCTGTTGGTTATCATGACTTATCAAAGTGGATTAAGTAGTTAAGCAAATCAACCATAATAAAACATAACCATAAAAACATTCACCACTTGACATAATATTTTGATGTGGAAGCTCAAATGGGAAAAACCATGGTGAGATGAGACTCATAAGATAACTATCTTAACTCTTTTGAAGTTCGCCTTGTTAGTAGCCAAGCATGTTAAAGCTTTACAAAAAGTCCTGTTAAGAACACATCCTATTAGGGATCACCCAGTTAAGGGATTTACTATAATGCCTTGTTAGAAGCAATACCCTATGAGGAGTAACCTTTGTAAACGATTTAGAATCCAAGCTAATGGATCACCTTGTTAGAGGACTTGAATAACACCAATCTTGTTAGAGCTTACCCGGTTAGGGGATTTAACTGTTGTAATTGTTAGAAAACAACAAGAGTTTTCTGATTTGTTTGAATAGCACTTCACTTGCTTGTTCAGATCCTTTTCATGCTCCTATCTACCTTTACTCAAACTACAAATACATCATCCAGTTCGGCAACCACACACTCAGTTCAACTTTGCCAACACTAAAACTAAACAACTCATCGACCTTATAAACAAATCAATTAGGTGGGTAAAACAACAAAAACCTAATTGTCATAGATATTACAAACAATTTAATTTAGGTATGACTGTTGGATTACATAAAAATCTCTACACATCATTAAAGAAAGCCTGGACTACTCCTTGATCACCACTTCATCAAACTTAGTAACTCATCACGCACTTTGTATTACATGCGATATACTTGCTCATTCCCTAGACAAAAAACATTAACTCAACGTGCCAAAACCTCTTTGAAACTCTCTTCATACAATATGCATACATTTCATAATCATTACCAGATCATAAACCAATACAACCAATTCACCAAACTTAATTGATTAGGGTTTATCAAAACAACACGTAGGGTTTACTAGTTCAACTCTCCAATACTTAGCAATACCGGTCCACTCTAGAAACTAACCTACTAGTTATAGTTCCTTTCACTTAGCTCTTCCTACCGGTTACAAAACATCAGTACAAAAATAACATTACTAGTTTAATTGACATCAATGACAACATAACAAATCATTAATGCAATCTTAATGCAAATGCCAAAATGTATAAACAAATCATGCTAAAAGATGATGGTAGTAAGAGAAATGTATGTTTAACATAAAATTGATGTAGAAATGCAGCTATTGAAAATGACTCTGAGCAACCTGAGAGGGAAAAGGATTATGCAAGGGCTAAAATGAGCCTACTCAAATGCTAGGGGAATTTACACTAAAGTAGCTACAAAAGTGTAAGTGAAATTCAAAAGGATATGTTATTTTTGACTCTATATTTTGCCCCCACTTTGGTAATTGAAAAGATGTAAATTGAATGCCAAGTCTAGGGTAGGAAGGTATATGCATGAACTAGCAACTTATACTAATTATGCTACCTAATATTGAAATAGAAACTTTAGAAAATATATTGAATTGAAAGGAAATCCAAAAGTATACCTTTTCCTAATAATTGAGTTGAAATTGATGTAATGATGGTTCTTAGGGCATATGCCTATCCAAACAATTGAATTTCTTAACATAGGATTGAAATTGGGTCTCTGAGACACTATCAATGCTCTCAGTCAAATGTGGACCTATTCTGTGAGACATATGGTTCTCAGAACACCTTATCCCAAGGTACCCCAAGCATCCTAGTCTAGACACTTTTTGATTAAATTTAGTTGTGTGCTTCAGGTCCTAAATACTTTATGATCTTCTTAGTGATTGGGTGCTGATTTTTCCCTTTTGAGATATAAAATGACACCCTATGTCCCCTATTAATAGACACAAGCATGCAAAAAAAAATTGGAGTAGTTGCTAATTAAATTAACAACTTTCATCTTAATTTTTGAGGTACAACTCCCTCTTATGATATAATTATGGTTTTTATGGGTGTCCTTTTAACCAAAACTAAGAAAAGGAAAACACAAAAAAAAAATTGAGAAAAGGACATGACTTGGAAAGAACACAAATAAATGGCTCAAAATTTACCCATTTGTTATATATGATTAACAATAATGGGGAATTGACAAACTTTTTCCTCGGATAATGTAAATATGTTACGACTTAAAATTGTGTAAACATGTAGATCCATATCTTAATACAAAGATGAATTCAAAGAACTGATTGCAAATATCAAAGTAAATGTCAATCCAAATAAAATACATGAATACAAAGTTTCAAACAAATTTTCATCATTATATTCATATTAAAAATCACAAAGCCTATATTTTTGCATATATAAACTATGTTTTTGAAAAGGAAAAATATACTATCAAATCCCAAAAATTAACTTAGAATCAAGAAAACTGATCGATTCTCACTCGTGCATCGAGGTTCAAGGGGCATCCATCCTCATTTTTTCTTCTGTCTATAGATATAAATATCTAAACATCTTTCTATAAGGTAATGGTTTCTTGGATAGAACCTTTTGTACTAAAGGAAAACTAAAAGCTACCTTTGAAGTAGACATATCATTATGCAAGTTTATAATTTAAAGACATAATTGGAAACCTTATCCCAACTATTCTAACTAATATTCAACTAGTAGGTGGAGTGGGATTCCTCTACATTTCAAGCTCTCTCTCATGTCTTTCATCTTTCTCTTCCTCCTCTTCAAGCACAAACTCACCCGCAAGTATTCAACATAGCTACATTTGCATTCCCAAGGCAATTGTCAATTCAATAATTATTTCTTCCTAAGGATTTTCAATAGATTCTATATCCAACTGCATTATTTGTGCGAGCCTATCTCGTTTAAGTATCATTTTTAACACTCAATTGTTGGGCCAATCACTTGGATTTCTGGATACAACAATTTCTTCTTGTAATTGGCAGTTATGATTCTTGGGTTTCCTTTCTATCTTTCCCAATAGTGTCAGTCTCTTTATACATTCCAAAATAAGTTTTTTGTTTCCAGATAAGGGCATATAGCTCGAGGATAATTTCTTCTTGTTCATTCCCTAGCTAATTTAAATCTAGGTCAACTACAAGAAATTGATAATAACAAGGAAAACCATTTTGAAAAGGATAATTTGATTGATACATTCCTTCGACCAACTTTGAAAATAATAATGAACAAGTGTAATCATATTACATTCCTTTTGCAAGAAAAGATCCATATTAAATAATATAACTCATGCCACCACCTTAGTATGCTTTTCACCATTTAATTAGCCATTATGGAGTCATACATGCAAATCTTCATAGGATTATATCTTGGAAAAAGTGTAATTTGTATTGAGAATGATGAATTAGAGATTTCAAAACATGATTGCACACGTTCCAAAATATTTGAATATCATAATGTCTTTGAGACTCCTGAATCACTTAGTATGACCCAATTCTTTGAGAAGGATATCGACCACTTAGACAGATCGGGTGTTCGATTGTCAAAGGAAGTGATATTGAAGTTTTTGAATTGACTAATTAATCGATAGGTAGAAATAATTATCATAAAAATCATAAAGTTGAGTCTTTTAAGAATTTAAAAACCACTAAGATAGTTCCGCATTGCTAAGATTCACCAACCATTACTTGAGCTAGTGTACGAGTGAGAGAGATCAGGGAAACAATCTTCTAAGGAAGGTTGAAAGTAACAAGACTTGGTTCCAAAGGGGAGTTGAAGATTGATAATGTGACATAAGATGCCCATGAGATATGTTTTTCAAGGCCGAAGTTAAGATTTAAAAAATTGGTGGGGAGAGGAAAGGTGGAAACACCTAGTTTGATTGGGTACTTGTAGCTGCACACAAAAAGGAAAGAAAGGGTGTTTTGGATAGGGGTTTCCCAAAGTTAAATGCCAAGTTTATAATTAATTCTAATTGAAATAGAAATTGAACTCGATTTGAGTTTTAAAGCTTTCGTTTTGAGGGCAAGGCTGAATCTAGAATTGAATTGTTTGAATATAAATGATTATACCTTAAATAGGTGATGTAATTCTCTTAGGATAATTCATCCATGTGTTGATGAAATGACATGATAAATTACATAAAATCCATCATGAAACCATCTAGATGAAACTTAAATAGAAAATTATTTCATGTAGTTTTCTACTCCTTGAATTAGATTTGCTCTTGAAGTGTTTAAATATTAGCATAATGATGAGGTGTAGCTAGATTATGAAAATGAATTGAGAAGGATTCCTTATATAGGGATTTGATAATTGAAATCACCTTTAGGATGACTTAGATTTGATATTTTTTTAGATATAGCAAGATTTAAATTAGATAAGACCACAAATTTATCCTCCCAAAATCTTAGGAAAAAAGTGTGGGACCAAGAGGGTAAGGCACCCCAATCCTCACAAATTTTTCTAAATTTTTAGGAATGCAAGATAGTAGAGTTTCAATATTGATTCCAACTTGGTGACTCAAACCATAATGTATAGATATGTGAAATATGCTTTGCAAGTTGAAAAATTTATGGAATGTGAATTGAATAAAACGGACTTAAGTTTAATTAAATTTTTAATTAAATACCTAAGGAAGCATTGTCATGCATAGAAGAAATGGAAATACTAAAATAGTTGCTAAGAGAGTTTGAAGTTAGATAGACTCATAAAGGTGTACAATTTATGACACTATAATGTCTTTCCTTGCATGTAATGTGATCCTTGTAATGTAATGCTTTGCTTGTCTTTGTGTATTATTAAACTCTCTTTGGATGACCCTTGTTTCTCTATTATAATAAGGAAACAAAGCGACTGACCCTATTGTAAAATGCCTCTATTTGTATCTCACTTCTTCTATATGTTGTAAATATGATCGTGTTAAAATTTTCTTTCGTGTTGTCTACTTGGGTATGATGAAAAGTGCTAAGATTTTTTATGGTCTCTTCCATGTTAACCCAAAAAGACTTGTGTTGTTAATGTTATTTCTTCTTGTTCCCATTATGCTCATAGTTCAACTACCTTTGGGGATGAGGTCAATTCATAACAATCATACTTGATATACATGACTTATCTAATATGCATGCAGACTCCAACTAGTGGATCCCTTTTGTGCTCTTATCATGTCTTATGACAATCACATTTTGATTTGTCTATGTTTGGGGAAATTCCATTGTTGCTAGATGCTTGTCTTTTGGATGTATCGATGTTACCTAAAAGAAATTTCTCCTTGTAAGGTATACACAATCACTTTAACATGGGGACATCCAATCTACTATTGTTAAACTTTGTGTATACACCATGAGGTTTGGTTTACAAACTTTGATCTATCATGAATCATTTTATTTAATAATGTGCAATTTAAAGATGTAATGTGATTTTTAAATTTAAAATAGATTAGATCATTCATAATCTAGTATGAGGAAATATAGTATACTTTTTACTCCTGCAATTGATATAAAATTTGACATTTAATATTCTTTTGGGTTTGTTAATACTGATAAACTTTTGAGTGCAAGTAATGCAGGATGAGGTGAAGGAGGTTGAAGGTGAGAACATGAATTAGGTAGAATTGCTTTTAACAAAACGACTTCGATGGAAATGGGAATCTCTCACACACCACAGTAGAAAAGTTTGTTTGTGCAATTGTGACTTCTTCAATGTATGATTTTGTATTAGAAACAAAATGATGTGAGTATTTGGTAATCGTTACATTGATTTCATCTATAAAAGTGAAAGTTAGTTTGCTATTTAGAGTTATGAAATTTATCGACTTAACGTTCTTTATTAGATGACTTAATGTTTCTAGAAAAAGAGAATGCAAATATAATTTGTCTTATTTTAAAGTGATTAAGATAATTTTTATTTTCAAATTGAAATATTATGTTTCAAATATTCTTGTATATGATTTATATATATATATATATATATATATATATATCATCTTTATTTTAAAACAGTTTTTTACAAATAGAAATAAATAAATCGGACATTAATATATATATACAAATACAATTAATTTATATCCTAATGTTTTAAGTAGGTTTTCTTTTACATTTAAAAGAAAAAACCATATTACAAATATATTATTATATATTATTGTTTTATTAAATATGTCAATAGTAAAAGGTGGTGGGTTGAAAGGGTAAACAACTATTTGAAGCCGAAGTTAGAGCCGTTTTGGTCGGCTTGGTAGTGGACTTCCTCCACCCATGGTAGCCGTTGTCAAACCATTTACGCAGGTCAAAGTACGATGGGAGACTTAACACTCCCATGACCCTTGGTGGGTGACTTGGCATGCAACCCCGATCCTCGGTGGATAAGCTGAGAAGTCGACAGATAATGTAAATGCCTCCATAATCCATGTGAAGCATCAACTCATGCAGCAATTAAAGCTCCAACTGAAACCGTTGCAAGGTTTAAACAATAAAAAGTCTTGATCTTGCCATGAAACGAGGGTTTGTATTTAATTTAAAGACATGCGTGAAGATTATAGTTACAACCAACTAATAAATGTGACAATAGAAATAATGGTAACAGTAAATAAAGGTCCAAACGATAGTAGAAAACATAGCTCAGGATTAGAATAAATAGAAGTATAAACACACACATTCATTCATTCTTGCTCACAAGGAGAGAAGAGCGATAATTTCTTGAAGGGAAGGTTAGAATAGTTGGAGAGAGGAGAAGATATTTGGATAATATCGTAGAGATTGAGCGATAGAGATAGTTGGATAGAGAGATAGTTTGATATAGAGATAAGAATAGTTGGAGAGAGAGAGACTTGCGATCAAGGCATGGAATCATTTGGTGAAAGAACATCAAGGTCAAAATCTTACAAACCACTTTAAGTTTTCAAGAGGTTAGAATCCTTTGTTTATGTTTTATTTTATTTGTTATATTTGGTATAAAATGTGTAGAAATGGAAGTTTAGATAAATAGGTATGTACGTCCAAATGGGTAGCAATTTTTATTATTTTATTTGAAATGCTTTGTAAACCATTGTGGAATAAAAGAAAAGAATTTAGAGAAAAGATGTTGTTAATATCGTATTTTGCACAAAAATAATTAGTTCTAATTCTATTTTAAGAATGTGTTTGCATACTTTTGGTTATACATGAGATTAATTTCATACATGTATAACACCTTCTTTTGTATGTACCTTATTTAGTCGAAATATTGATTTTAAGATTATTGCTTATAAAAGTTTATCGTTTTCCAAAATATGAAAGATTGTCTTCGATAGATATATTAGACAAGTAATTATTAGTAAGGAAAAATGATATCTCTATTTTTGTTTTAAAAGAAAGATTGTATTCTCAATGGAATTTGTGTTTGAGGGAATCAAGCTAGGGTTAAGCTTGAGTTAGAAAATTTGCCTTTCGGGACAGGTGCCGAATGTGGATGTTTTAGAGAGAATAGTTGCTTTTTCCAACTATTATTTTGTTGTGCATGGCATATACTCAGCCGAGTTATTGTTTGAATTTTTCTGTAGAAAATGATGGAATTTCCTTATTTATGCTCTCTACCACATCCTAGTATGATAGCGAATGCTTGTTTCTTAGAATGAAGTAGGAAAAATGAAAATGCATATATTATCTAGGCATGCACCAGATTCCCTCTTGCTTTCAAATTCTTTGGTTAAACCAATTCGTGCAGAGTCGGGTATTCTTGATTGACCAAGAATTTCGGGGAAGCGTAAGCTTCAAGGTTGGGCAGAAAAAGCGCCTAATTCTTATTCTCGTTTGTGGTCAAAAGACAGAAGGAAGTGACTCAAACTAAAGATCGACGGATGCACCTTCTTGTATATTCTTAAGGAAATTTGGAAGCCTAAGTAGGAAATAAGAACTTCTTAGTATTAGATATTGTATTATTCATGTGCATTAGAAAGATATATCTATGAACGTTTTTATATCCATATTCAATGTTTGCTTATATCTTGTATAAAATATGCTTAGAGATTGAAATTTAAGTTTATTTATGAATAAAGAGTAGTTTAGGGTTAGATCCTAGATTGAGGCCTTTACATTTTTGGTATCAGAGCCTAGGTTTATAACACTAGGACCTATATGAGTCACTTCGCTAAGCTAAATCTGGAAATTAATAGCTTTTTGTTTAAACATTACAGAAATGGTTCATACCAAGAAGACAACCCGAAAATTAGTAGCAGGGTATGCCCATTACTTGAGGGTTAAAAAGGATCCTCAATCACCTGTCAAGCCAGTTTTGGATGATGCCTCTTTTGAAGTGAAACAAGTCCCAGAAGAAAGTGTTGTAATACCTTCTGAGAAGAATATCCCTGAAAAAGAAAAAGAGCCTGGGTTGAAATCTTCACCTATAAGCTCAATACTAGTTAGTTCTGAAGAATCCAAAGAGTATACCCCTCTAAGTGAGACTGAATCAGAAGGATATACCCCATTAAGTCCTAATGAGTCGGAAGAATCCACTCCTCTGACTCTTTCTGATGAGTGATGTAACGTGTTACAACACTTCAATAAAAATGTCTTTCCTTCTATTACCGAATAAGGATGTAATCCCTTCTACTATAAAATAAAGATTTATTCTCTTCTATTATCAAATAAAGATGTCTTCTATTGTATTTTGAGTTAAAAATTGTGTATTTCTTAATGAAATCTATATATATAATTTGAACCTAACTTATATAGTGAATGGGAAAGAAGTAGAATGAAATTATTTGATATTGTTGTAGCTAGGAAATCAAAAATCATCAAAGCAAATCAATATACTAATCTAGCTCAATCACGAAAACTAAAATGCAATGATCTATCCTAAGCGTGATTGATTTGATAAAGTGATTAGAAATTAGATAATCTGATTATTCGAGGATCAGGGGCCTTGATTGAAGAAAATCATCCAATTTATAGATAAATTGGAGAAAAGACAAGATTAGCATGACAATGATTCGAATAGAAATTCAAATCAAGAATAGCAAAGTTATGACAAGTGTATGACAAATTGCTATGCAAGGATTTATGACAATTTATGACAATTTATGACAAATTGCTATGCAAGGATTTATGACATGAATTTGAAATAGAAATAGACATTTAGGAATTTAGGAGAAATTAGAAAACTAAGTTGGAAATAATGACTTGGAAATTATGAAATTGATGCAAAATTAGGTAAATTAATTAATAATTTCTCATTCATTAATTAATTTACAAAAATAGGAGGAATTAATTAGCCAATTAAACAAATATTTAATTGTGACAAGAAAAATTAGGATAAATAAATAAATTATTTAACCTAGAGGGAAAATGCCAAACAAGATTAAATGAATAAATCATAAAACCCTAGAAGATGAACTAGAAATGCAAGGACGACAATTAGGTCTTGATGTAAGATTGATTTGATGTCTATTCGATCATGAGTTTGAATTAATAAATGATTTGATTGATAAATGCACCAAGGAACAATGACAAATTGATCCAAATTGACATGATTGAAGAGGACAAGGATCGATGACGAATCGATCATAAAACGATGAGATTGACAAGTTGATAAGAGATTGACAAGATCGACCAAAATCATGATTAAAGATTGTTATCGACAAGACCAAATTCGAAAGTGAGACAAATGAAGAATGCAGAAGAAAGACTCAATGCTCGCAAATGATAAAGACCAAGTGCGTGACATAGGAGAAATGTTAATGCTACACAAAAACCTAAAATAAGGCAATGCGCCAATGTTAAAGTATGAATCCGCAAGCATTGACCATTTTTAGGTGTCTACATTTTACCCCTCTTTGAGACAATGCAATTTTAAGCATTTTTTCAAAGAACAATAATAAAAATGCCCCATATAATGACAATGACATATGCATGCCCCCTCGAGGAATTGGTCAGACACATGCAGAAAATAGGCCAATTGATCGATAAAAATGATAGAAAATGATAGGAGCAAATAGACTGACAATCGGAGATCGGATGTATGAAGGACAAGCAATTAACGACACAAAAGACCATGACCAACATAAGATGGAGAGGGTGCACGTCCATCTATGCACTGACAAAGATCTATAAATGAGACCAAGAGAGTGAAAATTGCTCATTTGCACTAGCCCAAGAGGAGAATTTGTTGCTCTGGAAAAGGACACTTGCAGAGAGATGGCGAACATTCCAATGGCAGATCACCTCGGAGAACATGTATGCACATACAAATGACCGGACGATGCGGGAGCAACAGTATGTATCTCAAAAACCCATGTTTTCAATTTTATGAATTTGACTTGCTTGCAGGACATTGTGGGGCCCACAAGGGATGCAGAAAGGGACTCCTGTGCTTGTGTAGGGCGGATCCTACGTTTGTGTAGGGTCTTCTACGCTTGTGTATGGTCTTCTACGCTTGTGTAGGGAGACACAGGTGCAGGTTACATGACACAGGTGCAGGACTCATCACACAGGCGCAATTGTGCAGTGTAAACCCTAATTTTGGTCAAAATTGGCATGCAAATGATCCGGAAAGGGGGGATAAGGGTAGGATAGGTCAGAATAGATGAAAAACACCCTGATTTGGACAAAAAAGAGGAAATGCAACCCATAGGAGCAAACCCTAAAACTAACAAAATATGCCCCAATTGTGATGCAGAGTCGACAATATCCATTGATCACACGGGAGAACCGACCAGCCTGCTTCATGTTACGACATAGACTCAGGAGCATGGATAGAGATACATTAGCGGGACTTGGGATATACTATATCACATTCATGCCCGAGATTAGGGCAAACACAGGACTGCTTACCGCATTGGCAGAGCGATGGCATTCAGAGACTTCCTCATTCCATCTGGCGACTGGAGAGGCGACTGTGACACTAGAGGACGTATGGCGTATCCTCCACATTCTGATTGATGGAGAGATGATAGAGTATGACCCAGTGATAGGGAGAGACACATTGTACAGATTATTTGAGTGCAACGTAGATGATCTGGATATCGTGGAGAGAGAGATTGGCTGGGAGACCATGGCATCAGAGTATGATTGGTGATATGTAGTGATAGCCGTGGTTATAGCATGTCTACTAGCAAGAGATAGATGAGGACATGGATTCCCTATTGGATGGGGAAGAGTGCTAGAGTGGATGGTGACAGAGGGGATAGTGTATGCATGGGGACCATGTGTACTGGCTATGCTGTATTTTTAGTTGCATCAGATAGCATATCAGGGAGTGCAGACTTTGAGCTGTGGAGTCACATTGCTACAGGTATGGGCATTTGAGCACATAGCCATATGTCGATTGATTACAGAGAGACAGGTAGTACCACACCGACCATATGTGTACTGCTATGGTGGAGCACTGAGACAGGGTCCTTTTGGATACATATTATATTGGCGACATGAGCTAGATAGATTGAGAGAGTTTATATGGAGGCCATATCATGATTGCCCGGGATGGTCAGATGATAGTGATGAGCTACCGTATTGTAGACAAAAGAGGTACCTAATTGGGTGACTAGTGAATCACCAGAGAGTGATTGAGTTGTACCTTCCAGAGAGAGTCAGACAACAGTTTGGAGAGAGGCAGGATGTACCTAGGAGGACAGCACACTTTGCCCGATCTCACAGAGAGATGAGTCAGTGGGGGAGTATGATTCAGCCACACATAGCATATGCTGACTTCTCACAGCTACAACAGAGATAGTGGGATTGGAGATCAGATGTGGTGGATGTCGAGATGACAGAGGAGTATGAGAGATGGTTTGCAGGACTACGACCAGTGCCATTGACAGATCTAGATATTCCAGTACCTAGGTGACAGAAGGACTTCCCACTCGCTGGAGAGGAGGAAGGAGATGATGAGGATGAGGAGGATGAGGATGGTGATGAGGATGAGGAGGATGACAAGGATGGAGATGAAGAGGGGGATGACGAGGATGAGCCAGATTCAGGCGAGCATGAGGCATTGCAGGATATACCTATAGAGCCAGAGACAGCTAGCATAGAGGAGATGGAGATGTGCAGGGCTACCATAGTGAGTCAGTAGGATCACATTGTGACTTTAGAGAGAGAGCATGAGCAGTTCAGAGCGGAGATAGCCAGACTCACAGCGGCTTGAGACATAGCAATAGCTCAGGCACAGTGAGAAGAACAGAGAGTCACTAAGTATATTGGGTTGATTCGGGATGCCAGTGCACGAGAGATGGCACAGATGTTGGTAGAGACTAGAGAGGAGATACGCCATTGGAGGACATTATATGAGAGTGCAGTTCCACCAGAGCAGAGAGCAGCTTCATATCGGGCATGATCAAGGATAGAGAGCAGGGCACGCTCTCGGAGGTCATTGAGCAGCATGGGGGTGAGTGGACCTATGAGACCACCACAGCCAGGACCAGGAGAGACATCATCCATGAGAAATGACAGGGATGAGGAGGATAGAGGGAGCACCCAGTGACAGAGGCATGTGCTCCTTAGGACAGAGATAGGTGTAGTTTGATATTATGTAGTCAGCCTGCAGGCCATACTTAGGATAGATAGTCCAATTTTTTACTCCGATATTATTTTGACATATGATATGATATGCATCAATATGATGGGATGCAATGTGTTATGATTGATAGTTATTTTTCATGTATGGATGACTTATGCACTATTGATGTATCATTATGGAACATGTATGGATATATATTTTTTTATGTGTTTTTTTTATGCATTTATAATATGTAATGAATAAAATGCTTGATGTGATGCTTATGTACTAACCAATGAATGCAGGATGCAGCATGTGTGTGTGGGGAAATCGGAGCAGTAGACTAAACTGACTATACGAACTAATGGAAGAAATGTTAGTAAGAAGAAATGAGACAAAGAACAGTTAGAGACGAAGAAAAACTTGCTTTCAGTAATGCACTTTGTAGGTGAGAACCTTTATTTTAATGTAGCAAAATGGATGCATAGCATCATGGCATTGAAGGCCAGAGCTGAAATGCAACCCTTTTCGCAAAAGACAAACACACTACAAACAAAAAGCAATCACAACAAAAAAGAAAGGGACCATGAACCATCCCGGTCACTCTAAATCACTCAGTGACATCATCGAGCAACATAGGAACATGATCGAAGCCAAAGATAAATCAATAAAAAGATAAGATGCACAAATTCCAACAAATCAAACAAACATCTTGATCTTCATTGTCAAAAGTTGAAAGTGCTGATAGGACGATCATGCTGTCTGGTTTCAGGACATGTGGTACCCCGTCTAAGACAAGACATAGTCTAGTTTCGAGTATACCACACCCTGAATAAGACCCATGATAGTAGAGACAAGGACAAATGATTTTGAGGTTGATTGATATGACAATTTTGATCAGTTTGAATGTCTGGTTTGATTGAAAAAGCTCATCTGTTAACGCGTGATTTTATTAAAGCATAGTGTTGGATTACGTGTCGTTGGAGGGATGTTCAGTGATCTGTCTTATGCACAGAGGGGTTATTTATTTGTTTTGTTTTGTGTTTCAAGATTTTACAATTTTTTTGTGTTCATTTTTTTTCAGGACTTTATATGACTTTTTAGGGATTTTCTCAAGACATTTTTCAATTTTTAAGAGATTTTTTTCAGGACATTATTTGATTTGTTTGGATTATTTTAGGACATTTTTCAAATTTTATGATCTTTTTCAAGACATTTTCCATTTTTTTGCATTATTTCAGGACATTTTTCAATTTTTTTGGATTTTTTCAGCACATTTTTCAATTTTTTTATGATTATTGCCCCCAGTGTCTAGCAAGGCAGGGAATATGACAAGTGAATAAATAGGCTTTCTGAAATGTTGGTGGATAGAGGGAAGACAAAGGCCTTTTATTATGGAGACAATGGGATGCAATTTTCAAGGGCTATGGCGTGATGGGACAAGAGACTGGATATGACAATGTAAAGCAGGAACATGTCATGAGGGACATGTCAAGAGGTTTTTGAAACTATGTGTAAATTTTGCGTCCTTATGTCAGATCAAGATCAAGGAATGAAAAAGAGTGTATGGATAGTGATAAGATATGGATAGGATAAGCAAGACCAAGAATGGATAAAGGACATGGACTGAAGGTTGGGATTGGATAAGGGATAGTGGCAAAAAGTTGCAATAAGATAGGGAATATGGATGAAAGGTTATAATAAGCAAATGGATAAATACCAAAAGCTATGATGGAGTAAAAGATGCAAACAAGATGCATGATGCTCATGAAGATCCTCAGCCTTGTCAAGATCAAAGGTGGAAAGGGAAACTAGACATGAGGGACAATAGGATATGAAGGGTAATGACAGGGGTTCGATAGGATAATGAAGGGCAATAGGATATGAAGGAGTATGACATGAGTTCGATAGGATAATGGAACAATGAAGGACAAAAGGATATGATTGGATAAAACTTGTCCCCAAGTGTGGTGTGCAAGAAGTTCATAGATTACGCATGACGCCTGTTTGCCAGGTTTTCATCATGGTACTTGCCCAAGGCACCTGTTTGCTAGGTTTTCACCAGTGGACGAATTATTTTTCCTTTACTTTTTTTTTTCTCACTTTTTTTTTTTCACCATTTTTTTTTGTATTTTGATTTTTTCAAGAGAAGATGGACACATGATAGGGGATGGAAAAAGGACTCAATCGTCTTTTTGTTTGGATAGTAGCCTTGAAAAAAAATGGACCATGACCTTTAAAAATCGTGCTCAAAGACGTTGGTAGGATAAGGACATGGAAAAAGAGATGAAACTAAGGCAAGGATTTATGTAAAGGATTGGATCAAAGGGATCAAAGGATGAAAAATATGCATTGGATAATGGACAGGGTATTGGAAGAATTGGGCTTTAGTGGATGGAAATGAAGGCAAGATCGACATTGGCACACACCTTGAGGGGTGATGGACTAATGGAGGAAAAGTGGGTTTTGGATATGGAGATTTTGATGAAGGAAAGGCTATGGATTTTGGGACATAAGGGCCCAAAATGGATGAAGAAGGTGATGGAGGGACAAATTTGAGAGGTTTGGATGGAGGAATAGCAATTTTGGATGCCAAGTTGGATGTTTCTTTAGGCTTTTGTGCTTCAAGGAGCCGCTTAGGGATCCACATGGTTTTTGATTTTGCATGCTTTTGTGGTTCCTTGGAGTGCATTGCTTGCACAAGGGATTTAGGAACCCATATATATTTTGACTTTTGTTTTTGATTTTGCTCAATTGGCCTTTGTGGCCTTTTGGATATTTCTCTTTCTTTATAGATCATATTGTTCTTTGTTTTGACATGTTGATTATATTGGACATGTTGATCCTTGAATGCATGTGGATTTCTAGACTTATGACTTTTATACTTGTCATCCAAATTGCTTGGAAGAGGGAATGAATGTCAGTGTGGATGGGAATGAAATGGAGTTCTTTTGGATGGATGAAATTTACTTTAGGATGTGTGCCTTTTTTGACCTTACATAGGGGACAAAGGGATATAAGGACCTAAGATGGATGGAAAGTATGATGGGGAAGGGATATGTTTTGATTTTGATTGAGGGATACCAACATCTTGAGAGTGAGTTGTGTAGACATGACCCTTAAGATCTTCTTTCACATGAAAGGATGCTTGCTTATGGAGATCTACTCCTTTGCCTTTATGAATATCTTGACTTGTAGGATACTCTTTTCTTTGGGAAGAAGACGCGAGTCCATTATGAGGTGGATATGATATGAGAGAAATAATGAGATCTTGAAGTGGATCGGATTTCAGCAAAGTGGAAGAACCCATTATGCATGTCGAGGGTTCATGAACATCTTGCACTGACACATTAGAATCATGAGGGGGATTAGGATCATGAGGGGGACTAGGATTGTGTAGTGGACATGGTTCAATGACAGGGTCTTCAAGAGATGGAATGGGAGAAATAATGGGATCATCAAAAGAAATGAGACCTTGGGGTGGATATGCTGGATTAAGATGTGGAGATGGAGGAACAAGTGGATCTTGTGGAGGTTTTAAAGGAATAATTTGATCTTGACAAGGAGGAAGATCATTGGAACCCTCTTCAAAGGTGCTTTGCTCTTGACTTTCAATGGGATCATCGGAAAGGATGGAAGGGATATCTTGATCTTTCTCAGGAAGCGGAATGTCAATGGGATTTGAAAGGACATTGTGTTCATGAAATGGAAGGGGATCGTTTGGGATTGGATGAACTAGGATATCTTGATCTTGCCCGAGGAATGGAGTGTCAATAGGATTTTGGATAGGATGGACAAGAATAAGGGAATAATCATGAGTGTCTGGGAAGATGAGATCCTGGTCAACAATTGGATGGGATGATAAGGTTTCGGGATCTTGATCTTGATCTGTTTTAACACGCGTTTCTTTATGCTCTAAATTATCCTCTTGACATGAGGTTGGACTTTGGATATGCATGGAGGATTCTGACAAGGAATCAATGTTTTGGCATGAAGAAAATGCACTTTGAACATTTGTGATGGACTCTGGCAAGGAATCGATGCTTGAACATGAGGAAGAAGGACTTCAAATGGGGTCCTCTAAAATAGGTAATGGCAATAAAGTGCATGGTGGCATTGGATCTTGTATTTCTGAAACATGACAAGGATGTGCATCATGAACTGGATTATCTTGGATATCAATTATGGATAGCTCTTGGATAATTGCATCCTTGGGTGTATTATTGGATGAGGACAATATGGAAGGTTCTTGTGAAACTTCTAGAGGTGTAGGGATAGATGCCACTGGAGAGTCAATTTGTTTACGAGGGGATGAGGCATTGCTAGACATAAGTGTATTATTTTGATCTTCCTCAAAGAACTCACTTGGTAATTTCCTTAAGAGCATTGCAATAAAGCCACCTTTCTTTCGAGGTTTTGGCATGGTTGTATCTGGAATTTGAACTTGTTTTTGGTTTGATGTCATGTTTTGATATTTGACTTGGTTCAATTGTTCTGACATGTTTAAAACTTGGCTTGGTGTGTGCTGCAACCTTTGTTTTTGAATGTTTGGTTGTGGTTGTTGACATTGATATGTTGATTGAACTTGTTGATATTCCACCATTGGTTGAACCATTTGTTGACATTGTATAGTTGGTTGGACATATTGTTGAAATTGGACCATTGGTTGTGTTGGTTGTATATGTTGGACAATTGGTTGTGATGGTTGAAAATCTGATTGATAGTGAACACCTTCTTGTTCTTGTTGTGGAGGCACATAATGTTGAAATTGATGTTGTCTCCTTTCTTGAAATTGTTTCATCATCTCTATTTGAGAGAGGAGAGCTGGTATGTCTAATCGTTCAAGAAGAGATCTTACATCAATTGGCTCAATATTTGGATTTCGACCTGGAAATTTTTGAAACATTTTGGACATTTGTGATCTATTCTTCTCAATGTTTTTCACTCTTTGTTCCAATACCTCCGTTTCTTGAGCTAGTTTCTCCTCTAGTTTTTGTATTTGGAGACTTGTTTCATCATAAAAAGTTTGATCAATATTGCCTTGTTGTTGGGTTGGATATAATTGTGATTGCATTGTCGGTTGATATGTCAAACTTTGTTGCATCATTGGTGCTTGGAACCTTGTTTCAATAGACATGTCACTATGCAAATGCAATATTTTTTGAAATTTTCAAGGATAATGTATGATATGCAACTAAATGCAAACTAAATAGATGAAAATGCAATCTATGTTTTTGTTTTTTTTCAAGATTTTGACAAACTCATGAATGCAATTCTAAAAATGAGACCCTTAGGAAATTGAAATGATGTCTAGACCTCAAAGGACAAAAGGACCAAGTGACAAAAGGACAAAATGACAATGTCTCCCCTATATGCTAAGGTCTAGACTTCTTAACAATGACTTAGGGTTTATCATAGACTTGGATTACTCAAGTGTGACAAAACCTAGTTTTGGCACTATATGCAAAGGGACAATTACTATGCAAATGACCCTAATATGATATGATAATGACCTAAGCTTAATGAAGGGACCTAGGGTATGCGAAATGCAAATGTATAACAATGGTATTACTCTAATGCAAGAGGACATATGTAAATGGATGACTTTTATTGATATGCAAAGGAGTATGACCTAGATGAAACCTAACCTTGGTAATTGACAATGACTTTGCAAAATGCAAACCTAGGATGAACCTAAATCTAAGTGACATGAATGTTGAGACAAGATTTTGAAAAATATTTGACAACCATGTTTGAAGATGTTTTGAAGTTTGTTGGATGAAATGCTCTTGTGTTTGACCTTGTTTTGAATCAATTTGCCTTGTTTTTGAAATGAGATGCAATTCAACTTTTGACAAGAAAAGAATACAAGATATTTCAACTTAGACTCAAGACAATCATGCTCATTCCCACATTTCTTATGGTAGTCAAGGACATTAGGTACTTGAGAGGTAGACTTGTTATGGGATTCAAGGAGAATACATAGATGCTTGACCCCACAGGCTCCCCTCCACAACACTCACTTCTCAGGGCAGCCAAGCATCAGACCCCATGGAAATCTCCCCATGGCAAACTTAGTATCTCTTCCAAGTATCTGAACTTGTCCTTCTCAAGCAACTAGAAGGGTTTTTGGCCTCTAAAAACAAGGTGTTTAGTAAGGATTTCTGTTAAGCGTTACTCCTTGATGTCACGCAAGCGTGATTGAGACATTAAGCCCATCAAGATACCAAACAAATTTAGTCGCGCAAGCACAATTTAGACCATGAGGTCCTACTTAGATGTTGATTTGAGAAAGAGTTCAAGGGTCATCACTTCCCAAGTAACTGTAATTCCCATGTAACCCTTCCTTCAAAGCTTTCGCCCATCAGGTATTTGTTTATAGTGAGTTAGAATGCCAAGGTATTCTAGCCGTACTCACTTTGGGTCATTCCCTTCTCACGATTATCACTTGCTTGCAAAAGCAAATGGTCAGGAAGGTAGGCCCTCTAAAGGTGACAAATAATCAAAGACATGAGCATGGTATTGAAGATCTAGATTTCTGATCACCCTAAAAAGGATGAGAGCATACTCTCCTACTCCAATGTCAAACTCAACAATCAAATCAAGCATAGATTCATTCCATCCTATTTAGAAATCACTAGGTGCCTAAACATTAATTTCAAACACAAAGTTTAGTTGTATTCCAAGGCAACTTGCAAAACCCAAGTCAGAAGTTTGAAATGTTTAGTCTTTGACTATCGAACCTGCACAAAAACGTGTTATTAGTTTCATTTGTTTGTCTTTGCCATGTGTATGCCAAGGTTTTGCACAAACAATTAGTACCAACAAAACCCAAAAAGCAGAAACAGAATGCAAAAGAGAACAACTTGCAAGTGAAAAACACTGTCTTTTACCTCTGTTTCTGGACTTTACACAGGCGCAAAAGTCATGACACAGGCGCAGAAGTCATGACACAGGCACAGATTGTCTTTGACACAGGCGCAAAATGCATAACACAGGCGTAGAATGCTTGACACAGGCGCAGAAGTTCCTAGAAAGTCCTGCACTACCCTGTTTCTTGGGTTTTTGACCTGCAAATCAACTCAAAAGCATTCAAAAACACAGTTAAGGGGTTAGATGGTTAGTGTTCACATCGGGTTCACCAATTAATGTAGCTAGGAAATCAAAAATCATCAAAGCAAATCAATATACTAATCTAGCTCAATCACGAAAACTAAAATGCAATGATCTATCCTAAACACTCAATAAAGACATGAAAATGAAACATTCAAAACTAAAGACTATGCAAACCAAATGTAGATCTAAATGCTTCCTTCATGCGGCTCCATTGTCCTTCTTTCTTCTCCAAATAGCTTTGTTGTGGATCTCACCTACTAGTGCATGATCATGATATGAAAGCAAGTAGACAAGATGATTTGCTCAAGAGTACTCAAAGCGTGATTGATTTGATAAAGTGATTAGAAATTCGATAATCTGATTATTCGGGGATCAGGGGCCTTGATTGAAGAAAATCATCCAATTTATAGATAAATTGGAGAAAAGACAAGATTAGCATGACAGTGATTCGAATAGAAATTCAAATCAAGAATAGCATGATAAGTGTATGACAAATTGCTATGCAAGGATTTATGACAATTTATGACAATTTATGACAAATTGCTGCAAGGATTTATGACATGAATTTGAAATAGAAATAGACATTTAGGAATTTAGGAGAAATTAGAAAACTAAGTTGGAAATAATGACTTGGAAATTATGAAATTGATGCAAAATTAGGTAAATTAATTAATAATTTCTCATTCATTAATTAATTTACAAAAATAGGAGGAATTAATTAGCCAATTAAACAAATATTTAATTGTGACAAGAAAACTTAGGATAAATAAATAAATTATTTAACCTAGAGGGAAAATGCCAAACAAGATTAAATGAATAAATCATAAAACCCTAGAAGATGAATTAGAAATGCAAGGATGACAATTAGGTCTTGATGTAAGATTGATTTGATGTCTATTCGATCATGAGTTTGAATTAATAAATGATTTGATTGATAAATGCACCAAGGAACAATGACAAATTGATCCAAATTGACATGATTGAAGAGGACAAGGATCGATGACGAATCGATCCTAAAACGACGAGATTGACAAGTTGATAAGAGATTGATAAGATCGACCAAAATCATGACTAAAGATTGTTAACGACAAGACCAAATTCGAAAGCAAGACAAATGAAGAATGCAGAAGAAAGACTCGATGCTCGCAAATGATAAAGACCAAGTGCGTGACATAGGAGAAATGTTAATGCTACGCAAAAACCTAAAATGAGGCAATGCGCCGATGTTAAAGTATGACTCCGCAAGCGTTGACCATTTTTAGGTGTCTACAATTGTTATATTTTAAATTTATATTCTTTTCCTTAAATATTCAATAGGAGTATTAAACTCTCTAGTTGTTTTATAAGGCTATAAGTTAGGGAATATTATAAAAGTTACGAAAGACGTAACATTGCAAATATGTCTCTTATCGCTAAGAATAATCAACATCTCCCTATTGCAGAATTAATAAATAGAAATGGCCTCAAGAACCACAAGGGCGGGGTCAACTAATGGGAACGAAAGGTTAGATCAAATTCTTGATCTGCTCAATCAGCAAAGTGCAAGGATGAATGATCTCGAACAAGAGGTTTGAAGGGTCAGAGAAGTTCGACAGGAAGCCCCAAGGGTTGAGGGGCAACCCGACAACCAAACCAGAATAGAAGAAGAGCTGGCAAAGGATTTGAAAAGGATAGCCAGCGCAAAGTTTGATGGAGAAACAATTGGCGATGGTGCAGAGGCATGGGTAAATGAAATGGAGAAATATTTTGGTCTCCGCAACATGTCAAATGAAACAAAGGTAGTTTGGGCTGCTTATCAGTTGTCTGGTGAAGCTGCTACTTGGTGGGACAATGAAAAGTTAGAAAGGAAACTACAACCAAGAGAGATCACTTGGGATTTGTTTTTACAATCCTTCAGGAAAAGGTGGCTTCCACAGTTATTCTTTGACAAGAAGATGACAGAATTTGAAAACCTTACTCAAGGTAGTATGTCGGTAACACAGTATGGGGAGAAATTTACTAATCTCCTTAAGTATGTTCCGCAATACCAGATGGATGAAAGGTTCCACATTTGAAAGTTCATTTTGGGTTTAAGAACCCATATAGGAGTGGAAGTGGATACCCATAATCTGTTAACTATGGTGGAGGTATTTGAAAAGGCGACTAAGCAAGAGTAGAAGTTACAGAGTTGGGGAACCTCCGAAAGAATGAGAACAACTAACCGAATTTTGGGAATAGAAATTTCAAAAGGAATCACAATAGCAACAATCGGCAGATAAGAAATCTTAAGAGGGAACCTAACAGCCGGGAAAAAGGAAGAGAAAATTAGGATGGAAATAAGAAAGAAAACAATAACACCAATGCTTGATAGAATATGGACAGAGGAAGGGCAGGTGGCCATCCTGGTCCTAGGGATGGTTGTTATAATTGTGGAGGGAGTCATTATGCCTCCAGTTGTCCACAATGTACCCCAGCACAGAGAGGATCATATCAGCAAGGAGCCCCTCAACATCAGATTCACGCTACTGTCGACAATCATCAAGCTGATTTCCAAGCCACACCTATCCAGGTTACGGGCAAGCTCTTTGGACAAATAGTTTCTATCTTAATAGGTACGGGAGCTACTGAATGTTTTATTGATCCACAAGTAGTTTCTAGAATATCTGTTAAACCTGGTTATATTTCAAATTCATGGATGGTTCAGTATGGAAATCAAGCAGAAAAGAGGGTAGATACTTGTCTATTTTGCAGTGAATTAGAACTTCCTAGTTTCCAAACCCAAGTTAGCCTTTATGTTGCACCACTAGGATCATATGATGTGATCTAGGTATTAATTGGTTGACTGAACATAAAGCCATAGTGAACTGTGAAGATAAGGTCATTAGTTGCGTGGATGATTTTGGGAATTCCGTTGAAATTTTTGGGTCTCAAAGTCCTCTTGAATTGAGATACATTTCGACAATGCAACTCAAGAAGGCCCAAAGAAAAGGATGTTCCATCATTGCCGTCATGGTTAATGATTTGAATAATGTAGAGAAAAGTCCTACAGATTATCCTATCCTTGCAGAGTTTCTAGATGTCTTTGTAGAAGATCTTACCAAGTTACCACCTAAGAGAGAGTTCGATTTTTCTATAGAACTCTTACCTGGAACGGAGCCGCAATCTAAGGTTCTGTATAGAATGACAA
Organism: Cryptomeria japonica; assembly: GCF_030272615.1. Taxonomy (NCBI): domain Eukaryota; kingdom Viridiplantae; phylum Streptophyta; class Pinopsida; order Cupressales; family Cupressaceae; genus Cryptomeria; species Cryptomeria japonica. The sequence goes on along the minus strand of NC_081411.1, from coordinate 36,352,808 downwards.
CAACAGAACTGTATGAGCTTAAGGATCAATTGCAAGTATTGCTTAGGCAAGGTTTTATTAGACCAAGTGTATCCCCGTGGGGTGCACCAGTGATCTTTGTAAAGAAGAAAGATGGTACTTTTAGGTTATGCATTGATTATAGGATGTTGAATAGAGTAACCATCAAAAATAGATATCCTCTACCAAGGATAGATGAATTATTTGATGAAATGAAAGGTGCATCTGTATTCTCCAAGATTGATCTTCGATCCAGATATCATCAGTTAAGGATTAAGGATGAAGATATTCCTAAAACTACATTTTGAACAAGGTATGGGCATTATGAATTCACAGTTGTACCATTTGGTTTAACTAATGCCCCAGCAGCATTCATGAACCTCATGAATAGTATTTTCAGAGAATACTTGGATGACTTTGTTTTAATCTTCATTGATGACATATTGATCTATTCTAAGAATGAAGAAGAACATAAGAAGCACCTGAGGATAGTTTTGCAATGATTGAGAGATCGTAAACTTTATGGGAAATTCTCTAAGTGCGCCTTCTTTCAAGAAAAGGTGCAATACTTAGGTGATGTCATATCCACCAAAGGAATTTCAGTTGATCCTACAAAGATAGAAGCAATAGTAGATTGGCCAATGCCCCAGAATGTTTCAGAAGTTCAAAGTTTTATGGGACTTGCTGGATATTATAGAAAATATGTGGAAGGATTTTCCAAGATAGCGGCACCAATTACCTCACTTCAGAAAAAGGTAAAAAGGTTCGAATGGACTGAGAAATATGAGGAATCATTTCAACTCCTGGAGCAGAAATTGACAACATCGGTATTAACAATACCAGATCCCAACGGACATTTTGTAGTAGTTACAGATGCCTCGGGTGAAGGTGTGGGAGCAGTATTGATGCAAGAAGGAAAGGTGGTTGCATATGAATCACGAAAGCTAAAGCAATATGAGATGAATTATGCTCCACATGATTTATAACTACTAGCTATTGTGCATGCATTACAAATGTGGAGGCATTACCTTTTAGTGAAGCGTTTTGAGCTTAAAACAGATCATTTAGGATTGAAGTATATTTTTGTATAGCCTAACCTAAATGCAAGATAGAGAAGGTGGCTTGAATTTCTAAGTGAGTATGACTTTGGTTTTGAATATATCCAAGGGAAGGAAAATACAGTAGCTAATGCTCTCAGCAGAAGAAGACACCTATCTGCAATGGTTACAACAAGGACAAATTTGAAGCAACAAGTGTTGCAGAATCTTTTTGAAGATGAACATTATTTAAGAGTTAAACAAGCCTTGGAAAGAGACTCTTTAGACCATCGCTATGATGGATATGAGATAGAACTAGAGGGTATTTTGAGATACCAAGGAAGGATGTACATACCAGAAGGGGGAGAGTTGAGGAAGTTGATCTTACATGAGATGCACAATACACCTTATTCAGGACACCCTGGAATAACAAAGATGGTAGCTGATTTGAAAACATTGTATTTCTAGCCTAAACTCAGGAAAGAAGTGGTTGAGTATGTAGCACAATGTCTAGAATGTCAAAAAGTAAAAGTTGAACATGTTCATCCAGTAGGACTTCTATTTCAACATGTTATACCAGAATACAAGTGGTAGGTAATCAGTATGGATTTCATCCCAGGATTACTGATGAGTAAGAATAAGCATGACACTATCTTAGTAGTGGTGGACAAGTTGAGTAAAGTTTCACATTTCATACCTGGTAATCTAAAAGATGGATCATTTGTTCTTGCCAAGAAATTTGTGCAAGAAATTTTTCGGTTACATGGAGTTCCAGAAACTATAATATCTGATGGAGATACTAGGATGACTTCTAGATTTTGGACAACATTGAATGCAGCATTGGGAACAAGGCTAAATTTTAGCTCAGCATATCATCCTTAGACTGACGGCCAAACAGAAAGGGTTAATCAAGTAGTGGAGGATCTTTTGAGAATGTATTGCATGGATTAGCAGTACAAATTGGAGGAGTACTTGCCCTTAGTTGAATTTGCTTATAACAACTCCTTTCATGCATCATTAGGTATGGCACCTTTTGAAGCACTCTATGGGTGAAAATGTCGCACACCTATCAGCTGGGATATACTAGAGGATAGGATCATTATTGGTCCATAGTTACTCAAGGAAATGGATGAGCAGATGGTGCTAATTAAGAGTAGATTGAAGGAAGCAGCTGATCGACAGAAGAGTTATGCAGACCGAAATAGAACTTTTAGACAATTCACTGTAGGAGATAAAGTCTTTTTGAGAGTCAAACCTCATAAGAGCTCTATCTCATTTGGAAAATCATCAAAATTGGCTCCAAGATATGTGGGACACTTTGATGTAATGGAGGTTATCAATCCAATTTCTTATAGATTAGCTTTACCCCCTGCTCTAGCTCGAATCCATAATGTGTTTCATGTGTCTTTATTGAAACCTTACAATGCTGATGCATCTCATATTCTTGATTGGCAATCCTTACAAGTTCAGGATCCAGGGGTGGTGCTAGTGGAGCCCATCCGAATCCTAGATTAGTGTAGTGTGAAGCTACATAGCAGAGATTTCACTCAGTATAAGGTTCAGTGGGACCAATATTTTGAGGATAGTGCTACATGGGAGGATGCTGAGACGATTGATCGCCATTTTCCTCATTTGCTTTCTTAGGAAATAACTGCTATTTAATTTTGGATATTTTGAAACAATTATTATTATTTTATGATGTAAACTTGGATAGCCTATGTGCTCTTGGTATTATTATTTGAATTTGAGGTATGATTGAATTTTTGTGAGATATTATGGTTTTGTGATTATTGATGAGTGGCAAGACATCGAGATGATGTCTCTTCCAAGAGGGGAAGGATGTCATGAATCGTTTTATTTAATAATGTGCAATTTAAAGATGTAATGTGATTTTGAAATTTAAAATAGATTAGAACATTCATAATCTAGTATGAGGAAATATAGTATGCTTTTTACTCCTGCAATTGATATGAAATTCGACATTTAATAGTCTTTTGGGTTTGTCAGAACTGATAAACTTTTGAGTGCAAGTAATGCAGGATGAGGTGAAGGAGGTCGAAGGTGAGAACATGAATCAGGTAGAATTGCTTTTAACAAAATGACTTCGATGGAAATGGGAATCTCTCACACACCATAGTAGAAAAGTTTGTTTGTGCAATTGTGACTTCTTCAATGTATGATTTTGTATTAGAAACAAAATGATGTGAGTATTTGGTAATCTTTACATTGATTTCGTCTATAAAAGTGAAAGTTAGTTTGCTATTTAGAGTTATGAAATTTTTCGACTTAACATTCTTTATTAGATGACTTAATATTTCTAGAAAAAGAGAATGCAAATATAATTTGTCTTATTTTAAAGTGATTAAGATAATTTTTATTTTCAAATTGAAATATTATCTTTCAAATATTCTTGTATATGATTTAAGGATTATATATATATATCATCTTTATTTTAAAACATTTTTTACAAATAGAAATAAATAAATTGGACATTAATATATATATATATATAAATACAATTAATTTATATGCTAATGTTTTAAGTAGGTTTTCTTTTACATTTAAAAAAAAAAACCATATTACAAATATATTATTATATATTATTGTTTTATTAAATATGTCAATAGTAAAAGGTGGCGGGTTGAAAGGGTAAATGACTGTTTGAAGCCGAAGTTAGAGCCGTTTTGGTCGGCTTGGTAGTGGACTTCCTCCACCCACAGTAGCCGTTGTCAAACCATTTACGCAGGTCAAAGCACGATGGGAGACTTAACACTCCCACAACCCTTGGTGGGTGACTTGGCATGCAACCCCGATCCTCGGTGGATAAGCTGAGAAGTCGGTAGATAACGTAAACGCCTCCATGATCCATGTGAAGCATCAACTCATGCAGCAATTAAAGCTCCAACTGAAACCGTTGCAAGGTTTAAACAATAAAAAGTCTTGATCTTGCCATGAAACGAGGGTTTGGATTTAATTTAAAGACATGCGTGGAGATTACAGTTACAACCAACTAATAAATGTGACAATAGAAATAATGGTAACAGTAAATAAAGGCCCAAAGGATAGCAGAAAAAATAGCTCAAGATTAGAATAAATAGAAGTATAAACACACACATTCATTCCTTCTTGCTCACAAGGAGAGAAGAGCGATAATTTCTTGAAGGGAAGGTTAGAATAGTTGGAGAGAGGAGAAGATATTTGGATAATATCGTAGAGATTGAGCGATAGAGATAGTTGGATAGAGAGATAGTTTGATATAGAGATAAGAATAGTTGGAGAGAGAGAGACTTGCGATCAAGGCGTGGAATCATTTGACGAAAGAATGTTAAGGTCAAAATCTTACAAACCACTCTAAGTTTTCAAGAGGTTAGAATCCTTTGTTTATGTTTTATTTTATTTGTTATATTTGGTATAAAATGTGTAGAAATGGAAGTTTAGATAAATAGGTATGTACGTCCAAATGGGTAGCAATTTTTATTATTTTATTTGAAATGCTTTGTAAACCATTGTGGAATAAAAGAAAAGAATTTAGAGAAAAGATGTTGTTAATATCGTATTTTGCACAAAAAAATTAGTTCTAATTCTATTTTAAGAACGTGTTTGTGTACTTTTGGTTATATATGAGATTAATTTCATACATGTATAACACCTTCTTTTGTATGTACCTTATTTAGTCAAAAGATTGATTTTAAGATTATTGCTTATAAAAGTTTATCGTTTTCCAAAATATGAAAGATTGTCTTCAATAGATATTTTAGACAAGTAATGATTAGTAAGGAAAAACGATATCTCTATTTTTGTTTTAAAAGAAAGATTGTATTCTCAATGGAATTTGTGTTTGAGGGAATCAAGCTAGGGTTAAGCTTGAGTTAGAAAATTTACCTTTCGGGATGGGTGCCGAATGTGGATGTTTTAGAGAGAATAGTTGTTTTTTCCAACTATTATTGTGTTGTGCATGGCATATACTCGGCCGAGTTATTGTTTGAATTATCTGTAGAAAATGATGGAAATTCCTTATTTATGCTCTCTACCACATCCTAGTATGATAGCGAATGCTTGTTTCTTAGAATGAAGTAAGAAAAATGAAAATGCATATATTATCTAAGCATGCACCAGATTGCCTCTTGCTTTCAAATTCTTTGGTTAAACCAATTCATGCAGGGTCGGGTATTCTTGATTGACCAAGAATGCCGGGGAAGCGTAAGCTTCAAGGTTGGGCGGAAAAAGTGCCTAATTCTTGTTCTCGTCTGCGTTCAAAAGACAAAAGGAAGCAACTCAAACTAAAGATCGACAGATGCATCTTCTTGTATATTCTTAAGGCAATTTGGAAGCCTAAGTAGGAAATAAGAACTTCTTAGTATTGGATATTGTATTATTCATGTACATTATAAAGATATATCTATGAACGTTTTTATATCCATATTAGATGTTTGCTTATATCTTGTATATAATATGCTTAGAGATTGAAATTTAAGTTTATTTATGAATAAAGAGTAGTTTAGGGTTAGATCCTAGATTAACGCCTTTACATTTTTGGTATCAGAGCCTAGGTTTATAACACTAGGACCTATATGAGTCACTTCGCTAAGATAAATCTGGAAATTAATAGCTTTTTGTTTAAACATTACATAAATGGTTCATACCAAGCAGACAACCCGAAAGTCAATAGCAGGGTATGCCCATTACCTGAGGGTTAAAAAGGATCCTCAATCACCTTTCAAGCCGGTTTTGGATGACGCCCCTTTTGAAGTGAAACAAGTCCTAGAAGAAAGTGTTGTAATACCTTCAGAGAAGAATATCCCTGAAAAAGAAAAAGAACCTGAGTTGGAATATTCACCTATAAGGCCAATAGTAATCAGTTTTGAAGAATCCGAAGAGTATACCCCTCTAAGTGAGACTGATTTGGAAGGATATACCCCATTAAGTCCTAATGAGTCGGAAGAATCCACTGCCTTGACTCCTTCCAATGAGTGATGTAACGTGTTAGAACACTTCAATAAAAATTTCTTTCCTTCTATTACCGAATAAGGATGTAATCTCTTCTACTATAAAATAAAGATGTATTCTCTTCTATTATCAAATAAAGATGTCTTCTATTGTATTTTGAGTTAAAAATTGTGTATTTCTTAATGATATCTATATATTTACTTTGAACATAACTTATATAGTAAATGGGAAAGAAGTAGAGTGAAATTATTTGATATTGTTATATTTTAAATTTATATTGTTTTCCTTAAATATTCAGTAGGAGTATTAAACTCTCTAGTTGTTTTATAAGGCTATAAGTTAGGGAATATAATAAAAGTTACGAAAGACGTAACATTGCAAATATGTCTCTTATCGCTAAGAATTATCAACATCTCCTTGTTGCAGAATTAATAAATAGAAATGGCTTCAAGAACCACAAGGGCAGAGTCAAGTAATGGGAACGAAAAGTTAGATCAAATTCTTGATCTGCTCAATCAGTAAAGTGCAAGGATGAATGATCTCGAACAAGAGATTCAAAGGGTTGGAGAAGTCCGACAGGAAGCCCCAAGGGTTGAGGAGCAACCTGACAACCAAGCTAGAATAGAAGAAGAGCTGGCAAAGGATTTGAAAAGGATAGCCCACGCAAAGTTTGATGGAAAAATAATTGGCGATGGTGCAGAGGCATGGGTAATTGAAATGGAGAAATATTTTGGTCTCCGCAACATGTCAAATGAAACCAAGGCAGTTTGGGCTACTTATCAGTTGTCTGGTGAAGCTACTACTTGGTGGGACAATGAAAAGTCAGAAAGGAAACTACAACCAAGAGAGATCACTTGGGATTTGTTTTTACAATCCTTCAGGAAAAGGTGGCTTCCATAGTTATTCTTGGACAAGAAGATGATATAATTTCAAAACCTTACTCAAGGTAGTATGTTGGTAACACAGTACTGGGAGAAATTTACTAATCTCCTTAAGTATGTTCCACAATACCAGATGGATGAAAGGTTCCGCATTTGGAAGTTCATTTTGGGTTTAAGAACCCACATAGGAGTGGAAGTGGATATCCATAATCCATTAACTATGGTGGAGGTATTTGAAAAGGTGACTAAGGAAGAGAAGAAGTTACAACAGTTGCGGAACCTCCGAAAGAATGAGAACAACTGACCAAATTTTGGGTATAGAAATTTCCAAAGGAATCACAATAGCAACAATCGGCAGATAAGAAATCTTAAGGGGGGACCCAACACCCAAGAAAAAGAAAGAGCAAATCAGGATGGAAATAAGAAAGCAAACAATAACACCAATGCTCAACAGAATATGGATAGAAGAAGGTCAGGTGGCCATCCTAGTCCTAGGGATGGGTGTTATAAATGTGGAGGGAGTCATTACGCCTCCAATTGTCCACAACGTACCCCAGCACAGAGAGGATCATATCAGCAAGGAGCCCCTCAACATCAGATTCACGCTGCTGTTGACAATTGTCAAGCTGATTTCCAAGGCGCACCTATCCAGATTACGGGTAAGCTCTTTGGACAAACAGTTTCTATTTTAATAGATACGGGAGCTATTGAGTGTTTTATTGATCCACAAGTAGTTTCTAGAATATCTGTTAAACCTGGTTATATTTCAAATTCATGGATGGTTCAGTATGGAAATCGAGTAGAAAAGAGGGTAGATACTTGTCTATTTTGCAGTGAATTAGAACTTCCTAGTTTCCAAACCCAAGTTAACCTTCATGTTGCACCACTGGGATCATATGATGTGATCTTAGGTATTAATTGGTTGACTGAACATAAAGCCATAGTGAACTATGAAGATAAGGTCATTAGTTGCGTGGATGATTTTGGGAAGTTCGTTGAAATTTTTGGGTCTCAAAGTCCTCTTGAATTGAGATACATTTCAACAATGCAACTCAAGAAGGCCCAAAGAAAAGGATGTTCCATCATTTCCATCATGGTTAATGATTTGAATAATGTAGAGAAAAGTCCTACAAATTATCCTGTCCTTGCAGAGTTTCTAGATGTCTTTCCAGAAGATCTTACCAAGTTACCACCTAAGAGAGAGTTTGATTTTTCTATAGAACTCTTACCTAGAATCGAGCTGCAATCTAAGGTTCCATATAGAATGACAACAACAGAACTGTATGAGCTTAAGGCTCAATTGCAAGAATTGCTTAGGCAAGGTTTTATTAGACCAAGCGTATCCCCGTGGGGGTGCACCAGTGATCTTTGTAAAGAAGAAAGATGGTACTTTGAAGTTATGCATTGATTATAGGATGTTGAATAAAGTAACCATCAAAAATAGATATCCTCTACCAAGGATAGATGAATTATTTTATCAAATGAAAGGTGCATCTGTATTCTCCAAGATTGATCTTCGATCCGGATATCATCAGTTAAGGATTAAGGATGAAGATATTCCTAAAACTGCATTCCGAACAAGGTATGGGCACTATGAATTCACAGTTGTACCATTTGGTTTAACTAATGCCCCAGTAGCATTCATGAACCTCATGAATAGTATTTTCAGAGAATACTTGGATGACTTTGTTTTAATCTTCATTGATGACATATTATTGATCTATTCTAAGAATGAAGAAGAACATAAGAAGCACTTGAGGATAGTTTTGCAACGATTGAGAGATCATAAACTTTATGGGAAATTCTCTAAGTGCGCCTTCTTTCAGGAAAAGGTGCTATACTTAGGTCATGTCATATCCACCGAAGGAATTTCAGTTGATCCTGCAAAGATAGAAGCAATAGTAGATTGGCCAACGCCCCAGAATGTTTCAGAAGTTCAAATTTTTATGGGACTTGCTGGATATTATAGAGAATATGTGGAAGGATTTTCCAGGATAGTGGCACCAATTACCTCACTTCAGAAAAAGGAAAAAAGGTTTGAATGGACTGAGAAATGTCATACTCCTAAAATAGGATCTCAATATAGTGTCATAAATTTTCTCCTACTAAAATAGGATCTCAATATAGTGTCATAAATTTTCTCCTCATACAATTTATACTCATTTGGTGGACTTATCCTCATTTCCCCAAACATGATTTATTGTGATCAAGCTAGTCACTTATCTAGATGCTCGACATTGTTTTATATTCACTGACCAATTTTTAGCTAAAATTTCAAGTCTCTGGTACCCAACACCCTTGTACTCCTACACTATGAGGCCTAGCATTCTAGACTTGTTGGCCTTTAACACATAGCGCCATTGTACAATTAAAATGGGCCCAAATTTGAATCTATAATGATTAGAAAATTGTTGGTTGGGAAAGTGCTCCCTTATTAACTTCCAAATTTTCAACACATTGCATGAGATTGAGTATAATTACAACCCCCTCTCCCTCATTTAAAAATCTCTCATAAATAAATTCAACTCCAATTACACTCCAAATGAGAAAGTGACTAGTCATCTTCAAGGCAATAAATAAGACATCAAGACTTGAAGAATTTAATCATTCATGTGAACATCCATGATTAGGTTTATGTGTTTCCTCCATGAGTGAAGACATCCATGAAATCCTACCTAGAAACATCAACCATTCATAAGGCTTCAAGAAAATAATATTCTTAGTAAAGGTACAATATTATCAAATTTACATTTCCTTAAGGTTTCCATCCCCTGCCATGCAAGGGTAAGATCTCTTTTTAATCAATCATTGTTGTAGTGGAAGTTAAATCCTACCTGGGGTTTGACTTAGGAAAAATCCTATACACACAACATTTTTCCTCTCCTTTCGATGTCCAGGTGTTAGATCTGATAGTAGAGAGCTAGAAATCTAGAAAGTGTAGACAAAGATGTATAGTTTCATATTCAAAACAAGCAAACAACCTTGGTCACTAGCCAAAATTGAATATTGATCAACACTTTTTGACTAATTTTTTAGGAGAGCTATTTAGAGAAGCTCCTAATCTAGATTCTTCATATTTGAGTTGACAAAAATACCTCATGGTCAAGTTTTCCTATCAATAGTACCCCGCACTATTAGCGCCAAATCACAGACATTGGCTTCTCTCTATATCATATTTCTATAACTAAGATTCTTTGTTGGTTTACAACTCTATATCTTCCTATTTATACTATTTCTTGTTGAAATACCCAACTCTTACATCATTTATCATTATATCTTATCCATCACATCAAAATAAGAAAGAGAATAATCAACCATAGTATCTAGCTTTTCCAAGGACCTAAGTTGGGCCAAAATATTGTTTCTCTAATAAAATGAGTTGTGAATGGTTTTTATTCCTAGTTTACATGATTATACTAGTGAATTGTGTTCATCATACATTTCAATTTGGGAAATAGTTAAGCCTTAGCTATTTTGGGATGAGTCTAGCTTTTTGGGGATGGGATTTCCTTGAACTATCATAACCTTGGTCTCCTCTTCTACAAAATTAAGGGCGACCTTACATTCATAAAGAAAATAAATTAAAGACTTTGAAAATTTTTTTAGTACTTTCAAGAGACTCCTATCATGGAATGACTTGACTACCCAATTCTAACTCTCATGACTAGATCATAAGACTTAAGATACTATCATAGAGACCATCCTAATGGAAAGGTTTCCCAAAATTGTGTTACATTCTTCTAAACCTTAATTGAAGGATTGCTAGTGGACACCTAATATTTATATCTATAAGTATAAGTCATGTCTAAAGTATTGTTGGCTTTCACTCTATCTTTCTATTGTGCTTAGTTTAAACTAGAGGTGGAATTTGTGGTTATGTATGTTAATCTGGCAACATAGGTTTTTCAACATCTGGTCAATTGTTATTAAGTTGAACTTCAACAACTTTTCTTGATGTATTCTTTTCCAATGCCTACTAATGGGGTATCAACTCTAACATATGGGTACTCAAGATCCTTCCTACCCATTCTATGGGTAAATGGAATCTTTCAAGAATCTCTTTTGGTTCTATCATATAGCTCAACAACTCTAGAATTGGATTCATGATTTTGTTTACCCTTCTAGGTTAGAGCCTCTCTCTTAGCACATGGATTGTTTGAGGGATTGGCCTCACATTCACCTCAAGTATACCTAAATATGACATTCTTTAAGGGTGGTGATTTCCTTTAGCATATGGAAAGATAGAAATAATTTTTTTTCTCTCATTGAGTCATTGATCAAAATGTTCTGCTTTATTTTAAAGCTATCATGTGCCAAAATGTATTGTTACAAATTTAGGCACAATCTCATAAGGTGACCTTCATGGTTTCTTATCTTTAGGTGCTTCTTGACCACTCGAGTAATATCCCATTTACAATTGTTAGAATTCCTTCTATCCATCCTTCCGTCATTGAAATTCTCATATTTGTAGCTAGCATAAAGGGGGGAGTTTCTAAGCCCCTAGGAATAGAAGAGTTGTCTTGGGCCATGGTTTTTCTTCCCATTGGTCTCATGTTTGACTCCAAGGCTTGGATTCATCCAATGCACCTAGAAAGTGTGTTTCTTGGTACATCCTTAAGGACTAGTCTCACCTTAGCTCGCCCTAATGGCCATTCGGCTAGGTTGCAGGAATACCTTGTAACCAAAAAAAGAAAGGGTGGAGCCTCTCAATTGACTACTTGTTGTCTCCAAAATATCAAGCTCATCATCTTTATTTTAGTGGCCAAAGTGGTTCATCACAACCAATATTAACTAGTGCTTTACTTCTCATCCCCCTAGGGGTGCTACTTTAGGGTGGCCTTCTAGGGGATAGGACCATTGACTAGTGGTGCCTCTAGGTTGTTGATTCTTCATCCCTCCATATGGTTTCCTTGATTGGCTTTGGTGATCTCTCCAATGTATACAAAAGACCAAGATAAAGATGTTGCTAAAGATGAGGGTTGAAATTTTCTTAACATCACTCCCAACCCTATGGATGTATGGGGTATGTCAGATGATCAAGAATCTCTGCCTCCTTTGGCTATATCCACTTTTATGTCAACTCGATGTTGATATAAATAAAAAATATAATTCTTATTTACTATATTAAAATATATTATTTAATAATCTTAGAAACATAATGTGAATTACAAAAGTAAATTTCAGATTTTTGTATTTATTGCCTATAGTAAATTATATATTAAAGGCTTACATTAGATTATTATATATTTCACTGTTTAGTAACATTTTCAAGAACTATGATTTGTATCCAAAAAAATACTTTGTTAATTTAAATTGTGCATAATAATATATTTTAAAATAATAATTAAATTATTTTCAATTCTTTATTAAAGATAGAGTTTTATAGTATTTTCATATTTAATATTTATGGTTAATAATATCTACAAAATTATATTTTATTAAAATGTCGAATGAGAGACATTTAAATGACCAAATTATAATAAAAAAATTATATGACACATAAGGGTGACCCTCAAATTCAAGGCTTCCTTCCCACTTACTCGAAATAATATTATTTAATTTTATTTATACGAAATTAGATATATGTATCAAATTATATCTAAAGATCACTCATTAATATTTATAATTTCATTTTGATCAATAAGAAAAACTAAATATTATTTTTTCAAACTTTTAATTATTAAATGAAATAATTTTTAAATAAAATAATATTTCCAAACTTTTTTAATTATAAAAATATAATTTATAATTTTATCCAACTTAATTTTCAATGAGTAGGTAAGATGTAAGAGAGTATTTCCCATCTTCTATAGAATTAAACTCTCAAGACGTGAAGGCTTTAATTTAATTTTTCGTCCAATTATAGCCCAAAAATTAAAAACTAATTATAGAGGTCGTCGGGACTCGGGAGTCGGACCAATTCCTTACGAAAGTCTTAATCAGTAACAACTACGATGGGATAACCGGCCGAAAGAGGACAACCATTACAATCTAAAGTTTTACGGAGGCGTTGACGAGATCCAAATTCGTTCTACCATACATAGCCGGTACTTTTCATCCATATTGAATACTTGATCATTTCTATATTCTATCCGTGGCATCTTCTTCCTCTTCTAGCCCTTTCGCCGGCATAGAACCAATAGGAGAAAATGCTCTGAATCGCCTATTCTTGTCGATGCATTTATTTGTCGTCCTAATCTGCTTAGCTCAAACTTTCTATCTTCCATGCATGGCATCTTCCTCCTCGTCTAACCTTTTCGCCGGCATAGAACCTCCAACCAAGAGGAGAAAAGTTTCTGAATCTCCACTTCTAGTTGATGTATTTATTAACCACAGGGGCCCTGACGTCAAGGAAACGCTGGCTCAGAATCTTTACGATTCTCTCCTGGAATCGAAAATTCGAGTATTTCTGGATAAAGAGTTAGAATCGGGACAGAAATTTACTCCTGCCATTGAGAAAGCCATCCGCTCTGTCTCAATTCACATTGCCATCTTTTCAGAGCAATACGCCAAGTCTCCTTGGTGTTTGGATGAGCTTGTTCTAATGATAGAAACCAAGGCTACAATTATTCCAATATTTTATGATGTGAAGCCAAGGGATCTCCGTTTCCGTTACGTAGCTGAAACGGTACTGTATAGAAATGCATTTTGTAAATATCGAAATGAAGGCCTATACTTGGAAAAACTCGACGGCTGGACACAAGCCCTCGAGAATGTCTCATTTATGAAAGGTTATGAATTCAGCAAGGATAAAGTGTAAGAAATTTTTCATATACCTCTTTCAATTATCCAAGATTTTCTTAAGATTTTGTAGCCCTGGTTTTGTGGTGTAACGTTATGACTAAATTCTTTGTTGCTTTTAATTTTCAGGGATAAGGATAGTTTGAATAGTGTAGTGCAGGCAGTCAAAAAAGTGTTGGAAAGGAAAAAACCTTTACATGTTGCAGATTATCCTGTGGGGCTTGAAGATCTGGTGAATGAATTCGAAAGGGTTTGTGGACAGCCAGGGGATAAAGTCAAGATTGTTGGGATCTATGGAATAGGGGGAATTGGAAAGACAACTCTGGCAATTGAATATTTCAATCGCAAGCGTGGTGAGTACGATGGGTCCTGTTTTCTGTTTGATGTGGCTGAAAAAGAATTGCCTGCATTGCAATCTAAGCTCCTGAATGATCTTGTACTCCCGCACCGAGATCCTCTAACCAAATTTGAAGATACGATTGAAGGAAAAGGTGATCTCAATTATTATCTGCCAAAACTCAGCGAGTACCGCTTTCTTATTGTTTTGGATAATATTGATGATAAGAAGCAAATAGAAGCTCTATTGGTTAGAGATGCCCTGAATCCTCAGAGTCTAGTCATCGTCACAACCCGTGATGAGGGGGTGCTCAAAGGCATTATTACTACTTCCTATGAAATGAAAGAAATGAATCCAACGCACAGCACTGAACTTTTCTGTTTGCATGCATTCAACCAACGAATTGCCGAGGAGGGATACATGTATTTAGTTGAGAGTTTTCTGACAGTGTGCATGGGTTTACCTTTGTATCTCCGAGTGCTAGGCGAGATTGTTTGCGGTAGTGATAAGAGTGATTGGGACTTACTACTGAAGGAGGTTAGGGAGGAAATGCGTGGTGAAATTCAGCAGGTACTTCGGAAAAGCATTGAAAATTTGAATATTGCTCAGCAACGGATGTTCTTAGACACTGCGTGCTTCTTCATCGACAAGCCAAAGAGTATGGCCATACAAATATGGGAAGTTGCAGAGAGGAGCGTCACGGTCGAACGGAGCCTTCGGACCTTAAAAGAGAAATCTCTTGTTCATGCAAGATTGGATCGCCAGGGATTTGAAGATGGAGAGCATCCTCTGACAATGCACGTCCTCAACCGCGATTTAGGGAGAGAACTAGCAAAGACTTTGATCCCTCCTACTCGCGTGTGGCAGCCCAATCATCTTAAGGTTCTGGTGTGTTTCTTCTGTCGGATTTCGAATTTAGAAGATTTGAACTGGTTTTAAAACATTTATTTGAAACAATAACTTTCTTATTTTGTTCCTATTTTCTATGAAATAAAAACGCAGGAACAAAAGGGGTTTCCAAACATCCTCAAGCAAGCAATAGACAGTGATTACCGATTTCTCCATACTTGTGAGTTCTCCAAACATTTTCAAATCACATACTTTATTGGGAATGTAGTCAATTTTGGAAGGCCAGCAACTACCGCTATATTATGGCTTGAGCTTGACCTCAACGGGGGTGAACGCACAACTATTCATCCAGCGATTCCACTGCAAAGTGTGCAATGCTTAATAATTGCTCGAGGACGTCTCACAAGGTTGTGGCAGAAAGATGCAAAGGTAATTTGTCCATACTTTTGGGTTCAAATATTAAGTTTTTTTGGTTAGTGCTAGGCATTTTGGATCAGTAATAGTTGTTTATGAAAAATAAAGAAACAATTTGGTTGCAAATTTCAGCAACCTTTGAATCTGAAACAGCTACAGCTTAATGAGGTGGAATGGGTAGAGTGCACAGAGTCATTAGCAAAGTTGAAGGACTTGGAAAAGCTCGTCCTGGGCGGAAGAAATGACAACAACAAAAATAAAAAAATGAACGCATCATCCTTATCAAATTCCCTTGGACAACTCCAGAATCTTAAAGTTTTGGTTTTGAGGCATTTGGGGTTAAAAGGGGTAGTGGCTTTTAGAAGTAGTACTCCACACTCTTCCATGAGTAGCCTTCAAAAGCTACATATTAGTGACGAAAAACTTGTAAGGAAGGTCACAATTGATGGAGCTCGTTGTCCACGGATTCAATTTCTCTTCCTTGAATCCATGAAAATATTGGAGAACATAGATTTATCGCTGCTAACAACACTGGAATTTCTCCAAGTGAGGAAGTGTCCAAAATTGGGAAAGATATCGGGAATATCTGATCTGCAACAGCTTAAAGTATTGAGTATACGTGAATGTCCTAATGTAGAAGCGGACAGTATTGCAGGTCTGAGTTGCCTAGAGAGGATTGTCATTGATAGATGCCAGAAGCTGAACTGTTTTACAGGTATTGAACATTCAGAACATTTGGGCACCGACAAATTGAAATATCTACATCTTGCAGCACTTGGCATTGGTGGTGTACCGAACTGCATTCGTAAGTTGAAGGTAATAAATGCGTTTTCTTTAAATACAAATTTTTCATTTTGATGGAAATACTCCTTTCAAATCTTCAGTTTGCTGCTTTTCCCATCCAAGATTGATTATAAGCAATACTCTAAAGAGAAGGTCTATTGTCGTTCATTTTATCTTTCTACTTTGGTGTTGCTATGAAAGAGTAATGAAGCGAGTTCTTTTTGTGATTTCAGAAATTACCATCGGAGTTCACGACTGTAATTGGGAAAGCAGCAAATGAAGCCTTGTCAACTCTAAAAGACAATCTTTGTTCTGATCTTATGGGCGATGGAGGTAAAATTCATATTACTCAGAATTGCATGCCTGAAGCATCACTGGAAGAGATCCAGCACTCGTTGAGGGCTGTCATTCTCTGTGCTTTGATCCATAGCAATGATGGTGAATTTCTACATATTGACTCGATTCACACTGATATACCAGAAGGAGAGTGGATCCCTCATCCTCATAGCTTGATTGACTATTATATACCGAAAGGAGAATGGATGGTTACATTTGTAACTAAGGCAAAAAAAATTGACAGGATTCCGACTCTGTCCTATGCTTCTGAAATTAAAAAGGGGTGTATAATAATGCTGAAAAATGGCGAAGAAGGAAACGTCTTATCTTTACTGAAAAAAATTGTTGATCAGATATATGAAGCCTAATTTCTGATCACTATATCTGTCTTCAAATGGTGTGGAGTGTTTGTTGGAATATAATCTCAACTACCTCCACCATATGGTCAATTTTATAATCTAAAGCCTCCGTATCAACATTATTAATTGCCAGGAGCTTTTGACAATTTCAAATCTTTCGTATCGTCCATATCTGCAGTCTACAGAGCTTAGTCAGATTTGAATGAATTGTTTCAAACTTGTCTACTGTCACATCCACCATCTTCACCCACTTTCTGGCACTTTCTGGATGTTTCTGATATTTATTGTTGACTTATCTTCTCAGTTTCGTGCACTACAAGTTTTAATGAAATCTCCCATATTGTCAATGTATTCCACAACGATTATTAGACCTCAATAACATGAGGCATTTTGTAATCAGTTCTGTGTTAGAATAAAAAATGGATTGTAGAATTAAAATCTGGTTTTCTTTTATCTGCCCTGTTTTTCTTTTGCTTTGTTTTTTGCTCTCTTGTTTCTTTCAGTGGTATCAGAGCTGAAGGTTAAAAGTTATTGGGTTAAGTGACTGAGAAAGTTTTTCAAAGAGATAGAAGGGTTTTTCAGTCTATAATGGCAGCTCCAAGCACAAGTTTGAAAAATCCACAAATCCCATAGTTTAATGGGAAAAATTATGATTACTGGGCAATCACAATGAAGACATTATTTTTGTGCACAAGATTTATGGGAGTTTGTTGAAAATGGCTACTAAGAACCAGTAGATGCAACATCGTATAATGCATTAACTCAAGCAGAGAGAGACTTATAGAAGGAAAACAAAAAGAAAGATTCAAAAGCCCTCTTCTTCATCTTTCAAGGAGTGAATGAAAGCATTTTTCCAAGGATTCAAGCAACAACAAAGTCCAAGCAAGCATGGGACATTCTTCAAACAGCCTATCAAGGAATGGAAAAGGTAAAAATAGCTAAGTTGCAAATGTTAAGAAGGGATTTTGAGACCATCTACATGAAAGAATTAGATACAATAGAATCATTTTTCACTCAAATCATTGGATTGGTAAACCAAGTCAAATCTCATGGTGAAAACCTTGAAGAAAGAAGAGTGGTTAAAAAGATTTTGTGAAGTTTGCCTACAAGATTTGAATCTATTGTGGTGGCCATAGAAGAGACAAAGAATCTCCCACAATTTTCAGTGGATGAGCTTCATGCTTCACTCATTTCTCATGAGCATAGACTGAGCAGGTCAACAAATTCAAATTCGGAGCATGCATTCAAGAGACAAGTCTCAATCAACCATGGTAGAGGCAGGGGAACAACAAATTTCAGAGGTAGAGGAAGAAATTCATATAAAGGTGGAAGAGGCAACCCATCAAACTCAAGTGGAAGAGGTAGTAGTCTATCAAGCTCAAGTGGAAGAGGCAACTATCAAACATCAACTCAAAATCAGCCCCAAAGCCAAAGGTATGACAAATCCTCAGTCCAATGTCATTATTGCAAGAAATTTGGGCATTACATGAATGAATGTAGAAAGAAGCAATATGATTCCAGACAAAAAAGTGCAAATTTTACCAAGGAAAATCAAACTAAGGACAAAATGTTCATAGCTTGTAATGTTGCACAAGAAAGTGAGAAAGATATATGTTTTTTAGACTCAAGTTGTAGCAATCATATGACTAGAAATTTGGAAATATTTTCTAGTTTGGATGAGTGTAAAATCAGATGTAACATTGGGGAATGACAACAAAGTTTCAGTTATGGGTAAAGGTAGTGTCAATATTCTAACCAAAATGGGGGAGAAAAAGTATATTTTAGATGTGTATTTTGTTCCTGGGCTTAAACATAACTTAATGAGTATAGGGCAGCTCATTCAAAAGGGGTATAGAGTCTATTTCAAGAACAAAGAATGCACAATTTTAGACAAATTTCCAAGAAATTAGCTCATAGGAAAAGTCCAAATGAAAAGCAATAGAATGTTTCCCCTAAGGATAAAACCAGATTTGAAAGTAGAGTTTTCTCAAGAACATAACACAATGAATCCACAAGTGCATGAAGAAAAAGTTGCAGCAGTCCCCCAAGTAGTTTATCAAGCTGAAATTAAAGATGAAAATTGGTTATGACACCTAAGATTTGGGCACCTAAACTTTGAAAACTTAAACTTATTGTATAAGAAGAAAATGGTGAAGGGGTTGCAACTAATAGAAAAATCGGATAGAAAATGTGAAGGATGTATTTTGGGTAAACAACATAGAGAATGATTTCTAGTCAGAAAGTCAATTCGTTCAAACAAACCATTAGAGATTATTCATTCAGATTTGTGTGGACCAATGCAAACACCTTCCATTGGTGCGAGCTACTACTTCTTGACATTCATTGATGACTTCACAAGAAAAATATGGGTCTACTTTCTAAAACATAAGCATGAGGTGTTTCATTATTTCCGTCAATTCATAAGGTTCTTGTTGAGAAACAAAGTGGGCACTACATCAAAGCATTGAGAACAGATAGAGGTGGTGAATACATTTCAAATGACTTCATAAGATTTTACAAAGACCATTGAATCCACAAACAATTCACCACAAGGTATACCCCACAACAAAATGGTGTCGCTGAAAGGAAAAATAGAACAATAATGGAAATGGCAAGAAGCATGTTGAAGGCAAAACATTTGTCAAATGAGTATTGAGCTGAAGCAGTAGCATGTGCAACATATATAATTAATAGATTTCCTACTAAAAGTGTTATAAATATGATTCTAGAAGAACCATGGAGTGGAAGAAAACATAATGTTTCTCATATGAGAGTATTTGGATGTGTGGCATATGCACATGTGCTAGATGAGTTGAGAAGAAAGTTGGACAACAAAGGAGAAAATTGTATATTTGTAGGATATAGTGATGAGTCAAAGGCATACAAGTTATACAATCCAATCAGCAAAAGGGTTATAGTCACCAGAGATGTGCAGTTCATAGAAGATGAAGCATGGGATGGAACCATGGATAAAACAATCAATACTGTAGCCAACATACCACAAAAAGAAAATGAAGATTTTATATCAGCAAGTACTCCTTCAAATGTGACTCCTCCTATAGCTATTCAAGGTCAACAAATGACACCATCAAGTGTAAGGACAACCCCACACACTCAAGAAAATACTCCATCAAATGTGCAAGTAACACCATCTTCAATTGGTAGTCTTGGTGCTAGACCATCAAGCCCACATTCAACAAATTCAAGTGACATGTCATATCCTACATTAGCAAGCTTGAGGAGACAAAAAATCATAAGTTTAAGGGAGATTTATGAACAAAATGAAGGTGAAAATAATGAAGGTTAGACTTCTCTTTTTTCTTTATACTCGCATGTAGATGATCCAATTCATTTTGAAAAATCTATTAAGGAAGAAAAATGGGTGCAAGCAATGGATGAAGAAATTGATGCAATTGAAAAGAATGAAACATGGGAGTTAGTTAGTCTTCCACAAGAAAAAGAGGTGATAAGAGTGAAGTGGGTTTACAAAACAAAATTGAATGCAAATGGAGATGTGCAAAAACACAAGGCAAGGTTGGTGGCAAAAGGTTATTCACAACAACCCGAGGTAGACTACAATGAGACATTTGCACCGGTTTCCCGCTTAGACACTGTGAGAACAATACTAGCCATAGCAGCTCAAAACAAGTGGGCAGTATATCAAATGGATGTGAAATTAGCTTTCTTAAATGACATTTTAGAAGAAGAAGTCTATGTGGAGCAGCCACCTAGATATGAGATTTTGGGTCATGAAAACAAGGTTTACAAGCTCAAGAAGGCACTTTATGGACTCAAACAAGCCCCAAGAGCATGGTATAGAAGAATTGATAGTTATCTTTTACAAAATGGATTCAATAGGTGAAGTAGTGAGCTTACATTGTATACCAAGATGAATGAGAAAGGTGAGATCATAATTGTTTGTTTATATGTTGATGACTTGATATTCACTGGTGATCTTCCAATTGACATGTTTAAATCAGCTATGAAAAAAGAATTTGAGATGACTGATTTGGGTTTAATGAGATATTTTCTTGGCATTGAAGTAAGTCAAAATGATAAAAGTATTTTCATTTCACAATCTAAGTATGCAAATGATATTTTGAAGAGGTTTAATATATGATGAATTGAAAATCAGCACCAACACCAATAGTGACAGGTTTAAAGTTGAGTAAAGATGACAAAGGAGCTAATGTAAATCCAACTTTGTATAAGAAACTTGTTGGTAGTCTCATGTATCTAACAGTCACAAGGCCGGATATAATTTTTGGAGTTAGTCTCATTTCAAGGTTCATGGAGTCTCCAATAGTTACACATTGGAATGTTGGAAAAAGAATTTTGAAATATGTTAGTGGAACAAAGAATTACGGAATATTTTACTCAAGGTCAAATTATTTCAAGCTGATAGGATACATAGATAGTGATTGTGCTGGCATAATAGATAATAGGAAGAGCACTTCAGGCTATGCTTTTTATTTTGGATCAAGTGTAGTATCATGGGCTTCAAAGAAACAACCAATAGTTACTCTTTCATTAGCTGAAGTAGAGTATGTAGCAGCTATAGGGGTATCGTGTCAAGCTGTTTGGATGAGAAGAATGTTGAAAGAATTGAGGTGTGAACAAGAAAGTGCAACAAAGATATATTATGACAACAACTCAGCTATAACATTGTCAAAAAATCCAGTATTTCACAGAAGGAGCAAGCATATAGACACAAGGTATCACTTCATCAGGGAGCTGATCAACAATGGAGAAATAATTTTGGAACATTGCAAGTCAGAAGACCAATTTGCTGATATCTTCACCAAATCACTTGGAAAAGAAATTTTTGTGCATCAACAAAACAACTTGGGTATTATAGATGGCAGTTGCGATTAAGGGGGAGTGTTGGAATATAATCTCAACTACCTCCACCATATGGTCAATTTTATAATCTAAACCCTCCATATCAACATTATTACTTGCCAAGAGCTTTTGACAATTTCAAATCTTTCGTATCCTCCATATCTGGAGTCTATAGAGCTTAGTCAGATTTGAATGAATTGTTTCAAACTCGTCTACTATCACATCTACCATCTTCACACACTTTCTAGCACTTTTTGGATGATTTTTATATTTATTGTTGACTTATTTTCTCAGTTTCGTGCACTACAAGTTGTAATTAAATCTCCCATATAGTCAATGTATTCCAAAAATATCAGTAGACCTCAATAACATAAGGCATTTTGTAATCAGTTATGTGATAGAATAAAAAATGGATTGTAGAATTAAAATTTGGTTTTCTTTTATCTGCCTTGTTTTTCTTTTTCTTTGTTTTTTGCTCCCCTATTTCTTTCATGGAGGAGCAAGAAGTCATGAGTCTGATATATCATTAATGTATGCAATACAAATAATTATTCTTTATTATTTTCTAATTAGGCAGAAGAGGCCACTATTACTTGCACTTTCTAATAAGTATATATTAAGAGGTATGAATCATCTACATTTTAGAGTGACAAAATCAGATGGTGGATCCAGACTCAAAAGACTCTATTTACACATCAAGCTATGTTCTTTTATGAATGAAGTTAAAAAATATATTTAAAAGTGGCCTCCGGCCAATTTCCTTTATAAAATTAAATAAAATTATTTAAAAATGGTCTTGGGCTTCTTACATAGAAGCAAAAAGGAATGGATTATGAAAGGAGAAATGCAAGAATCTAGCTGTATGTAATGCCAGGAAATATTAAGATAGCTTCATTTCCTACATAAATCTTTGAATATTCGCATGATTTTCTACCATCGAGTATTTAGAGATTTTTTCTTAGAGGTGAACCTTCATTGATCATTTTAGTCCTGATATTCTATATACAAAAACTCAGACCCATCTCTCAAGGATCTTTCAAAAAAATTAAATTTGTAGAATATTAAAAGACAAAAGAAGGTCACCTAAACCTTAAGGGAATCACTGAAATTATTTCTAAATTTGTTAGCCTAGTTATATAAGAATAGTAAATGGTCATTGTTCACTTTTTCACTAAAGTAAAGATGTCGCACATGCTCCATTTTAACTCAGCAAAATAGGTGCCCCTTTTTTATCCTTTCCTAAATTTTTTGTGTGTTGTTTTGTTTGCGTGTTCTTGTTTTTCTTGGTTTCCACTTCATTTTTCTAATTATTTTCTTATTTTTGCAGGATGTAGTCTGTTTCCAAACTTATAGATTTCATCATTCAACATACCTTTCAGCGTATCCCTGAAATCCTGATAGATTATTATTGAGCTTTCAGAGCTGGGTGTTTGAACATGTCTATCGAACTATCCCCAAAGATCTGACACCTACAAAATGACGTCACCCTGACCTCCCTTCATAGGTTTGCATTAATAGTAACTTGAACACTTATGAATTTTCCCCCTGTATTCCTTGTTTCATTTTATTCTATTTAAATTTTTCTTTCACTATTTTATCGCATGCTCTAGTGATTTCGAAATAGCCATTTACAAATGTTTACAAACCTGGGTTGAAAAATTATTCGGGGATTGGCGAGTCAGTTGGAAAGAAAGTGTCTACCCTTTTGGAGTTCTCGCTTTTATAATGCAGATTTGTGTTTTCCCTTTTGGAGAACTCTCACTTTTATACTACCCTCTTTTATCTTTATCAAGTGGGATTTTCCATTCACTACTTTTCTTTCACTATTGTTCTTCTTCATAATGTGGTTTGTCTTTTGAGATATTTAATTAGTTCCTACTTACTGGAACTATTGCAGAGGTCTAAAATATTAAATCGTTATTAAATGCTTGATGTGAGACAATTTCATGGTGGTACAATTTCAAGTGCAATCATATAATTTATGTAAATATTGTTCAAAAACAAATTCACTAGTTTACTATTTTTCCATAAGCGTTAAACATATCAATTGATGTTTGTTAAGAAACCTATGTTTAGTTAATCTAATATATATATATATATATATAATAAACTTAATATATATTAAAATTATAATGATCAATTAGTACTATCATGTATTTGGTTTGTCAAGATTGTTCCATTTAAGCCCTCAATTAGAGCTTTGAAGGCCAAAAATTTGTAGAAACTAGGAGACCTTGGGGGGGAGATCTCTAGTCAGGGGTTTCGATAGAACATATGTTCTATCGAAAGGAGTTTGATCGAACCCATGTTCTATCAAACATGGTCAGCATAAAAGATTTTAACGACCATGATCTTTAAAAAAAAAAACCTTCAAAAAAGGGGTTCGATCGAACCCTTTTTTTTTAATAATTTATATTTGATCAAACGTATTTAAAATAATGTGTTTGGTAAACTATTTTTTTGGTCTGATCAAACATGGCATTCAATCGAAAGTGGTTAAAATTATGTTTCGGACAATCAAGTGCAATTTTTTCTTCCAAAAAAGTATAACCCAATATTGTGGGTTCACCCTTTTACTCTGGGAAGGAGCTCAATACCTTGAGCACATGTATCCATGTGGCATTCTACTACTTACTTTCATGCTTAGTCTATGCATCTTCATTTTGTCAAGAAAACTATGTGCCTTCATTGTGCATCCACATATTGCATGTTCATCAAAACTTGTTTGCCCACACCTTCAACATTTACACTCTATTTGACCACCCTCTTAAATGCATTTTTTAACTAGTTCAAACTTTGCATGCCATGCTATTTCCAAAATCAACACAAAAGAGTACAAAAGTTCGAGATGGAAGAAATCAAATTCGTGGGGGAGAAGGAAGCAACATGTGAGAAAAACTTGTAATTGTTGAATATGAAACTCATTTATGAAGGATATCTAGAGGGTGTAAAAGAGAGAATTTTGTGCATGTAGTGATGGATTAAAGAAGGACCAATTTCTCAATACAGTTTTTGAAATTCAATATGTACAAACTTAAATTATGTTTTTCATCTTCCAATTGGATTTTCCTTGTATATGAATTCTTCTTTCATTTTATAACTACTCAATTCATGCATTACATTTGCAAATAGGGTGCATGTTCTTGTTCTTTTATATTAGTTTCTAGAAACTCTAAATGTGTTTTAATGGGTTTGTCTGAGTTAGCTTTAGAATTCATAATTTCTACGCCTCTTTTGTCTGAGTTAAACGGAGAAGATTTGATCTCCAACAATAACCTAGAATAATGCAGGTGTTGAAATTTTTCTAATATGTTTTCTCTTATTAAAATATTTGAACTCTAAATTGATACCAGTATTTTAATTAACTTGCAGGAAAGAAATAGATTTAATATCAATCAATTCACAACTTGAGCATCTACAAGAAAAATATGTGATTACTGGACATGTCTGTTGGCAGTGGGCTAGTATCCCTCGTGGGGATTCACAACATGGTTTAACAACCTCCTTTGGATTCTATAAGTCTAGTGTTTGTATCGGGCATTGACAGGTTGATCTTTTGGTGCAATGACAACCTTAGCTTGTAACAAGTGGTATCAGAGCTTGGTCATAGGTTCAAATCACACAGGCCACGGTGAGTGACACTAGGAGGGGGATTGTTGGCAGTGGTCCAACATCCCTTGTGGGGATTCACAACATGGTTTAACAACCTCTTGTGGATTCTATAAGTCTAGTGGTTGTATCGGGCATTGACAGGTCGATCTTTTGGTGCAACGACAACCTTAGATTGTAACAATGTTTATTTTAACAGATTGTGAGTTTTTTTTCTTTTCTTCATCTCTTTAATTTTTTAATTTTTCTTTTGGTTTCTACTATACTTTATTATACTATTATCAGTTTTGGTAAACCCCGACTCCTTTCAAGATAAATTAATCCTATTTATTATTAAATGTGTTTTGATTAATAAAAGTGAGATAGGCCCATACCATTACATATCCACATAGTGACACCTAGAGTGCATGAAGGAAGTACAACCAACCAAAAAGCCCCAAATAATAGAGAATAAAAACCCAATAGAGCAACCCAAGAGCTAAGAAAACAACTAGAAAACCAATAGAAATTGAAAGAAACTAAGAAACGCTAAAAAAATAGAACAACTACCCATGAAAGGCACAAATACATAGCCAACTACACGGGGGAATTTTTATCTTTCCAATCCTAGCATAAGATTAACACCTTAATAGAAAATGATACTTTTTTAGCAAGAACCGATCCTAGAAGTGGAGGACACTAAGGTAGAATCAGGGTGTCTTTAATGAGGGACTCTGTGTGGCCTCAACCCACAATGAGGGACCCTATATGTTTCAATTTCTTCTTCCTTTTCTCTTCATTTCACTCTAGATAGTTTAGATAGCCTTTAGGGAGTATTATACATATTGGTCACATTCCTACAAGCCATATTAGACTCCTCACTATTTATTTTGAGGACCTACAAGGATCTTCTAATTTCTTTAACCTATATTTGGTCCAATGATCTTAAGCTTGGCATCCAAATCTTTAATCTTCCCATTCATCTTATCACACTTCTCCATGAGGCCAACAAATTCATTACCAGATCTCCAAACTTTGTCATCATCAACATCCTCCAACCGAATATTAGCTCTAGCTTTAGCTTCAACCACCACCTCCAACCTATTAATTTTCCTTATCACAACATTCATCTACCCAAATATCCACTTCAACAAATCATCTTATATTTACATGTCATCATGTAGGTCCTTCATAATTTTTGTGAGGACCGTTATCGAGCTTGAGGGCTTGGTATTAGTAGAGATGGGATATTTTTTGTGGGTAATGCTAGGGTTAGCATCAACATTAGAATTAGAAGTAGGGGAGAAATCCAAGCCCATAGTTTCAAAGGAATCCGATTCTTTAGAGGAAATAGAATCAAAACCCAGGTCCTCAACAATCTTCACATCTTTGTGCCCTTGAGTTTGGGTTTCCACATCAAGGTCATTTTTAGAAGTTGCAATACGTTTAAACTTGTCCATATGCATAGGGTTCCTTCTTGTGGGAATTTTTGAGCTTGAATAAGACACTTCACTAGAGTTGGAGGGAGTGACAATGAGATTAACATATAAGCTGGGATTGTAAGTGGACCCGATTTCAACAATGGGGATCCCAACAAAGGGGGTTAGGACCAAATGGAAATTATAAAGCCTATGAACGAGGTCCATATTAAGGAAGGGTTTACCCTTAATAGAGGCCTTAGAATATAGGTAAGATAGAGAGGACAAGTCCCAGTAGGGAAAGTTCATTCTTACTATATGGGATAGGTGGTTCGACATAGTGAAGAGATGATGGTGTAATATCCTCATTTTTCCATCCAAAGTGAACTACTTGACGAGAAGAATGGCAACCTCCTTCCAGGTACTAGAAAGATCTTCTCTGTTGTAGCCACTTTGAAGTCTACAAACCCCTTCCTCAAGTTCAAATAAATGGTCGAAATATTCCTTGTAAATCCCTTTGGGCCTCTTAAGAAGGGAGATGCCATCAAGGGCCAAATCAGTCACTTTTGCAATGGTCTCCTTAGAAACCACAAAGGTAACACTCTTAATCTTAATAGATTCATTATTATATGCTTGAAAAAAAGTTGTAGATAGTTTAGGATCATGGTATGTCATCCCCTCCACATAGGCATCCAAATTGCCTTGAATTATCTTACTCCAGAGATCACCATTATTTTTGAATTTGGTGATTTCATCGAGTTCAACCTGGTTCAAATCAATATCTTTGAAGACTCTGAAGTTAGATTGAGAAAGTGATAGGTTTGATAGAAGAAGTGATAGGTACCAACAAAATTAAAATCTTGCTACCTTATCTACAAGGAGAATGTAAGAATAGAACGTACCAAAAAGGTAATCTTGGGATTATACACCATTAATAGGTAAGTCATTTGATATCATGGCCCGATCCACAAATGGGATTTCATGTAAGTGAGACCAAAATTTAAAATTATTAACCATCACTTGTCAAACTAGCTTATTCGCCACCTTGTTTCTCTCTCACCGCATATGGAAAAATATAACATTATTGAAAGTAGGAAGGAGGGCACAACACTTGTCAATGAGAGAAGGAGTCCTCTAGTCCATCTTGGCCACCTCATTAAGCATCATAATAGTATTGTGAGATTCACCTTAAACAATGATTTTTCTCAGACCCTTATCCCTGGTAGAAACTAACTCATGAAACACCATAACCACTTCAACCACACTAGAGGTTTGGAGACCAAGTTGCATCATGTTTAAGCAAGGATTAAGTCACCACTTGAGTCTCTGATCATGCTAGCCCTCCTTCCCAACTTATTTTAAAATATGTTTCTATAACATATTATAAGAGTTTATTTCATACTATTTGTAGAGTATTTTGTTTTTGATAAAGATAATCGGGTTTCACATGGACCCAAAACCAAAAGTTTTACAAAAGCCAGCCATCAACCAAACAAATACAAACCAAAAGGAAAACAAGGGAGCACCCTAGAACAGACATGAAAGCAAAAGAGACACAGAAAACAAACCAAAAGCACTGAAATAAGAGAGTCCTCCAACTCCTTATTCTTTTGGATGGTAGTCTTATTGATTTCCTCCAGCTCTTCCATAATGAATCTAGAGGTGCCCTTTTTGTTGCTTCTGCTTCTAGTCATGGAATTAGGGCATATGGTTTTGTTGCCTCTAGCAGCAATGTCTTCACCTCCAAGATCTTTCTCAGGATCACTGAGGATGGATCTGTACTCTGCAAGCATGACATTGATCTTCTGGAGGCCCTCCCAACTATTATTGATGGCCTCCTTACTTATGTCAACCAGGTTCTTGAGATTTTTCTTTATCTCTGCCATAGACTATCCCACCTTTTCAATTTTTTGTTCATGGTTGCATTTCATAATCTCGACATCTTGGGAGAGCTTCTGGGTCATACTCATGAGCTTCTCAGACTTGATAGGCTCTGGTGAAGATGTGAAAATGTCTATTATCTCCTTAACCCCAACTTTGAGGGTATCAATTTCTCTCTCCACCCACTTCCAACAGTACTCCTGGCTTTTGGTTGCTTCCATCACCAGGTTCATCAGAGAACCATTTCTTTGTAACCCACTATATGCTTCTTTAGGCATGGTCTCTTTTTCTTCCTTTAGGATGTTAATAGGAATGTCGAGTTTGATTTCTTGGTCCGAAGTCTTTAGACCATAGTCCTTAGCTACAAGCTTCTTCTTTTTAGAAAGAGGATTGTCCTTAGAAATCAGCTTGCTGGTAGATTTATATTTGTTGGTCGCCCATCTAGGGGGATTCTTACTACTAAATGTACTAGGGGTGACCATCATCTCACCTTCTTCCACTAGCTTATAATCATGGTCATCCAAAGGAATGACACCCCCATTATCGTATAGATCCATTTTTGAGACAGATACTTCTTGAATATTAGAATGTTGGCCTTTCTCAGATAGAGAGGGGACAACTTCAAGGGCCTTAGTGTACTCCATGATGAGCACAATAATCCCTTCATGGAGAACATGATTATTTGGATTCTCCATATGTTTTTCAAGACTATTCTCTAAAGAGGAGGCCAAATAGAAAGGAATAGAAATGATTTTACCATGCCTAAAATGGTAGGAAAAGTTATTGGCATATACTCCATCAAGCGTAATATACGTCATGATAAACTCAACCATGTTTTCCTATGGAGTCATAAGATATTTCCTATTATAGCCACCATCAGCCATTTTGTTAACTCTTGCGCACTCCTTGTCTTTGTCGAAAAAATTTGCCAAGTCTTCCTCCCCATTTTTCTTGTCTCTATAGAACCTTCTACCACTGATCACCAAATTACTAACCGTCACCACCAGGGTTTCATCCAGCTAGTAATCAGTACCATAAGCCCTTAGGACCCCTTTCTTCCACCCATTGACAAAGGTTTCCGTTAGCAAAGGAGAAGGGCCATGGATTTTTTGCAAGAAGGGGACAATCGCCCCATCAACGATTTCCTACCACACCTCCTTGTTTTTTTTCCATTTCTCAAAAGTAGGAGGTTCTTGCCTATTCTTGTCCCGACCCATAATGTTTTGGGTCACCAAAAAATAGGGAATGGGTTGCACTAGAGAAGTCTCCAAATAGTAGTAGGAAATGGGCCACACCAGAAAAAGTCTTCGAATAGTAGCATAAAGTGGGTGACACAATTAGACAAAAAATCTAGGCACAAGGGAAGTTTCTAGATCTTCGGATAGGGAAAACAAAAAGCAGCTGTTTCCCCAGCAACTCCATTAAATCATGACTAAAATTCATTGATTACCGCAAGTGGGTGGAATCATCACAAGACAAATTATAGAGATTTTTGGGAAAGAGTCACTGCTGCTCCAACATTTAGCCGCCATGTAGCCCACCGCCAAGTTGGCCAGTAGATCCGTCACTTTATGGCCTTCTCGAAATACGTGTGAAATTTTGAATTCATCGAAGTTATTTATTATATCTTGGCAATCCTTGATCAGATTGGCAATTGTCCAGCTAGGATCTGTGCACCCATTCAGACAATTGACAGTGTTTAGTGAGTCAAACTCCAACTAGACCTTTCTAAACCCTTCTCTTTTATCCATGTGTAACCCAATGTGGGTAGCATTGGCCTCTGCAAAATGGTTGGACTCGGTGCCTAGAGGGAGTGCCACCGCAGAAACAAGTAGACCCTTATGATTCCTAGCCACTCCCACGCACCCGGCTGGCCCAGTATTCCCTTTAGCCGCCCCATCCAAATTGATTTTGATCCATCCCATATGAGGGGAAGCCAAAGAATATTTTCTCTGCATTGCTTTGTTTTGTGCACTAGAATGACAATATTCTAATCAATTTGCCACCATTTGATAGTATTCCATTCCTCCTAGAGAGTAGGGAGGGGATGGCCATTCTTTCTATTGGGGCAGGAATGCAGAAAATTCTCCTTGGTAGAATTACGAATTTTAGTAGTTACAACAAGCGCAAAAGATTCCAAATCTCTAAAGACTCTATTATTTCTCTCTTTCCAAATACCCAAAGAAATATGAGGAACACACATATTCCAGAGAACTCCCAAAGTCTGATTGTCAAAAGGGCATTTCCATTCAAACCACAACCTTTGAATAGAATCAGGGAAGACCTAATTAGTGTTCCAAATATCAAGGAAGAAATTCCAGATATCCCTGAAAAAAGAGAAGTGAAGTAGTAGATGACCAACATTTTCCTATGTTTCTTCAAAAAGGAAACATATATTAGTAAGAGGAAGACCTCATTTGCAAAGATTTTCAATGGTAGAGATCTTACCCTACATAAACAGCCAAAAGAAAACATTAATTTTCAAAATTAAGAGCTTATTCCAGATACATGCCGAGAAGGTTGGGGGGGGGGAGTTTCTGGAGATGAACTTATAAGCATCAACAACCTTGAATTTCCTAGAAAAGGATAAATTCTAGAACACTTCATCTTCCATATGAGAGCGAGGGTTGTTTATTCAATTCAACCAAGGCTGCATAGGTCTCAGAGCTTTATCCACAAAATTGAGATCTAACTAGGCTCCATTTCTATTACAATCAACCACCTAGGAGCTAATTTTGTTGAGGCATAATTCTTTGAAAGGAGAAGCCCAAACAAAATTCGATAGGGGGCCATCATGAGTCCACCAGTCATCCCAAAACCTAATTTTGGCACCATTCCCCAACACCCATCTACAATGATGCAAAATAACTTTGGAGGAGCCAAAGAAGTTGCTCCATAAATCAGAAGCAACATTGGTAAGGTCCTAAGATTCCAGAGTGTTTTGGATATCCAAAATGTGGTATTTATGTTTGAAAATGTCAATCCATTCATTGTTTTCTGTAAGACATCTCCACAGTTGCTTGGCCATCAGGGCTTTATTGAAATCTCTCAAATTTCTAATGTCTAGTCCACCCATGGACTTGGGGAGGCAAACTTGATTCCAAGCCACAAGATGTAATCTATTCTTAGTTTCAATCCCTGTCCACAATTTTTTGTTTTGAATAATTTCCAATTTATCAACAATTTTGGTGGGTATTTTGAATAAACTTGTAACATAAATTGGGAAGCTCTGTAGTGAAGCTTTGAGTAGCTAGAGCTTATCGGCTTGTCTTAACAAAGCACCTTTCCACCCAGCCAACTTATTCTGGAATCTATAAATAAGGTTCATCCAGAAGGAGTCTAGGGCTAAACCATGGCAGAGGGGAAGACCTAAAGAAGAGTTAGGCATAATTCTAACTTTACACCCTAGAATCAAGGCAATCTTCTTTTTCCTGTGCTTAGGAGTGTTAAAGAAAAAAAAATGATCTTTTAGCCAGGATAATTTTTTGCCTAGTTCCTTGTTCATAAGTACCCACAATCTTTTTTATATTCTTAGCTTCTTTAACCAAACCTTCCCCCATCAATAGAGTATCATCCACAAATTGTTGGTGAGAGCATGAGGAGGCCTGAGAGGAGGGCTGTAATCCCATAATGTTGCCTCTTCTGACTTCCCTCTGAATAATTTTACTGAGAGCTTCACTCATCAGGATGAAGAGGAAAGGAGATAGCGGATCCCCCTATCTAACTCCTCTTGACATGGAGAAGAAACTAGAGGAAAATCCAATAATCAGGACTAAAAATTTGGGGGTGGACACACATTGTTCAATAATCTGAATGAATTTATCTCTAAATCCAAATGCCCTAAGGATTCAAAGAAGAAAACTCCAGTTGACTCTATCAAAAGCTTTCAACAGGTCCAATTTCAGAAAAAAGCTAGGTTTTTTATTGATAGATAAGGAGTGGATGTTCTCATGCACCACAATGATAGGATCCAGGATCTGCCTCCGAGGAACAAACCCATTTTTATTCTTAGAGATTAAAGAAGGGATGAAATTCTTAAGTCTGAGCAACAGATTTTGGTGAAAAATTTATAAATAAAATTACAAAGACTAATAGGTCTAAAATCCTGAAAAGTGTAGGCATCAGGTTTCATGGGGATGAGGACAAAGAGGGTGGCATTCACCTCCTTCACAAGAGAGCGGGATCCAAAAAATTATTGAGCCACACCGACCACATCAGAGCAAATAATCTGCCAAAATTTTTGAAAGAAAAATAGAGGGAAGCCATCAGGGCCAGAGACTTTGTTATCTTCAAAAGAGAAGACTGCATTGTGAACTTCATCAAGGGAAGTGATTCCGGTAAGCTCCAAGTTCATATCCTGAGAGACAATGGTGGAAATCTCTTGCAAGATCTCATTTTGGGCTAGAGGGTCAAGAGGATCATCAACCGAAAAGAGATTAGTGAAATAATGTATGGCTTCCTCACATATCTATCATGCTTATCAACCCATCTCTGACCTTGAACCTAAATTTCTTTTTATTCTATTAGCAACCCTATGCTTAAGGGTTGTCATATGAAATAACTTAGTGTTCTTATCACCACTTTTAGGCTATAAAGCTCTAGATCTTTGCTTCCAAAATTCCTTTTCTTTGGAAATAATATCATGCAATTTAGTCAAAATCTCAATTTCTTTGTTTGAGACATCTTTATGAAACTCGAAAAACTTGGGTATGCTTTTGAACCTCCTCAAGATCTAGTTTGAGCTTATCTTTAATTTTGAAGATGTTACCAAAAGAGGACTTGTTCCAATGTTGAATATTGGACTTGACATTGGATAGCTTCTTGGCTATAGGAAACATGGTCGCACCCTGGATATTAATATTCCACCACTCCATAATTTTATTTTGGATGTCAGGGGCCATTAGCCACATTTTCTCAAATCTGAAGGGGTACGCCTTTCTTCCAGACAACAGCTTCACCAAAAGGGAAATAGGGAAGTGAACAGATCCAACACATGGTAAGTCATTGAGTCTACACGAAGAATTATGAATCTAATTAGGAGAGGCAAGACCCCTATCCAGCTTAACCTGAATGAGATCCTCCCCACTGCATCTGTTGGACCAAGTGAACTTAGCACCAAAAAGATCTAGGTCCAAAAGGCACAAAGAATTGATCATGTCAGCCAAGACTTGACTACTATCAATAGAGATAGGTATGCCCCTAGATTTCTCCAAATTTGAGAGTGGGGTGTTGAAATCTCCCAAAAGAACCCATTTCTCATTATGGAAAAGCGATCTAGCATGGCAAATGGAAGACCAAAAAAGAGCTTTCCAAGTAGATCTCCCATTAGGAGCATAGATGTTGGAAATAATCTAGGAGGATCCATCTTTAAGATTAAAGAATCTAGCAGCAATGTGATTAGGAGAAGAGAGAACCACCTTACCATTCAGTAGTCTCAGATTCCAAAGAGTGGTGATACCGCTTGAAGCACCATCAACATCCACATAGTGAACACCATAATCTCCAAAGATCACCAATTTAATTTTTTCCTCTTCTACCAGGTATTTTAGTTTCTTGGACAAGGCAAACATCTGCCTTATGATCTCTAACCAAATTGGATAGCAGATCATACTTGTGGGGGTGATTTAAACCCCTTATAATCCATGAGATAACTTTCATTTAGCAAGAGAGGGGGATCCCATCTCCATTTCTGTTAATGTTCTTTGGGCTCCATCTGCAATGGAAACCAGACTCTTCCTATCTCTACTGACCGTGTTGGGTGGCCTCCCCACCCCCCTTAATCCAACCCACAGTCTTCTTTATGTCTATTTCTAGTTAAGACCCCTCCAGAAACCAGAGTATTTTGGCCAATAGGGGATTTCCTTCTTTTGTTTTTGGTTTTGACCTTAATAAAAGGAGTGGAGTCCGCTAGGGATGATTCCAACATGAGAGAGGTCTGGGGTTCTACCGCCATGGAGTTATCCATGTCAACAACCAGTTGAATGGGAATATCCTAGACAGATCCAATAGCATTTAAAATAGTCTCTTCTTCACAGGGGGCATCCATAGTAGGGGATTCCCTAATATTCTCCTCAAGGGGCAAGGGCTTCGGGTCAAGGACAACAGGAATTATCCCATCCCCCACAATCGGGGTAGGAATAGAAGGATTAATAGACCCATTCAAATCATTGCTCAAATCTTTCAAATGAGGCTCTATGGGTAGGGCATATGTCTTCTCTAAGAGCAGCATGTCATTCCTCTTTCTACATTTCTTCTTTGGCTTAGTCGGACACTGCCTGGCCCAATGACCCACTTTTTAACAATGAAAACACACGTAAGGAATGGATTCAGACTCCACTTTCTGCACCCATTTGTCCAACTTAGAGAAAATATCGATCTCAGAAGGTAGGTTTGTATACTGTTTAACATTGACACATAGTCTGGCATAAACTAGACGTCTTTTAGCTGCAGTCATTGGGTCAACTAAAATTAGCTTACCAAAACAAGCTCCAATACCCGCAAACATCTCTTCCCCCAGAATTCCATGGGTAAAACTTGCATTCTGACCCAGATAGGGGCTTCATTACATTCCCAATCTTTGGGATTAAAACCTAGTTCCCACTTTTTAAGGACCAGCGTGGCTTAGCCTAGCATCCAGGGGCCTCCCACCAAAATAGATCAAAGATCTTCATCCCAGGAGAATGAAAAGGAGAAGAAGCCACCAACCATAGCAACAACATCAATTTGACCCTTTCCTTTCCATTTTGTAGACACCCAGGATATAACAGCTTCGATGTTAGGTCATGGTCCAACAAATTTGCCCATCAAGACTAGGTTCATGTGAGCCATATTCTGATCTACAATACAATCTAGGATAGAGATGGAGCAAGCATCGGAATCCCGGTCAGCTTTATGTGGTACCGGTGAAATGGCCTTACTATTAAGCTTAGTTGTAAATAAGGAAGCCCATTTCTTATTGCATTCTATAGATCATAAGATTATTTCTATAACCTATTGAACCATTTTTTTTGGTAGGGAGAATTTCATTGTTAAATTCTTTTGTAAATTTTTCCATTTGTCATTCTTATGGCCCATTTGGGAGATTTAGGGTTTTGGTTGTTCTTCTAGGGAGTAGGCAATAAATATACAATAAAATAGTTATGCATCATATGTGGGCCACTATCACAATATCACCTATTTTTTCATTATAGAGAATGAGTCTATTGGAAGGGAGAGATATAGATTTATGGAAGTCAGTTACATTCACAATTTTGTGGTGTATAGTAATTAATATTTGATGGAATCTTTTATTATGTATAAGAATTTCTATGCAAATGATGTATATTTTTTTGATTGGGTATTTTGCAACTCTTCAAAGTGTGTTGTTTTTTGTAATCAACTTACTAATATTTAAATTTTTTTAGTAGAATCTATTAAATCAAAGAAAGAGCCATATATAATAGACAAAAAAAAAATGGATTATTGTCATATATATCTTAATCATCCAACTTAACAGATCTATATGAACTGATGAATAATGATGAACAACAGATACCCTAACTAGTACTGAGAGGGGGGGGTGAATCAGTACATACAAAAACTTCTCTTCAACTTATCACGTTAAAACAATGCTAACCAGTTATCTTCATTACTAAACTTAACCATGGAAATACCAGTTAAACACAGTAAAACATCAGACAACATAAACTAGTAAAACTTAACCCTTCAGTTATATTCAATACTTGGTAACTACTTCACCTAAAAACATATGCAAGTGGTGTGTCAACAATACCATAACCATTAGCTCTACATGCATAATCACTTAAATAAAAGATAAAAATGCACAACTCATGACACACAGATCTTTCATGTGGAAACCTAAATGGGAAAAACCACAATGGGGATGAATACTCACAAACTTATTTTGAACTCTTTTGAAGCTCGCTCTGT
The DNA here is from genome assembly GCF_030272615.1 of Cryptomeria japonica. Taxonomy (NCBI): domain Eukaryota; kingdom Viridiplantae; phylum Streptophyta; class Pinopsida; order Cupressales; family Cupressaceae; genus Cryptomeria; species Cryptomeria japonica. The sequence continues at coordinate 36,316,469 of NC_081411.1, read as the reverse complement.
TAGGAGCCTAGTCCGGTTAAAGACTTTACAATGAGGTTCTTCTAGGAACTGATCCTGTTAAAGATCACTCGGTTAAGGGATGGCTATATACCCTGTTAAAGGTTGAAACCCTATTAAAGGTTACCTTGCTAGAGGATTTTAAAGAACTCAATGAACTTTAGTTGTGTGGTTAAAGTGATTATAGTAAGCCTATTAACGCTACCCAATAAAGGGATTTTCCTTCTATTGAAATGGTTAGAAGACAACAGGTAAAGCTTCAATCTAATAACGACACTATATGGTAAGGCAAATCCTTTTCAGTTCCTCTACTCTGCAATCACACTCTGTAGTTTTTTTTCTCTGGCCTGGCAAGTATCTCATCACTCAGATACACACACAACATTTGCCAACAATCTATAATAACAAACATCATCAACCTTATAGACAACAATTAGGTCGGTAACATAAACCCTAAACCTTAAGCATTTTAGGTTTATAATACAAGTGGTCCAATCTTGACCATACAAAAACTTTGCATAGATCAATACAATTTCATCAGATCACCAGATAATCTGCATCGTCCATTCTTCACCGCTCATAGAAATCGGTAACTCATCATGCTTTCTTCTCATACTGCTAAGAAGAATGTTCATTCCTGAGGTAGACATTTAATGTAGTCTATCTTTCACATGCAAAATCCTCAAGGAAATCCTTCATGTGCAAAAAGCTGACTTGGCATCATGATTTCATCTTCATCTCTTACCTACCTCATCATAGGATGTCATCAGTTGCATCGCACAAGCAAAATTGCCAAATCGGAAACCATAGAGCTGAGACTACCAACCAGTAGTCACACTTAACGAGACCTAGACACCGATTCACTACATCTCTTCATGCCAATTTACCAACTTCTTCCAATCTGCATACCGGTTCAATTGCACTTATTGACATCAATGACAACTTACATTATCATAATATCAACATTTTGGTTCATCATATGGCAACAATCTTCCCCTTTGGCATTGATGACCATACTCAGTGTAGCATTGCAATTGTAAACATCATAAACCAGTATATTCTACATCATTAGATATCTTCTCCCCATATATCAGATATATTTTTCCCCATACATCAAATATCTTCTGCCCCTTTGACAACAATGCCAAAGTGGAGGCACATGCTTGCATTATCCACTATGTTGCTCCCCCTATGGAGTAGCATCCTTCAACACATCAATCCCGAAAGATTTGTCACTGTAATACTTGACTAATGTGGAGCACGCATCTTTAGTTTACTTCATGAAGGGATAAAACCCTTAATTCACCTCTCAAATAGGTAAAAGTAGTCCTCGGTAAAGGTTTAGTGAATATATCTGCTAGATGCTCCTTATTGGAAACATGTCTTAGTACAACCTCCTTATCCTGAACTCTCTCTCTCAAGAAATGGAACTTGAGTTCAATGTGCTTGGTTCTAGCATGCAATATCAGATTCTTGGAAATATTTATTGCACTAGTATTATCATAAAATATACTCACTGATTCAGATATAGGTACTTTGAAACCTTCCAATACATGTTTCGTCCTGATTGCTTGAGTGCAGTTCATAAATGCAACCACATATTCTACTTTAGCTATAGACTGAGAAGTACAGCTCTGTTTCTTGCTTGTCTAGGAGACTAGTCTTCCACCAAGAAAGAATGCTCCATTGGTTGTGCTCTTCCGGTCGTCTACATTACCTTCCCAATTGGCATCGATATATACTTTGAGATTAAAGTCACCATTATATGGATACCACAATCCATAGTCAACTATTCCTTTCAGATTTCTAAGAATCCGCTTGATAGCTACCAAGTGGGATTCTCTTGGACTTTTTTGAAATCGAGCTATTATGCCCACTGCATGAGCAATATCTAGTTTATTGTGCACAACATAGTGTTAGCTAGATGAGAAGGGGAGGGTGAATCATAAAAAACTCACAATGCAATGTTAATCTTAGATTCAACCTCGGTAGCACTTCCTTGATATGCAACTATGACTGTAAATCATTCAAACTCATAAACAGATAAACCTGAAACATCAAAACACATTTAACACCAGATTTAACGTGGAAACCCTAATAGGGAAAAACCACTGTGGGATTTCAGACCCACAAGGAAATATACTCTTCTAGAGTATGCTTGGTTAAAAGCAAATCCTGTTAAAGATACATGCACATTGCTAGATGTGACCCGGTTAAGGGATTTGCCTCAGATCTATTAGGATCTTGCACTTTGTTAGAAGTGACCTTGTCAAAGGATTTCAAACACTCATTCAGAATGTCACCTTCCTAGAGGATTTACAAATAAGATTGTTAGGTCCACTCGGTTAAGAGATTTCCTGTCACTTACAAAATAACAGTAATAAACTATATTTGCAACTTCACATCTGAAATGCTAAAGCAGATTCTATGTGCTCAAGATGATCTTGTCATAAGACTTATATATCCTCCTTGTTGGGCTTCTCACTCTATTCTTTGAACAGATCTGTGCTCAGTTATCACCTCTGTAGCATCACTGTGCTTACATTTGCCCACATACTTTGTTCTCTAGCTTCTCCTTATTTATAAGCAATTCCTAATCGCTTAATCTCCTTAATCACATTTCCCATGATTAATCTTAGCCATCAGTTCTTCAAACTTGACTAGGTTCATTGTATCCTTCGAACTAAAAAATGTTTCATCTTGCCTTGAGACTTGTATTCCTTCCTTGGTACTTGTGCTCTATTATAACCTTTTAATCTGTGCTGTAGATCTGACTCTTGATTTTTCATTGTCGTAGATCCTTAACAAACTTCTTGCACGACATTCCAATCTTCTACAAATCTTCCAGTGCATTAGCATCCTTCATTTAATAATGTATTCATTCATTTAATGCATTCTGTTACTGCTTGGTTGATACTCAGTTAATACTGAACTTTACTCGGTAGATATTCTCATCTCAGTTACTTCTACTCAGTACGCTCGGTGACTGATAAACTTGGAGTTTACCGACTAGCTCCTTGCTCAGTAAAATAGAATAGTGTTGAACCTTTTCACATTCTATTGCATGAGATCTTTCCTCCATCTTCTTTAGTCTTTGAATACACATATATAGGATATCAAAACAATCATAACATCATAATCTCATAATTGTCTAACTCGGTAATAGTTTCTCATTGAATAACTTATTACTCCCCTTCATTATCACATTCTTTCTGTGTCACTTACCAACATCTTTATACTCATCAAATCATACTCTTTAAGATATGGCAACATCATACTGAATCAGAAAATAAATTGCTTGACATCAATGACAAAATAATAATATTAAGATAGTAATCATGCTTTATCAATAATCTCCAACAACCTTCTCAATATCCTCATATCAACAAACTTATTGTAATGCCAACAATCTTCCCTTAATGCCAACAATCTCCCCCTTTGGCATTGATGGCAATACCAACTTGATTTCTTCCAATTGATTCGAACTGTTGTTGGTCTTCTCCTATTATCCTTGTGCTATTAATCTTGTCTAGTCATTAGTCTTCTCCCCCTGTCATTAGTCTTCTCCCCCTTTGACAACAATGCCAAAAGTAAGACTAAACCATGATTACTTCTCCTATGAAGTAATTTCCTTTCAGTTATAACATATACAAATGTGTCTCGGTTAGAGCATCTTGTCTTAATTCATTATTTCCTGCACAACTTTAGATAACCTTCTAAAGTGTGTAAATCAGTGTAAAGCGGAAAAATCGAACCCTAGTTGCTCTCCCCTCTTCCAACTCCAAGGAGAGAGAAGGGAGGTGACTAGGGTTGGCGGTTTTCACTTAGGAGAGACTTTACATTCAAAAGAGGGGTTGAAACCCACAAGATCCAATCCCACACAATGCAAGATTGGATTCTAAATGAGTTTCAAAGGTAAAGACAGCAAGGCTACCCTCTTTTGTAAAGAATGTGGATAGAATGATTAAGCTAGGAATGCATGAAAAGTGAGAAAGATTCACTTATAAACTGATTTAGGGATATAGGATGAAGCTGCGGACCTGGAATTAGTAGTAAAATGTCGAGACAACACTGTCCTACAAATTTGAGCGAAAGTTGACGAGACGATGGCGCTCGGCGTGCACACGATCCTCCGAAAAATCCGCGAAACGAAGGGGGATCTGTTCATCTCTACACAAGGATTCCAGATCTTCAATTTCAGCCGCGTACCTGCAACCTACACACAAAAAAGTGAAGATGATTGGGGGGTTAGGGATTAGAGGTTTGCCCTTGGGTCAAACCCCGGTTTTGGAATTAACCAAGAAATGAGAAATGTTGTAAATGTAAATGTTTGTAATGTAAAACAAGTACTAGTACCTTGTTGTAAGGATGTTTGTATCCTTATGTGCGAAGGTATAGATGTTGTTGTATGTTGTATGTTGTAAGTAGTATGTAGTATGTGATCTCCTCTTCAATGGTTGAATCCTTGTCTTGAATGCAACACTTAGCCTTGAATGGAGACTTAGAATGCTCAATTGCTTGAAGGAATGCTTGAATGCTTGAATGTTTGAATGTTTGAATATCGCTTCCACCTTTTTCCATCCCTCTTCCAAATGGGAGAGGAAAATGTAGTTTATATACTTGTCGATTAGGGCTGATAGACTGATTTTCCCGACCTTAGGCCGACCAGGAAACATTGTTTTCCAATTTGCAAATGAAAAGACCCGAAGCCCCATAGGAGACCGGGCCCAAAATAGGGCCAGGGACCAGGGCGCTGGGTGCCATGGTCCTGGGGGACCAGGGCGCTGGGCACCCTAGTCCTGAAGGACCAGGGCGCTAGGCGCTCTGGTCCCACCTCCCGGGACGGCAGGGTGCAAGGAGGGATCAGGCAGGGTGTTGGAAAAATGCAGTTTTTGATGTCGAGGACAAGTTTCAGGGTCTCCATTCAGGTTCTGTGTTGCGTCACCATCGTGAAGACCGAAATGCAGTCGAAATTGCAAGTGTCACAATTTTAGGATGCTACATTTAGCCCCCACTTTAGCGGGAGTATAAGCGTACGCTCATACTTTTGGTAAAGTACAAGGAAACAACATTGAAAGACTTTCATCACGTCAAGGAGGCAAGACACACCGAGCCCCCAGTGGACTAAGGATATTACGACTTCGATTGACAAAGTAAAAGGGAAGATCATGAGGGAGAACCATGACTGTCAGTAGAAAGGTTCCCTCACTATGAGTCATGCAAGAGAAATACCAAAAATTTTCAAGGCAGAGCTAAGTTCGCCAAGAAATTTTCAAGTATCCTGAAGAGATAGACGGGGTGTATGCCCCCCTACGTTAAAGCGATCGCACACGCCTCAACAGGGGTGATTGCTTTAACGTAGTGATACACATAAGAAATGAGAAGGGAAAGGAGCACGTTATCACAAAGATTTAGCCCCCAAGTGTGAGATAAACCCAAGGATAATAGACACAAAACGCAAAGCACGAGGTGACTTCACTTTCCTCGGGGTCAGTATGCTGTATGATAATTCATGTATATCATATGTATGTATGCATAATTGTTCTTCATTCCCCAATCAAGGAAGGTCACCTAGAAGAAGGGAACACATGTGTCTTTTGAGTCAACATGAGAGAGACCAAAAGAGATCTCAATGCTTTGCATCGTCCTCAAGTAGACAGCACTAAGGACAACAAATAGAAGAATGAGAATAACACATAGAAGAAGTAACAAAAGAGAGGAGGAGAGAATCTGCTATGCTAATGAAACTAGTCTAGCACGTCATCTACCCCCCGATCTTGCTGATCAATGTTTCGGGAAGGCAGGGAACACGCTAGAGGAGGAACATCCAACACAGCAGATGGAGCTATCACAAGATCCAAAAAAGGGCTATGTTCATGTTCCAAGCCACGTTGTTCTTGTCTAGGAGCTAGGATAAGTGCTTTAGAAAATTTGTTAGATAACTGGTTATCAATATCAACAAGTTCATATTCACTATCAGAAGCAAGAGAAGTAACATTTTTATCATGAATAACATTTTCATCTATATCATCATCAAGATTTATAAAAATAGGATCTTTAACTCGCACAGGATCAAGACCATCATGCATCTTATGTTTAGGAGATTTTGGCTCAATTTCTGGTTGAGGAGAAAATGGAATAATGCTTGTTGAAGGTGTTTTTGGAGATTGTAAAGTTTGAGAAGCAGCTACCTGAGCTCTAAGACGACGCTTTCGTCGGCATTCACGTGCAGAATGATTTTGTCTAGTCTTAGTAGGAAGTGGAGAAGATTGAGGAGGAGGAATGTTCTCATCCTTATCACTTGGGTGTTTAGGTTGTGGTCTCTTAGGCTGGATAATAGGAGAAGAGGAAGGTCTCTTCTCTCTATAAAAGGAAGGAGGAGGAACTGCTCCATATAAAGGAGGAATTTTTGGTGTAGGAAGGAGACCAAGTCCATCATGATGAGGAGGTATAGGTCTACCTTTAGAAAGTTTGTTAGACATAGACATAGTTACATCCATAGGGATGGGTTGGGAATCTTCTTGAGGAAAGACATTAGTTTCATCTTTCAAAGGAAGAACTTCCTTCTCAAGAATGATAGGAATATCAAGTTTGGGTGTTCTAGGTTCACTTAGAGATAGGATCATATCTGTTTTCCATTTTTGATAAGATTTGAAAAGATGATCACTTCGCGGAGGAAGAGATTGGAATTGTTTAGGCCAAAAGTAATCAATAGGAATGCTAGAAGTTCTTTCAGCTAGTTTAAAGAGACTATGATTGACAATAACAACTTCACCATTATGGGGAAATTTCAAACATTTGTGAATAGGAGAAGCAATAGCTTTCATGGAAGATAACCAAGAATAGCCAAGCTTCACACGACATTGTTCAGATGAAGGAATAATAGCAAAGTTCACATCAAGGGATTTATTATGGACCTCAATAGGTAATGTAATAGAACCAATTGCAGGAGAAGAAAATGCATCAAATAATTTCGCAATCACATTTGTTTTGTCATATATCACTTGATTCAATTGCAAAATAAAAAGAAATTCTTCAGTAATAACATTAACCATGCACGAAGGATCAATAAGCACTCCACGACAAGGTGTATTCTTGACTTTTGCAACTATGTATAAAGGACCATCAGGTGCCCTGATAGTTTCACTAGAATCAAATGTGATGGAAGGTTCTTTAGGGTTTTCTTGCTGCTCTACAAAGTTAATCACATTCAGAGTTATAGACACAAGACCATCAGATGAGAGAGAGGAATCATTAGTCTCAATCACATTAGAGGTATGAGAAGGTAATGGATCAGTAAAAATCTGAAGATTTTGGTTAGGAGGAGCTATAGATGTGTTGCCTTTATCATTCACTCCAGAAACAGAGATAGTATTATTATCAATCAAATCTTGAATTTTACCCTTTAAAGCAAAACATTTTTCAGTATCATGCCCAGGTTGACGATGAAATTGACAAAAAGATTTGTTATCAAAATAGGGTGAATTAATCTTTGCAGGATCTATTTGCCTTATAGGAGGAAGAGTAAGCACATTTTGTTCCAATAACTTATTCATAATACTATGCAATGATTCATTCAAAGGAGTATACTTTCTTTCTTTCTTGAAAAACTTAGAAATAGGAGGCACACCTGATGCTGCATTCACATTGTTGTTGATGATGTTTTCATTGAATTTGATGGAATCTTTGTTTGGTTTAAACTTCCCAAATGGTTGTTGGCTGCTATCACCCTTATCACTCGGAGCCATAGGATGTGATTGTTCCATTTGACTCACAGTCAGTTGATAATTGTGAAGAGTTGCACACAACTGTTGGAAAGAAGTAAACTCAGAAAATAGAAGTTTGTCTCGAATATCTTTTTGTAAATTAGAAATAAAGATTCTTTGAATATCATTGTCAAGCACTGGAAAAGAAATTTGAGCATACAAATGCTTATATCTACCAATGAAATCAGTCACTTTTTCCTTAACACCTTGTTTACAATGCATTAAATCAATCAAAGTAACTTTAGGACTTATATTGTTTTGAAATTGTTGAATAAAAGCACTTGCAAGTTGTTCGAAAGAAGTAATAGAATAAGAAGGCAACGAGCAATACCATTGTAGGGCTTTATCTCTTAATGTTCTAGTAAACAGTTTTGCAAGCAACCTTTGGTCATAAGCAAAATCGGTACATATTGTTTGAAAAGTCTTAACATGTGTTAGAGGATCACCTTTACCATTATAAAGCTCCAAATGCGGGATTTCAACATGTTTAGGAGGGATAGCTCGAACAATGTCAAGAGAAAGTGGGCTCGCAACATCAAATGTGGGCACACTAAACTTAGATTGGTTCATAGAGGCAATTTGTTGCTGTAAAGAAGAGACAGTTTGTGCAAGATTGTTAATGGTCACTTCAGTCGAAGAATTCATATTAGATGTGTTAGATTGAGATGGAGGTGTTACGTTATTGAAAGAAGGTAAAGAGTAAGGTGGTGGGACACTATGATAGTTAGTCATAGGAGATGATTGGACAGGAGGAAAACTACAAGGAGGAATGGAATGGTTGAATGAATTGCCCCCTTGCGTCATGTTCATTTGTGGAGATATAATAGGAACACTCATTGAAGGAATGAATGAAGAAGTCGGATTAAATGAAGGAAGAGGGTTAATTGAAGAAGAAGGATTGCCCCCATGACTGGTGATCATAGGAGGAATGTCTTGTATAGAAGTAGTCATTATCTTTGATGTAAAGGTAGGTATGCTAGCAATAGAAGTTGTCAAAGGAATAGAATGATTGACTTGAGTAGGAGGTTGTGTATGACCCAAAGTTTCAGCGCAACTCTTCATAGGCATCACATTCGAATCCACAATGTGTGCAATACCACGCAAAATATCAATTCCATTCTTATCACTTTGAAGCATATGTTTTAGACCCTCAATTAAAGGAAGAGCTTGACTATCGGGGTATTCTTGAGACATCCATTGTCGAAAATCGTCAAATTGATTATCCAATTTCGAAAGTTGTTCTACAGAAACCTCATGGAGAGCTTCTTCATCATTAGGAGGATTAGAGGAATTACCCATGTCCTCGTTAAAAAGGCTATTCAAATTAGGTTCCATCTCCTCGGTAATTAAACCTTGGAAAGACTTAATTCTACGGCTTCGTCTAACGGGAATAGTGTAAGTAGGGATTTTTGTTGTAAAACTCATGCACTAGAAAGGGAGAGAAGATTTTGAATTTAGAGGTAGCAAATTTCAATAAAATCAGCCAATCTCCTAGATTTAAGCTATTAAATGCAATCACGACAATCTCCCGAAATTTCAGAAAAATGTCCAGGACCGTGGTGCTCGGAGTGCACACGGTCCTTGCAACTTTTTTCAAAATTTGCAGGGATGAAAGTTATGATGATTTTAGAGCTAATCTGAAAAAATTGAGTGATTTTACAATCTGTAGATAGGCCAAATTAAAGTTGCAATCTCAAAATTGAACCCTACCAAGATTGTCGAAAAATGCAAAATTTGAATTTTGAAAAAGAGAAGGAAACTGAAATTTTGAATTTTATGATTTTAGAGGGAACACCAAAAGTAATGCAAGTTTTGAAATTTAAAAACTGACTCAATGTCACGCAAAATTCAATTTTGAAAGCGGAAATCAAAGTTGTTGTAATTAAGCACTTAATTTCAAAAGTCACAAATTGCAAAAATTTGAATAAAGCACTGAAATTTCGAATGAATGCAAACACACTTTTCAGATTTAGGACAGTAAGAACACAATTTGGACACAAAATTTCAATTTCAACAATTTTTGAATGATTAGAAGCCTTAATCCAAGCAATCACTAGACCAACTTTGACTGTAATTTTGAAAGTGTTATAATTGATAAAATCAGCCAAAATTCTGGATTTTAGCAGAAAAATACAGTAAGATCTAGCTCCCGAAATTTCGAAAAAAATGTCGGGGATGATGGCGCTCGGAGTGCACACGGTCCTTGCAACTTTTTTCCAAATTTTCAGGGATGAAAGATTTTATGATTTTGTTGCGGAATCCAAAGTTACAGCTGATTTGGAGATGTTTTGATCAGTGAAATTGTCGGACAAAGGTTGAATCAAGAGGGTTTCAAAAATTAGGGTTTTGACACTTAACCACTTAATTTTTAGAATTAAAGCACAAATATGAATTGATAATTTGTAATAGAAGGGCAGATCTGAAACAAGCATTAACAATTAAACATTCCACAAGTTCAATTACTAAAAAGAAAATTTAGGGTTTTTATGCAATTAACCTCTAAAATTTTGCAAAAGATCAAACATGGAAATGTAATCAAGGCATCCAATTTTTAGATCTAATCATGAATAATCAGATAGGATGCTCACGTCGGGTTCACCAAAATGTAAAGCGAAAAAATCGAACCCTAGTTGCTCTCCCCTCTTCCAACTCCAAGGAGAGAGAAGGGAGGTGACTAGGGTTGGCGGTTTTCACTTAGGAGAGACTTTACATTCAAAAGAGGGGTTGAAACCCACAAGATCCAATCCCACACAATGCAAGATTGGATTCTAAATGAGTTTCAAGGGTAAAGACAGCAAGGCTACCCTCTTTTGTAAAGAATGTGGATAGAATGATTAAGCTAGGAATGCATGAAAAGTGAGAAAGATTCACTTATAAACTGAGTTAGGGATATAGGATGAAGTTGTGGACCTGGAATTAGTAGTAAAATGTCGAGACGGCACTTTCCTGCAAATTTGAGTGAAAGTTGACGGGACGATGGCGCTCAGCGTGCACACGGTCCTCCGAAAAATCCGCGAAACGAAGGGGGATCTGTTCATCTCTGCACAAGGATTCCAGATCTTCAATTTCAGCCGCATACTTGCAACCTACACACAGAAAAGCGAAGACGATTGGGGGGTTAGGGATTAGGGGTTTGCCCTTAGGTCAAACCCCAGTTTTGGAATTAACCAAGAAATGAGAAATGTTGTAAATGTAAATGTTTGTAATGTAAAACAAGTACTAGTACCTTGTTGTAGGGATGTTTGTATCCTTATGTGCGAAGGTATAGATGTTGTTGTATGTTGTATGTTGTAAGTAGTATGTAGTATGTGATCTCCTCTTCAATGGTTGAATCCTTGTCTTGAATGCAACACTTAGCCTTGAATGGAGACTTAGAATGCTCAATTGCTTGAAGGAATGCTTGAATGCTTGAATGTTTGAATGTTTGAATATCGCTTCTGCCTTTTTCCATCCCTCTTCCAAATGGGAGAGGAAAATGTAGTTTATATACTTGTCGATTAGGGTTTATAGACTGATTTTCCCGACCTTAGGCCGACCAGGAAACATTGTTTTCCAATTTGCAAACGAAAAGACCCGAAGCCCCATAGGAGACCGGGCCCAAAATAGGGCTAGGGACCAAGGCGTTGGGTGCCATGGTTCTGGGGGACTAGGGCGCTGGGCACCCTAGTCCTGAAGGACCAGGGCACTGGGCGCTCTGGTCCCACCTCCTAGGATGGCAGGGTGCAAGGAGGGATCAGGTAGGGTGCTGGAAAAATACAGTTTTTGATGTCGAGGACAAGTTTCAGGGTCTCCATTCAGGTTCTGTGTTGCATCACCATCATGAAGACCGAAATGCAGTCGAAATTGCAAGTGTCACAATTTTAGGATGCTACAATCAGCATCAACTCACAAATAGTATTTTGTAGAGTTATAGAATTGATGCTTTCATCGAACTCTATCAGTGAGTACTAGATAGGGGTAGGACCCCTAACTTACTTCTGAGATACTCAAAAGTGTCCCTTGGCAGTGGCTTTGTGAAGATATCTGCTATTTGTTCCTTTGTGCTAACATATTCTAGCACAACTTTCTTCTATTTAACTTCTTCTCTACGATAATGATATTGTATCGAGATATCCTTTGTCTTAGAGTGCATTACCAGATTATTTGAAATGTTAATAGCACTTGTATTATCACAAAATATAGTTACTGGCTCAGTAACTATCTCATGCATACCTTCCAATAGTTGTTTGATCCATGCTATATTGGTACAATTCAATGCAGCAGTGACATATTTAGCTTTAGCTGTTGATTATGAAATGCATCCTTGCTTCTTGCTAAGCCAGCTGACTAGTCTTTGTCCCAAAAAGAAAGCTCCACCGCTTGTGCTTTTCCGGTCATTAATATTTCCTGCCCAATTAACATCAGTATAGACTTTTAAGTCAAAATCATTCCTCTTTTCATATAGTAAACCATAATCTTCAGTGCCTCTAAAGTATCTAAAAATTCTCTTGATTGCTGTCATATGGGTTTCTTTAGGATCTGCTGAAAATCTTGCAGCTATACCTACTGCATGTGCTATATTAGGCTTGTTGTGAACTACATATTGCAACTTTCCAATCATAGATTGGTAAAGTGTCTCATCAATAGATGCAGATTCATCATTATTTGATAGTTTACAATTAGTAGTCATAGGAGTACTTACAAGTTTAGAATCCTCCATTTCAAATTTCTTCAAGATTTCCTTTATATACTTGGATTGAGTAATGAAAATTCCATTTTTCATTTGCAGTATCTGTAAACCTATAAAATACTTTGTTTCACATCTCAAATTCTTTGCACATTTCATTTCCAAAGTTCTTACATAAAGAGTCATTACCACAAAAAATAATATCAACAACAAATATGGCTGAAATCAGTATTCCATTGTCCTCATCATTCTTCATAAACATGTTGTTGTTTTCACTAGTCCTTATAAATTCAATCCTGATTAAGTATGAGTGCAACCTTTCATACCATGCTCTAGGTGCTTGCTTTAGACCATATGAAGCTTTGTTCAACTTACATACTTGATCTTTATTCTTCTCTTCAATAAATCCTTCAGGTTGTTCAATATAGACTTCTTCTTCTAGTAGACCATTCAAAAATGTAGACTTAACATCCATTTGATATACCTTGAAATTTTCGTAAGCAACATATGCCAACAATGTTCTCACTCCTTCAAGTCTGGCCATAGGTGCAAAATTCTCCCCATAGTCTATTCCTTCTTCTTGAGCATAACCTTTGCAAACTAGCCTTGCTTTATTCCGAATAACCTCACCTTTTTCATTTAGCTTATTTATGAAAATCCACTTTGTACTGATTACATTTTTCTCTTTTGGTCTTGGAACTAGTGTCCATGTTTCATTTTTCTTGATTTGTTCAATCTCTTATGTCATAGCATTTACCCAATCTTCATTTCTTAATGCCTCTTTCACTATCCTCGGTTCAAATTCGGATATTAGACATGTGTTCTGTCTCAGTTTGTTCCTTGTCATCACTGGATCATCCTTATCTCCTATAATTTGACTCGATGCATGATTTCTTTTGACATATTTTGCTAATATAGGCTCGGTAGGCTCTGTATGATCTTCTTCATCACTCAGTAACTAAATATTTTCTTCATTGGCTTGCTTGGTAAGACTTGTCGGTTGAACATATGCGAACTCTTCATAATCTTTTGGTTCTTTGCAATTTCCTTCATCATCCCTTTCTGCAATTCATCAATTTTCACAATTTTGTTAGATGATTTGATCAGACATTTAAATGCTTTACTCTTAGAGGAATAACCAAGAAATGTTCCTTCCTCACTCTTCTGGTCGAATTTTCCATTTCTGTAATTTTTGTGAACATAACATCTACTTCCAAATATTTAAAAATAACTTACATTTGGTTTCTTGTCATACCAGATTTCATACAATGTCTTCATAGTTCCTTTCTTCAGTTGTACTCAATTTAGGGTGTAAACAGCAGTGCTGATTGCTTCTCTCCAAAATGTTTGAGGTACTTTCTTTTCTATAATCAAAGTTCTGGCACAATCTACAATTGATCTTTTCCTTCTCTCAGCTATTCCATTTTGATGTGGTGTCCTTGGTGCTAACACTTATCTCTTTATACCATGATTATTGCAGAATAAGTTAAATTCATCATAAATGAATTCACCTCCTCTATCAGATCTAAGACATTTCAACGTCTTCATGTTTCTTTTTCAACTCTTGCCTTATACCACTTAAACATTTAAAAAGCTTCTGATTTCTCTTTTAGAAACATAACTGACATCATCCTTGAGTAATCATCCACAAATAATATGAAGTATTTGTCACCATAATAACTTTGAACTTTCATAGGACCACAAAGATCAGTGTGCACAAAATCAAAAATTCCTTTAGAAGTGTAAGACTTACTTGTAAAGCTTGATTTTGTCATCTTACCCATCTGGCATCCTCGACATATTGCATTCTCAAGTTTTTCCAATCTCCATAGACCTCTTAATCAATTCTTCTTACTTATTTTGATCAGGTTATCAAAATTTACATGACAAAACCTTTTATGCCATAACCAGGTATCTTCTATTTTTGCATATAGACAATTGTTCAAGGTTGAGTCAAGGTGAAATGTATTACCTCTTGTTTGAGTCCCGGTAGCAGCCAACTTCCCATGTTTGTCATGAACTTTGATAATTCCTTTTTGAGATTCTATTTGGTATCTTGTATTGTTTAGTTGTGCTACACTCAACAAATTGTATTTCAAACCTTCAACCCAATATACATCATCACATTTATCATTGTCAGGAAGTGTGATAGATCCTTTACCTTTTAAAGGACATGGTGCATCATTACCAAATCTTACATAACCTCCATCATAATATTCTAAATTAGCAAACTTGTGTTTATTACATGTCATGTGATGTGAGCATCCACTGTCTATGATCCAAGAATCATTATTATTTATGTGTGATATTAAGACTTTTTCTTCATACCTTTCTTCATCTCATCCATCTTTGATAGCCACATATACAACTTCCTCTATCTCTGTACCATCAAATTTATCATCATTGGATTCCTCATCATCTACTAGGCATGTCTCTCTATCTCTCCTTCTGAAGTCTCGGTGTCCTCTGTAATGGTTGTCTCTCTGCCTATCATCTTGGTATTCTCTCTTTTCACTAGATTCTTTGTCAGGACAGTTAGAAGCCATATGTCCACTTTTATCACAGTTAAAACATTTTAAAGGTAACTTTCCTTTATACTTACCTTTGCCTCTCGGTAACCTTCTGGCCAATAATGCTTCAAACTCTTCTTGCTTTCTGATTTCCTCATATAGTTTGTGTACTTCTTCCATGTTTTTGTGAAATCTCTCACTTGCTCCAGTGTGATCTCTTTCGACATACGTATACATTCTATCATTGTAATCATCAGATTCACCAAGATGAAAAGAACAGAAATCAGATTCAACTTTGTTTATCGAAGACCCACTGTTATCAAAATTACTTAACTCAAAAGCATGTAGCTTACCGATAGTAGCATCCAAGGAGACTGGCATGTTTGGTACATATCTTAATTCATTAATTGCAAAGACTCTAATGGCATAAACAAGTAGAAGTGTTCTCAACAACTTACTTGTTACATCATTTTCTTCAATAGTTCCTCTTGCTCCTTTGATTTGATTGACAGTTTCCTTTAGCCTTGTACTATATTGGATTATATTCTCACCTTCATTCATTCTCATGGACTCAAGTTGTCCTCTTAGACTATCTACTTTTTCTCTTTGGACATGTTCATCTCCACCATACACAGATGTAAGCTTATCCCACATAGCTTTGGCATCATTACAATCTTCTAGATCATTAAACTCCGAGTCGGTCGATGTTGATGTTATCTCAATCATTGCTTGAATATGTTCTTGCTTTTCCTTTATCTCTTCCATTGTCATCGGGTAGGTGCTAGGTGTAGTGTAATCATTCTCCAGATAATATGCTGCATATTCGCCAATTCTTGATAAGTGCAACTTCATCCTTTTCTGCCATGTACAGAAACTTAACTTATTCAACTTTGGTGCATCCCTTTTATACATCTTCGGATCTTGCCTCAAGTTCCTTTAAACTTTTCTTCCGGAGTCCAAACTTTGATACCAATTGTTAGTTAGATGGGGGGGGGGGGGGGGGCGAATCATACAAAACTCACAATGCAATGTTAATCTCATATTCAACCTCGGTAGCACTTCCTTGATATCAAACTATGACTATAGATCATTCAAACTCATAAACAGATAAACATGAAACATCAAAACACATTTAACACCATATTTAACATGGAAACCCTAATAGGGAAAAACCATTGTGGGATTTCGAACCCACAAGAAAATATACTCTTCTAGAGTATGCTCGGTTAAAAGCAAATCCTATTAAAGATACATGCACATTGCTAGATGTGACCCGATTAAGGGATTTCCCTCAGATCTGTTAGGATCTTGCACTTTGTTAGAAGTGATCTTGTCAAAGGATTTCAAACACTCATTCAAAATGTCACCTTCCTAGAGGATTTACAAATAAGACTGTTAGGTCCACTCGGTTAAGAGATTTCCTGTCACTTACAAAATAACAGTAATAAACTATATCTACAACTTCACATCTAAAATGCTAAAGCAGATTCTATGTGCTCAAGATAATCTTGTCATAAGACTTATCTATCCTCCTTGTTGGGCTTCTCACTTTGTTCTTCAAATAGATCTGTGCTTGGTTATCACCTCTGTCGCATCATTGTACTTACATTTTCTTGCATACATTGTTCTCCAACTTCTCCTTATTTATAAGAAATTCCTCACCGCTTAATCTCCTTAATCACATTTCCCATGATTAATCTTAGCCACGAGTTCTTCAAACTTGACTAGGTTCATTGTATCCTTCGAACTGAAAAATGTTTCATCTTGCCTTGAAACTTGTATTCCTTCCTTGGTAATTGAGCTCTGTTATAACCTTTCAATCTGTGCTATAGATCTGACTCTTGATTTTTCATTGCCATAGATCCTTAACAAACTTCTTCCACGATTTTCCAATCTTCCAGCGCATTGGCATCCTTCATTTAATGCATTCTGTTATTGCTCGGTTGATACTTGATTAATACTAAACTTTACTCAGTAGATATTCTCATCTCGGTTACTTTTTCTCAGTACACTCAGTGATTGATAAACTTGGAGTTTACTGATTGGCTCCTTGCTCGGTCAAATAGAATAGTATTGAACCTTCTCACATTCTAATTGCATGAGATCTTTCCTCCATCTTCTTTAGTCTTTGAATACACATATATAGGATATGAAAACAATCAAAGTATCATAATCTCATCATTGTCTAACTCGGTAATAGCTGCCCATTGAATAACTTATTACTCCGCTGTTGGCATTTCAATAAGGATATTGAGAAGGTTATTGAAGAGTATTGATATAACTGAAGAAGGATGATAACTGTCTTAATAATATTATTTTGTCATTGATGTCAAGAAATTGATTTTTTGATTCAGTATGATGTTTCCATATCTTGAGAAGTATGTTTTGATGAATATTAAGAAGTCGGTAAGTGACACCGAAAGAATATGATAATAAAGGGGAGAAATAAGTTATTCAATGGGCAACTATTACCAAGTTAGACAATGATAAGATCATGTTGTTTTGATTTTTTTGATATCCTAAATATGATGTTTAATACTGTACTATGTGATCGAGCAAAGGAACCTAGTCGGTAAACCCTAAGGTTATCGATATCGGTTAATGAAGGCAGAATGTCTACCGAGTGAAGTTTAATGTTTACCGAGTAACAACTGAGTTATAGAAGAATGCATTGGACGAATAAAAGAATTATTTAATGAAGGATACTGATGAGCTGGATTTGATTAAATGATTGGTACACCACACATGAAGTTTGTTAAGGATCTATGGAAATGGAAGATCGGTAGGAAGATCTATAGCTCAGATTGAACCACAATAACCTTGTGCAAGTTCCAAGAAAGGAATGCAAGTCCATAGGCAAGGTAAAATGTTTTTCAGATCGAAGGATAAAATGAACCTGGTCAAGATTGAAGATTTGATGGCTAAGATTGATCATGGGAAATGTGATCAAGGAGATTAAGCAGTTAGAATTGTTTATAAATAAGGAATTGTTGATAAATAATGTATGCAGGCAATTGTAAGCACAGGGATGCTACATAGTAATTACTGAGCACAGAAGCTTGAAGACCTGTTTTGAATAATAGAGTAGGAAGCCTAGCAAGCCCTACAAGGGACAAGATAAGTCTTATGACAAGATTGTTTTGAGCAAATAGAATCTGCTTTAGCATTTCAGATGTGAAGTTGCATATATATTTTATTACTGTTGTTTATGTTGTAAGTGACAGAAAATCTCTTAACCGAGTGGACTTAACAGTCTTATTTGTAAATCCTCTAGCAAGGTAACATTCTAAATGAGTGTTTGAAATCCTTTGACAAGGTCACTTCTAACAAAGTGAAGATCCTAACAGATCTAAGGGAAATCCCTCAACCGGGTCACATCTAGCAATGTGTTTGTAATCTTTAACAGGATTTTCTTTTAACCGAGCATACTCTAAAGGAGTATATTTCTTAGTGGGTCCGAAATCCCACAGTGGTTTTTCCCTATTTGGGTTTCCACGTTAAATCTAGTGTTATATGTTTTATGATGATTATGTGTTGATAAGTCAGTATGTTTCACAATTTTTATATATAGTTGAAGTATATGTTACCAAGGTTGAATCTGTTGAGTATATTGAAGATTAAGTTTGCATGATTCACCCCCCCCCCTCTCATCTTACTATCTATTGACTTAGAGCTTTACTATTGGCATCTGTACTTAACAATTGGTATCAGAGCTTTGGACTCTAGAAGGAAAGTTTAAAGGCACTTGAGGCAAAGATCTGAAGATGTATAAAAGGGATGCACCAAAGCTGAACAAGTCAAGTTTCTCCACATGGCAGAAAAGGATGAAGCTGCACTTATTAGGAATTGGAGAATATGCTACATATTATCTGGAAAATGAGTACATTGCACCGAGCACCTAACTAATGACAATGGAAGAGATAAAGGAAAAGCAAGAGCATACTCAAGCTATGATTGAAATAAAATCAACATTGACTGACTCAAATTTTAATGATCTAGAAGGCTGTAATGATGCAAAGACAATGTGGTCTAAACTCATATCTATGTATGGTGGTGATGAACATGTCCAAAGAGCAAAGGTAGATAGTCTAAGAGGACAACTTGAATCCATGAGGATGAATGAAGGAGAAAACATAACACAATACAGTACAAGGTTGAAAGAGATTGTCAATAAAATTAAAGGAGCAGGTGGAACTATTGAAGAAAAGGATGTAACAAGTAAGTTATTGAGAACCCTTCTACCAGCTTATGCCATTCAAGTCTCTGCAATCAATAAGTTAAGGTCTGTACCAAACATGCCAGTTTCTTTGGATGCTACTATCAATAAGCTACATGCATTTGAGTTAAGTAATTTTGATAGCAGTGGGTCTTCGGTAAACAAAGTTGAATCTGCATTCAGCTCTTTTCATCTTGGTGAATCTAATGATTATAATGATAGAACAAATAAGTACTCTGAAGGAAATCATAGTGGAGCAAGTGAAAGATTTCGTAAAAACATGGAAGAAGTACACAAACTGTATGAGGAAATCAAAAAGAAAGAAGAGTTTGAAGCACTATTAGCCAGGAGGTTACCGAGAGGAAAAGGTAAGTATAAAGGGAAGCTGCCTTTGAAATGTTTGAATTGTGATAAAATAGGACATATGGCTTCTAACTCTCCTGATAGAGAATCTAGTGAAAAGAGAGATTACCGAGAAGATAGACAGAAAGACAATCACTATAGAGGACATCGAGACTTCAAAAGGAGAGATAGAAAGACATGCCTAGTTGCTAATGAGGAATCCAATGATGATAAATCTGATGAAACTGAAATAGAGGAAGTTGTTTATGTGGCTATTAAAGATGGATCAGATGAAGAAAAGTATGAAGAAACACCCCTAATATCTCACATAAATAATAATGATTCTTGGATCATAGACAATGGATGCTCTCATCACATGACAGGTGATAAACACAAGTTTGTAAAACTTGATGATTATGATGGAGGTTATGTAAGATTTGGTAATGATGCCCCATGTCCGGTGAAAGGTAAAGGTTCTATCACACTTCTTGACAATGCTAAATGTGATGATGTATACTGGGTTAAAGGTTTGAAATACAATTTGTTGAGTGTAGCACAGCTAAACAATACTGGTTACTGAATAGAATTTCAGAGAGGAATTGTCAAAGTTCATGACAAATATGGAAAACTAGCTGCTACCGGGACTCAAACAAGAGGTAATACATTTCACCTTGACTCAATTTTGAGCAAATGTATTTATGCAAAGATATAAGATACATGGCTATGGCATAAATGGTTTTGTCTTGTAAATTTTGATAATCTGATCAAAATAAGCAAGAAGCACCGAGTGAGAGGTCTACCGAGTTTGGAAAAGCCTGAGAATGCTATGTGTCAAGGATGTCAAATAGGAAAGATGACAAGATCAAGCTTCACAAGTAATTCCTACATGTCTAATGGAATTTTAGATCTTGTGCATACTGATCTTTGTGGTCCTATGAAAGTATAGAGTTACTATGGTGATAAATATTTTATATTATTTGTGGATGATTATTCAAGGATGGTGGCAGTTATGTTTTTAAAAGAAAAATCAGAAGCATTTCAAATGTTTAAATGGTACAAGGAAAGAGTTGAAAATGAAAAAGGAAGACAATTGAAATGTCTTAGATCTGCTAGAGGAGGAGAGCTCACTTCTAATGAATTTAACTTATACTACAATGATCATGGTATAAAAAGGCAAGTACCTGCATCGAGAACTCCACAAAAAATGGGATAGCTGAGAGAAGAAATAGATCTATTGTAGATTGTGCTAGAACCCTGATGATTGAAAAGAAGGTACCTCAAACATTTTGGAGAGAAGTAATGAGCACTGCAGTCTACACCCTGAACCAAGTACAACTGAAGAAAGGAACTATGAAGACACCATATGAAATCTGGTATGACAAGAAACCTAATGTAAGTTATTTTAAAATCCTTGGAAGTAGATGCTATGTTCGTAAAGATGACAAAAATGGGAAGTTTGATCAAAAAAGTGAGGAAGGAATATTTTTTGGTTACTCTTCTAGAAGTAAAGCATTCAAATGTCTGATCAAATCATCTAACAAAATATTGTAAAGTGCAAATGTGAAAATTGATGAATTTGCAAAAAGAAATGATGAAGGAAATTCCAAAGAACCAAAAGATTTTGAAGAATTTGTTTATGTTCAACCGACAAGTCCTAACGAGAAAGCCGCTAAAGAACCTGAAGATTTTATTCAGTTACTGAGTGATGAAGAAGATCATACAGAGCCTACGGAGCCTATATTAGCCAAATATGTCAGAAGAAATCATGCATCAAGTCAAATTATAGGAGATAAGGATGATCCAGTAATGACTGTAGACACCCAAAATTGTCATGTCTAATTAAATAAATATTTTATTTATTTAATTATCTAAGCCTAATTCTTCTATTAATTAAATAAATCCTTATTTATTTAATTAATTCATTTATCTTCTTCTAGCCTTATTTCTCATTTAAATAAATACATTTATTTATTTAAATTATCATTTTCCTAAATTAAATAAATATTTTTATTTATTTAATTGATCTCATTTCTTCTATTAATTAAATAAATCTTTGTTTATTTAATTAATTCATTATCTTTTTCTACCCATGACACATGTCATTCATCTTTTAATTCATACACTACCTACCCCTTTCATTATTTTATTATTTCTTCTACCTACCCTCTAATCCTAGCCGACCTCCTTTTTTACACCTCTTAATCTTATCCCTCCATTTCTTATTGTGTCTTCTATTTAAGGAGATGCTTCCTTCATTATCAAACCCTAATCACTCAGACTAATCGACAATTTGGAGGACCTGACTACACTACGATTCTACTTGCAACCACATTTCGTTCTTTGTTGAGCTCTTGTGCACATAAAAATCTGAGAGCAAATATATCAAGCAAGATCAATGGAGATAGGAAGAATGGAGATCAAAACCCTATTGGACATGTGATGGTATAATCTTTGTGATTTTGTTTTATTTACATTGTCTTAGGTAATCTTCATATGTTATGGTGGATCTTTGTTGTTGTTAGGCTAGGGTTTAGTGGTTGGATTCATTTAGCCTTTCAATCTTGTTATTATTGTATCCATTTTCACCATATACATTTTGACACGCCCGGTGAGACATGGATTTTTCTTAGATCTATATTTTTTTTCAGATTTTTCTAACCCTATATTGCTATTTTGTAAAACAATTTGGAGAATAACCTTGTCCAGCTAGGGTTTTGGACACAAAATCAAGATCTTGGAGAGATTCGATCATATCTCACAAACGGATAGGAAATTTTGCACCAAATTTTTTTTGTAGGTTGAAAAAACTATCAGGAGCTCTAAATCCAAAGTTCAGAATTTTTGGAGTGTATTTTCATTTTCTATTAATTTTTTATTATTTTTCATAAAAAATTAATTTTGAGAGCAAATGAGAGAATTTTTTAGATTTTCTTACATTTTTGGAAATCTCTCATAATTATACATAGAATCTGTTCTTTGTGATTTCAATTTTGATGCAAAATATTTCCCTAAAAATTGGATCTTTAAAAATTAGGGTTTTTCTTTATTTTGATCAGATCTCACAAAGCGGTTCAAATTTTGACATAAATTTTTTTTTTCAGGTCAAGAAAAGTATCAGAAAAATTTAGTACAAATTTCAGATTTTTTGGATTGATTTTGCATTTTCTATGAATTTTTTATGATTTTTCATAAAAAATTTATTTTGAGAGCAAATGAGAGAAGTTTTTAGATTTTCTTACATTTTTGGAAATATCTCAGAATTATACATAGGATCTATTCTTTGTGATTTTAAATTTTATGCAAAATCATTCTTAAAAAATCAAATCTTTGAAAATTAGGGTTTTGCATTATTTTACTCATATCTCACAAACTGCTTAGATTTGTTGCAGAAAATTTTTTGTGCAGGTTTGGAAGACCATAAAGACTCTCCAATAAAAATTTTAGATTTGTTGGATCGATTTTGCATTTTATATGAATTTTTTATGATTTTTCATAAAAAATTAATTTTTGGAGCAAATTAGCAAATTTTTTGGATTTTCTTACATTTCTGGAAATCTCTTAAAATTTTATAGGTGGCCTTTTTTTTATGATGAATTAGGTCTTTGAATTGGTCAACAAAACGCATTGTTGAAGGCCCCTATTTCACAAAATCTTTTGGATCTAAAATTTACCTAACTTGTGTGCTTGCAGGAAGGGGTGATCATTTGAAACAATCCAAACTACTAACAAATCTTTGTTGTAGGTCCTTGGCAAGGGTTTTTAGATTTTTATTGTGTGCCTTGTTTTCATAGACTAGCAAACACTTCCATTAGTGCACTAAAATTGAATCATTGTCTTTTGTGTATTGAGCAATAGACTCTTTTTGTTTAATCTTTAAAGGGCTTGTCTTCCCGTGTGGTCATTAGGACTACTAGTGAGAAGAGAATGACCCAAGTGGTAGTGAGGAAAACCCACCTCATCCGAACCACTATAATCAAATGTATTCATGGTGAAAACTATGAATAACATGTGCTGATTAGTTCATACCGACACTATGTCTCCCCATAAACCCGTTTGATCAAATTTATTTGATCATTTGTAGGGCGTAACCCCTACCGGCTGGGAGATTTCTATATTTATAGAGCTGAAAGTGCCACATGTATGGCCACACGAGCAGATGCCCTTACTAGCACCTTTTTGTTTTAGAAGCCCAAATCCTTCTAGTTGTTGGGGCAGGAGGTTGAACCTTTGGTAGCGGCCCACACACATACGGTTCTTAGTAGAGATACAAAGTTCGCCATGGGGAGTTTTCATGGGGACTGATGCTTGGCTGACCCAAGAAGTGAGTGCCGAGGGTGGAGCCAATGAGGTCAAGCATCTAAGTATCCGCTCTGAATAGTGTAGCCTCGGGGGTTAAACCCCATGTGGGATCAACAACTATTGTCTTGGCCAGCCATAAGAATTGAGTTTGACTTATTTTAAACATTCAAACATTCAAGACCAAACAAAAAAACATTGTGTCTTTTGTGTCTTCAAGTGTATGCAAAACAATTTTACATCAAACAACACACTTTCTTGGAGTCATTTTGAAGTCTAAACACTTGCAAACATTGAGTCCTCAACAACATTGTGTCCTCTTGTCATGAAAAACAGTCAAACATTCAGATTTGGTCACAACCAACAACTTCACAAATTGGAAAAATTTTACAGTCCAGCAAACAAGAGAAATCAGTTTCGGAATACTTGAGCTTCCTAGGTTGTTTCTTCAGGTTTCATCTAGCATTCAACCTATCTTTGGGTCTCACATAGTCCATCATTGCTTCACATCTCATTTTACATTCATACTTGTCTAAACTTGGGTCAAAAGGTCACTTGCTTGTCCTCATCATACTTTGTCAACACACTACATACAACAACACTTTGCTAAGTGGTCCCTCATCAAGGTTTCTTACCTTTGGGTCTCATTTGGTCTTACTTAGAGTCAAGGTCAGCTTACCTCATCAAGAGAAACTATCCTCTCTTTGGAAGTCACACCTACTCTACTACATACATACTTGGTCTTACATTTTGGACATTGCAAGTGCACCTCAGATTCATTTACACTCAATACAACTCTTGGTCTTCCATACTTTTTCCATTTTCATCTAGTCTCTCACATCTTGGTCAATACCTATTTCATCGTTGAAACCCGTCTTCAAAAATCTAGGAGAAAAGCTAAAGAAGTTCAAGAGTCCGCAAACATGAGTTCTTATGAGTATGACAATGATTTATTTTTCAATCCTGAGCACACTACATTGCCTGACATGGATGTTTATAGAAACATTCCAAATGTGGAAAACGCAGACACTACAAACAACAATGCTACACACAATGACAATGTGGACAACTTTTCAATACATTCAATAGATGTAGAAGAATCCATTATGAATCCCCATTTCAATAGATTGGTTGAAGAAATAATGAGGAGGGATAGATAATACTTTTTACACATGATGGCACAAAGTGGAGCCAAGATACCTCATGATTTTGACATGTCTCAACTTATGGAAAACCGACCTTTGCGATAAACTCACTCCAACATGGATCAAAGGAGACCTAATAGTGGAGGAAATAGAGGACCACATATGGTACCTGAATCACCATCAGCTTTGCTTCAAAAACCAGAAGTCCCACATACACATGCTCAAACATATGATACTTACCTTCGAAGACCATTATGGAAGCCTTATGCAGATAGATATGCTCAAGCTATGGATCAACCAAAACAATTGGACATTCAAAGGCATGCTCAAAATTTGGACACAAGGAAACCCCATGTCAAATTTGAGGACAACACAATAGAGCATGACATGCCTGTAGAATATGGTATACATGCGCAAAATAGATATGGGGTTCCTCAACATGAATCTATACCAAGTGCTCCATATATGCCGCATCAATATAGACCTCCTCCATATGAACATGTGTATGATCAATATCATCCATATATGCAATATGCTCCTACTCCAATTGGTGCCTCAAACATGGGGTATGCTTCAAGAAGTCGATCTCCACCTAAGAGCAATTTGGAGCAACAAATCAGGGATTTACAAAAGAAAATGGAGGACATAAATACACCAAAGCCAACATACACAATGAGAGACATATGTCCTTATCCATTTGACAAGAGCATTCCAATGCCTCCATTTCCTGCATACTTTGTGATGCCCTAATTTGACAAGTATAGAGGAAAAGGGGACCCCAAGGCACACATAAGACAATTTTTCACAGCTTGCATTGAGGTAGCGGCAGAAGAAACATATTTGATGAGATTATTCCCACAAAGCTTAGGCGATCAAGCTATGGAATGGTTCTCCCAACTCCCACCTGGTATTAAATCATGGGGTGACTTAGCAGAGGCATTTATCCAACATTTCTCCTACAATATAGAGACAGACATATCAATCACTACTTTGTGCAACACTAAGCAAAAAGAAGGAGAATCTTTTGCATCATTTTTACAAAGATGGAGAAATCTAGCTAGTAGATGCTCTTGTGAAATTCCATAGAAACAAATGGTAGAGATGTTCACACAAAATGTTAACAAAGACATTGGCTATGATTTAAGGAAAGCTTGTTTGTCCACCTTCAAGGATGTCATTGAAAAAGGCTTAGCAACAGAAAAGGTTCTAATTGAACAAGGAGTCATTAAGATATTCAAGGAAAACAAAGATGACTTTAAAGGAAAAGATAAGCCAAGATTTTGGAATAAAAACAAAAACACAGTCAGTGATGGTGTTGTTAATGCCAATACAGTGCGACCCAAATT
Organism: Cryptomeria japonica; assembly: GCF_030272615.1. NCBI lineage: Eukaryota > Viridiplantae > Streptophyta > Pinopsida > Cupressales > Cupressaceae > Cryptomeria > Cryptomeria japonica. Next base: position 36,290,185 of record NC_081411.1, on the reverse strand, counting down.
CATCTTTTCGGAATCAAGTTCTACAAACAATCAAGTGAATACTCAAACAACTTCTAGATCACGAAGGAAGTACACCCCATTGGGAGAACCACTTGAATCAGTCTTCAAAAAGCTTGTGGCAAACAAAGTGATCACAGTTCCAGATTTTCCTCCATATGAACCAAAGGTTAAACCAAATTGGTGGAATGATTATGAGTATTGTGAATTTCATAAGAGCAAGGGTCATAAGACAGGAAATTGTCATCGACTAAAGAATATTGTGCAAGATCTCATTGATAGAGGTGACATTGAGATTGAGGGACATTCATCCAATCAAGAACATGAGATGTTTAAGGAACCATTCCCAAAACATGACAAGGGAAAAGCTAAAGCCATAGATGACCAAACCAACTATACCAGAGCATCCTATAACTATGATTCAACTATCAATCACATCTCGATGGACAATTATGTCTCTACTATTATCATCAAGAACAAAAATCCTAAGAATCCTCCTCAGAGACCCAAGATTGTCCTAAGAGGTGTTGGATCTTCTTCTGAACATACCTCTGAATGTCATGTTACAACTCGTCGAGGTAAAATTACTTTGCCAGGTGCCTCCACTAAAAACACCACTTCTTCATTAACCAAACCTGAGTATGACCTTGTAGAACAATTAGGGAAGACACCCATGCTTATCTCAATCCTTGAGCTCTTACGCATATCCCCCGCACATAAATCCATTCTTGACAAAACTTTGAGAGACACTTCTTGTAAGGAAGTTAAGTAGCGGAAACAACTTCCTACACTAACCTTGAGAGGAGGGTAATGCAAAACTTTTTTAGATCATTACAACAGTTACAGAAAATAGAAATAGATATAATAGCATTCATACCACAACACAATGATTTACGTGGGGAAAACCCTTTCGGGAGAAAAACCCCACCCTCCAAAAGCAGCTCAATATTTTATTCAGCAATCAAAAATAGATTACAAAATACTTGCAGAGCAAGCTCTTCGCAGGAGTAGCACTAATCAGAGATTCAGAGGCAACTCAATAGCCATAAGACTCTTACACTCAACCTCTATCTCACACACCTCATAAATAGGAGATACAATACAAGAAACCGTCAAACGGTATTACAAAACCATGGGCTAAAACCACCCAATAAGGTGTAGCCAACCTTATCTCCCTTCTATGACATGTTAAAGCACACATCAACACGTGTTGCTCCCTTTTACAGCTCATTTATGTATCCGATACAAATTATTTTTCCTATTTCAGGAGTACAAACTTCCGGAGGCCATAACTTGAGAACCGGGTGTCCGATTGACGAACCGTTTGAAGCGCCGGAAAGCTCGCGAAGTGCTCTATCACCTCGTAACCCGCTTCATCGGTTACGGCCACTTTTTAGGGCATTTCGGAGCCTCTAAAGTCCCCAAATTTAAGTTTAAACATTTTATTGCACCCCTCCAAGACGAAAACTTTAATATCTTCAAAACTAGCTGTGACCTTGCGACGCAACTTTACCGGAATGCTTATCTAGCCAACCAGAAGCTTCAGGGAGAGTTTCGCACTATTTCGTGCTCAAATGAAAACTTACTATAAATAGTAACCTCGCATAAATGCAAGGTTGAGACACCATTTTTCCCAACACTTCTGTCCCTACTGATCTGAACGTGGACCAATTTCAAGCCATGGTGGGATACCTATCCATTTCACATTCCCTTACATTCACAGAAGCTGATGATGCCTCCGTAAACCAACCACATAATGCACCACTACATGTTGAAGCCTTTATACACAAACATAGAATAAAGCGAGTCCTAATAGACAGAGGAGCTTGTCTAAACATTTGTACATTGAGCACTATTAAACAATTGGGATATTCCGACAAAGCTGTGAATTCTACAAACAAAATCACCATCAAGGCATATGATGATGATGAACGCTCATCCAAGGGCACAGCCACCTTGCCTCTCAGAGTTGGGCCAGTTACAAAGGATGTGGTTTTTCAAGTACTTGATCTTGATCTCACATACAACATATTGCTAGGACATCCATGGATTCATGAGATGAGAGTAATACCAACTACATATCATTGATGTATCAAGTTTCCACATAATGGAGTCGAAGTGATCGTCAAAGCGGATCCAAATCCATTCATATATTGCAACAATCTGCAACCTCAATCAGAAATAACAATCCCAGTCAATCAAGAAGCTATTCCTTCATCAGCATATGTGGATCCAGAATCATTGAAAGCTTCTACATCAAAACAAGCAGAGATCAAATAAAATTTCAAGATTAAAGACATGGGATGTGGTGAGTATATCTTCCATGTTGATCAACTCCCACTATCTCCTAAGGTATTCAGTCAACAAGAGCAACCTACAAACAATTTGCAATGCCAAGGAATTGGGTGTGAACCACCTAGTGTTGTGGCTACTAAGTCTGAATGCAAAACTCCTCTAGTGGTGCAAGCATCTCTTGATATCAATAGTCGTAAGAGTGGTTCCAACAAAGAATCTATTGAGCATATCGCCAGCCCTCTTGAGAACTCACATAGCTTTACCATTTCATCCACTCATTCCATTTCCACTCCTCTCCCAGACTTGGATCAACAAGAATCACAAAAGCCCTCACTCATTAGGGATCAAAAATCAAGCATTGAAAAGAAAAATCTAAAAGTCAATAATAAAGAAAAGTCCTGTAGTCCAAATCAAAATCAAAAGCTATTGGACTCTGCAAAAATCAAAGTCAAGGATAAAACTCCTATAAAAGAAAAAGAACAAGAGTTGATCTCCCCTAATATCAAAATAACTGGGGGCAAAAGTTCTACAATTTTAAGTCAAAAAGAATACTTGTTGATCCTAAGTCTCCATCATGCTATCCTACTTTCACTTCTTTTCACAGTCATAAGCCTTCATAACTCATCCACATGTTCCACACATCCATTCCCTTTTGGCGATACATCATGGACCTTTAATGGAGCTTCCTCAAGGGACTTTGTTATCAGGGATGCCCAAACTTCTTCAGGTGACACGCATACAGGCCTACGTAGTCCACACACTAGTAATTCTATCTCAGTTCCTTCATCAAGGAAGACAATCACTCGAGCTACACATCATTTGCTCAAGGAACAATGCAGTTACAATCACAAAGTCAAGCCTCACACATTTGAGGTAGGGGACTTAGTTCTCAGAGAAAATCCTAAAAATTAGCAAGACAGAGAGAAGAAGAGCAAGTTCAAACTAAATTGGCTTGGTCCTTACATCATTACAGCAGCATATGGATCTAGGGCATATTAACTCTCAACTACAGAAGGTGAACCTTTGGAGGATCCTATCAACAGCATGCACCTTTGCAGGTTCTACACATAGCTCTTCGGAATATCCTAATTGAAAAATACAAAAAAATTATAAAAACAAAAAAATCGTTACTTGGTGAAAACCTGGCAAACAGGCGCCTTGTGACAACAAAAAAAATTGAAAAATAAAAAAAGTAAAGAGAAATAATTTCTTCCAATGGTGAAAACCACTTCAGTGGCACCCTAGGCAAGTACCATGGTGAAAACTGGGTCACCAGCACCATGCGTAGAGACATTGCTCCTCCCTCCTTCAGGATTCTCTTTCATCCTTTCACTTTGCACACACTCACAACCTATTCATCCATAATAAACTTACCCATTCCCATCATGGCTTGTTATTGATCTACCCAAGATTGGTTAGCCATTCATAATAAACCTCCCTTTCCATCCATAATAAATCAGATCCTATCTATGGCTAAGGAAAAATCCTGCGTCTAGTAATGGGTGTGGAACTGAGAACATCACATGTTTCGAGGAGTACAGTTTCTTCCAGTGTCCTTCAGTCTATCTGCGCACAATCTGCAATAAAGCAACATTTGCATCACAGATCCGCAATAAAATTTCATCTTCTCCGCAATAAGGTATCAGCTTCATGGATTTAGTTAGTTTCAGATGAGACAGCAGCAACAATGAGCTTCAACAAATCAAATCTTTCAACAGACTCAGACAACATATGGTTCAGTGCTATCTATCCTTTTTGTGAAAGTAAACATTATGACCACAATCAAATAAGACTTATACAAGTGACAAGAGACACTACACTTGAGGACTACAGTGGATGTTGGTGTCGAGTCTTGGTTTTCTTTTGATTTTATCTTTTGGTGACATGTCTTTTAGCTTTTCCAGGATGTCTTTGACTAGAGATTCTATCTCCAGGATGTCTTTGACTAGAAAGGCGAGGATGGGGTATCGTCACCTATTTGCATTTGCTGTCTGTGGATTGTCTCTTAGTAATGCTATGACTTGTCCAAGGATATGAGGACACTGTGAGTCTAGTATGAACTGGGGCATTCCTTGTTTGTGACTGTCTTATCTCCATGCAAATGGGTACAATGACTTTCTGGGTTAAACATATGCCTCGATTGTCATAACCTACTTGCCATAATAAAGCTCAATGATGATAACGCACAAGAAGCTCTTTCACGTTCATATCTTCTATCTTTCATCCCCCTTTCTTGATTGACTTCCATCGTCCTTCTTGAGTCCGCGTAGCTTGCTATCACATGACTGAGTATAATGACACACCAAAAACATTTGCATTTCATGTAGTTTACACCTGCATTACCACATATAAGCATTTCACACATACATATGGATATCACAACTGCATCACATCCTGCACACAACACCTGTTAGCACAATTTACATTTGCATTATCATATTCATCTGCATTACATACATTCACATTTGCATCATGCATACACATATAAAACATAAAAGAACAAAAATATATTGCATTGCATCATATACATATTTGCATCCATATCATAAGCATCACATAAGAACATCTCATCACATAGGTACACATGCATATAGCTGCCGCAAAAATGAATCATCTCATATATATAATCAAAAGTGTCATGATACAATGATGTCAAAATCATATGGCTACAATCACCCGCAGGAGTCTACATCATCATACAAAATGGTACAAAACTGATACAAAGGAACCCACTGATAACTCCTGCCAACATTGTTGGTAGTGCTAATCCTGTCCATGTCATGGTATCCCATGCCACATTTCCCACCCTCATCTCCAGTCCTGGATCCTAGAACACTCGTCTCAGTGCATCCCTGTCTCCGTCTTGATCATAGGGTACTAACTCCCCATCGATCGGTATCTGCAAAATCCTGTATACATCCTCCAAGGTGACTGTCATCTCACCCATTGGCAAATGCAAACTACAAGTCTCTGAGTGCCATCTCTTAGCCAGTGCAGTCAGCAATCCCATGTTCGCCCGAAACTCAGGCACATACAAAATGTATCTCAATCCCATACCCTCAATCGCTGCTCGGTCCTCAAGTGTCAACTCAGATCGCAATCTCTGTGTCAACGGGAATCTCTCCCATGACTCTAGCATCAGCAAATACTCCTGCAGTCAAGCAACTCAATCATGTCAGTTATAGTGGCATTCACTGTTTATCACAAAATGCTACTCGCTATCTAAATGCATATGGCTATCTACCCTAGTGACACTCACTGTTCATCACAAAGTGTTGCTATTTATCCTAGTGGTACTCACTGTTCATCACAAAGTACTACGTGTGTGACACTCCCTGTTCATCAAAAAGTGTTACTCACATTTGCACTCCTTGTTCATCACAAAGTACTATGTGTTTGGCACTCCCTGTTCATCACAAAGTGCTTCTCATACTTTAAGTACTCCCTGTTCATCACAAAGTACTCTATCTTGGTACTCACTGTTCATCACAAAGTGCCTTGATCTATCCTAGTCTTCCTAGAGGACCTGCTTGAGTGTATCCTCTCAGTAGCTTATCCAATCGACAGCGTATGTTCATCACAGAACTGTCGATTTGACCTAGAAGACACAAATTCACATTTTTTGGACACAAACATGCTTTCCTGACATAAACACGCATTTATTACATTACCTAGTATGCATTAATGACAATAATAAATGCATCAAAGTACGAGGAGGTTTTGTGGTACTCACCGGCTCTCCTGCCTCCGCTAGCCTCTAGAATCGGTGAACACGGTCGAATCTGTGAACAAAAGCCATCGCTGTTGACTGTTGCTGCTTTATTTTCGCTCTGCACTATGCTCTTGTGAATGTGTAGATGATAATGAGGATGTATTTTCCCCCGTGGTCTATCTTATAGCCTACCCTAGCCCTCGCATTCATTTCCCGAGTCAGTCTTCGTTATCCCGTGACTCTGTCACTTTATCCGGTCAATCCATTCTATCCCGTCTTTCTTATCGAGAGATTGTCTGTGATCTTTTCAAACATTTTCATCCAATCTCTCGAGGGGGCATATCATTCCCATACTGGGGCAACTCTGTATCAGTTCATATTATCTTCTTTGAAACAACGCGACAAGCCGCATTGTCTCAAAGAGGGGCAAAATGTAGACACCCAAAATTGTCATGTCTAATTAAATAAATATTTTATTTATTTAATTATCTAAGCCTAATTCTTCTATTAATTAAATAAATCCTTATTTATTTAATTAATTAATTTATCCTCTTCTAGCCTTATTTCTCATTTAAATAAATACATTTATTTATTTAAATTATCCTTTTCCTAAATTAAATAAATATTTTTATTTATTTAATTGATCTCATTTCTTTTATTAATTAAATAAATCTTTGTTTATTTAATTAATTCATTATCTTTTTCTACCCATGACACATGTCATTCATTTTTTAATTCATACACTACCTACCCCTTTCATTATTTTATTATTTCTTCTACCTACCCTCTAATCCTAGCCGACCTCCTTTTTTACACCTCTCAATCTTATCCCTCCATTTCTTATTGTGTCTTCTATTTAAGGAGATGCTTCCTTCATTATCAAACCCTAATCACTCAGAGTAATCGACAATTTGGAGGACTTGACTACACTACGATTCTACTTGCAACCACATTCCGTTCTTTGTTGAGCTCTTGTGCACATAAAAATCTGAGAGCAAATATATCAAGCAAGATCAATGGAGATAGGAAGAATGGAGATCAAAACCCTATTGGACATGTGATGGTATAATCTTTGTGATTTTGTTTTATTTACATTGTCTTAGGTAATCTTCATATGTTATGGTGGATCTTTGTTGTTGTTAGGCTAGGGTTTAGTGGTTGGATTCATTTAGCCTTTCAATCTTGTTATTATTGTATCCATTTTCACCATAAACAATGACAAGGAACAAACTAAGACAAAACACATGTCTAATATCTGAATTTGAACCGAGAATAGTAAAAGAGGTATTTAATAGTGAAGATTGGGTAAATTCTATGATAGAGGAGATTGATCAAATCGAGAAGAATGACACATGGACATTGGTCCCAAGACCAAAGGACAAAAATATAATCGATACAAAATGGATTTTCAAAAACAAATTAAATGAAAAAGGTGAGGTCATTCAGAACAAAGCAAGACTAGTTTGCAAAGGTTATGCTCAAGAAGAAGGAATAGATTATGGTGAGACTTTTGCACCTGTGGCTAGACTTGAGGGAGTGAGAACATTGTTGGCATATGCTACTTTCAAGAATTTCAAGGTATATCAGATGGATGTTAAATCTGTATTTTTGAATGGTATACTAGATGAAGAAGTTTACATTGAACAACTTGAAGGATTTGTTGAAAACAAGGATAAAGATCAGGTATGTAAGCTGAACAAAGCTTTATATGGTCTCAAGCAAGCACCTAGAGCATGGTATGAGAGATTTCACTCTTACTTAATCAAGATTGATTTTATAAGAACAAGTGAAAACAGTAATATGTACATGAAGAATGATAAGGACAAAGGAACACTGATCTCAACCATATTTGTTGATGATATTATCTTTTGTGGAACTGATTCTCTATGCAAAAATTTTGGTAATGAAATGAGCAAAGAATTTGAGATGTCACTAATTGGTGAGATAAAGCATTTTATAGGTTTACAAATATTGCAAATGAAAGATGAGATTTTCATTACTCAATCCAAGTACATAAAGGAAATCTTGAAGAAATTTGGAATGGAGGATTCAAAACTGGTAAGTACTCCTATGACTACTAACTATAAACTGTCAAAGAATGATGAATCTGCATCTGTTGATGAGACACTTTACTGATCCATGATTGGAAAGTTGCAATATATTGTTCACAACTGGCCGGATGTAGCACATGCAGTAGGTATAGTTGCAAGATTTTCTGCAGATCCTAAAGAAACCCATATGACAGAAATCAAGTGAATTTTTAGATACCTAAGAGGAACTAAAGATTATGGTTTAGTATATGAAAAGGGAAATGATTTTGATTTGAAATTTTATACTGATGCTGATTGGGCAGGAAACATTGATGACTGGAAAAGCACAAGTGGTGGAGCTTTCTTCTTAGGAAACAAACTAGTGAGTTGGCTTAGCAAGAAACAAGGATGCATTTCACAGTCAACAGTTGAAGTTGAATATGTCGCTGCCATATTGAATTGTACCAACATAGCATGGATCAAACAACTATTGGAAGGTATAAATGAAAAGGTTACCGAGCCAGTAACTATATTCTGTGATAATACTAGTGCCATTAACATTTCAAAAAATTTGGTAATGCACTCTAAGACAAAACATATCTCTATAAAGTATCATTATCTCAGAGAAGAATGTTGTGCTAGAATATATTAGTTCAAAAGAGAAAATTGCAGACATCCTCACAAAACCACTACCAAAAGACACTTTTGAGTATCTTAGAAGCAAGTTAGGGGTCCTACCCCTATCTTCTATTCACTGACAGAGTTTGGTGACAGTATCAATTAAGTGAATCTATAGAATATTATTTGTGGATTGATGCCGATTTATGCACTTTAGGAGATTTTCTAAAAGTGTGCAGGAATAGAAACAAGTTGCTCTGATTGAGTCTGAAATGATACATGTGTAAAACAGTGAGGCAATCACTTCATAGGAGAAGGAACCCTGAATTTAGTTTTCTTTTTGGCATTGTTGTCAAAGGGGGAGAAGACTAAATGGAGCAGATAACTGAAGTCTACTAACAGGGGGAGAAAACTTCAGAGAAGATTTCAAAATGAAGAAGTTGATACAACAATCCGAATCAATTAAATCAAATCAAGTTGGTTTTGCCATCAATGCCAAAGGGGGAGATTGTTGGCATTACAGTAGAATGAAATATTGTTGGCATTTCAATAAGGATATTGAGAAGGTTATTGAAGACTATTGATATAACTGAAGAAGGATGATAACTGTCTTAATAATATTATTTTGTCATTGATGTCAAGAAATTGATTTTCTGATTCAGTATGATGTTGCCATATCTTGAGAAGTATGTTTCGATGAATATTAAGAATTCGGTAAGTGACACCGAAAGAATATGATAATAAAGGGGAGAAATGAGTTATTCAATGGGCAAATATTACCAAGTTAAACAATGATAAGATCATGTTGTTTTGATTGTTTTGATATCCTAAATATGATGTTTAATATTGTACTATGTCATCGAGCAAAGGAACCTAGTCAGTAAACCCTAAGGTTATCGATATTGGTTAATGAAGGCAGAATGTCTATCGAGTGAAGTTCAGTGTTAACCGAGTAACAACTGAGTTATAGCATAATGCATTGGACAAATACAAGCATTATTTAATGAAGGATACTGATGAGATGGATTTAATTAAATGATTGGTACGCCGCACATGAAGTTTTTTAAGGATCTATGGCAATAGAAGATCGGCAGGAAGATCTACAGCTCAAATTGAACCGCAATAACCTTGTGCAAGTTCCAAGAAAGGAATGAAAGTCCCTAGGCAAGGTAAAACATTTTTCAGATCGAAGGATATAATGAACCTGGTCAAAATTGAAGATCTGATGGCTAAGATTGATCATGGAAAATGTGATCAAGGAGATTAAGTGGTTAGAATTGTTTATAAATAAGGAATTGTTGATAAACAATATATGTGAGCAATTGTAAGCACAGGGATGCTACATAGTAATTACCGAGCACAGAAGCTTGAAAACCTATTTTGAATAACAGAGTAGGAAGCCCAGCAAGCCCTACAAGAGACAAGATAAGTCTTATGACAAGATTGTTTTGAGCAAATAGAATCTGCTTTAGCATTTCAGATGTGAAGTTGCAAATATATTTTATTACTGTTGTTTATGTTGTAAGTGACAGAAAATCTCTTAATCGAGTGGACTTAACAGTCTTATTTGTAAATCCTCTAGCAAGGTAACATTCTAAATGAGTGTTTGAAATCCTTTGACAAGGTCACTTCTAACAAAGTGAAGATCCTAACAGATCTAAGGGAAATCCCTTAGCTGGGTCACATCTAGCAATGTGTTTGTAATCTTTAACAAGATTTTCTTTTAACCAAGCATACTCTAGAAGAGTATATTTCTTAGTGGGTTCAAAATCCCACAGTGGTTTTTCCCTATTTGGGTTTCCACATTAAATCTGGTGTTATATGTGTTATGATGATCATGTGTTGATAACTCAGTATGTTTCACAGTTTTGATATATAGTTGAAGTATATGTTACCGAGGTTGAATCTGTTGAGTATATTGAAGATTAAGTTTGTATGATTCATCCCCCCCCCCTCTCATCTTACTATCTATTGACTTAGAGCTTTACTATTGGCATCTATACTTAACATCCCCTTCATTTTCACATTATTTTTGTGTCACTTTCCGACATGTTTATACTCATCAAATCATACTCTTTAAGATATGGCAACATCATACTGAATCACAAAATCAATTGCTTGACATCAATGACAAAATAATAATATTAAGACAGTAATCATCCTTTATCAATAATATCCAACAACCTTCTCAATATCCTCATATCAACAAACTTATTGTAATGCCAACAATCTTCCCTTAATCCCAACACATAGTGCAACTTACCAATCATTGATTGGTACTCTTTCTCATTCACCAACATTGAATCATCTTCCTTACTTAGTTTACGGCTGGTCACCATCAATGTACCAACTGGTTTTCTCTCCTCCATGCCAAAGGTCTTCGATACCTCTTTGACGTACTTGGACTGGGTAATAAAGATACCCTTTTTCATTTGTTGAATCTGTAAACCAATGAAGAACTTTATCTCTCCAATCAGAGACATCTCAAACTATTTCTTCATTTCATCTGCAAAAGCATGACTCATTTTGTGATCTCCTCCAAAGATTGTGTCATTTACAAATACTTCAAAGATCAGAATCTGATTACCATCAGATTTTAGGTAGATGTTGCTATCCTCACTTTTTCTCTAAAATCCTATCTTCACAAGATGAGAGTGTAACCATTCATACCATGCCCTAGGTGTTTGTTTTAATCCATACAGGGCTTTGTGTAATGTACACACCATGTTTATATCTTCTTATAAATCAAACCCATCCAGTTGCTCAATGTAGACTTCCTCTTCTAGGATTCCATTCAAGAATGCAGACTTCACATCCATCTGATAAACCTTAAATCCCTTGAATGTTGCAAATGCAAGTAGCATTCAAACATCTTCTAATCTAGCCACAGGAGCAAAGGTTTCTCCATAGTCTTCTCCCTCTTCTTGAGCATATCCTTTGCATACAAGTCTTGCCTTGTTCCTTACAGCTATGCCTTCTTCATTTAGCTTATTCCTAAAGACCCATTTGGTACCTATAACATTCATGTGTTCTAGTCTAGGTACCAAGGACCATGTTGCATTCTTTTCTATTTGTTCTAGGTCCTCTTCCATTGCCTTAATCTAGTCTTCATCTGTAAGTGCTTCTCTGTAAGCCTTGGGCTCAAATTCAAAAATCATGCAAGAGTTTTCTTTTACCTTTCTTCTAGTGAGTATCCCTGCATCTTTATCTCCTATGATTTGTTTCGGATCATGATGTAGTTTCACATACCTAGGAATGACTCTAGCTGGTTCTGCTAGTTTTTCCTCTTCTTCTTCACTAACCTCTTCTTCTTCACCTACTGTAGCTTCTACTGGTACAATAACACTGATATCTTTACTAATTTCTTTCTTAACCAGTTCCTAGAAGGCTATACCCGGTTCATCTTCCACTTCCTCACTGCAGGTTTCCTCAAGTTCCTCAGGTGATTCATCAACCCTGACATTGATACTCTCAACAATTTTCTATGTTCTATTGTTGTAGCATTTGAGAGATTTTCTCTTAGTGGAATATCCCAGAAATATTCCTTCATCACATTTAGCATCAAACTTCCTTAGATGCTCACCTCTCTTGATGTAACACTTACTACCAAATACTTTAAAATAACTCACAGTAGGATTTTTTCATGTCCAATACTCATAAGGAGTTTTAACTCTACCTTTCTTGATGAGTACCCGGTTCATAGTATAGACTGCAGTGCTCAACGTTTCTCTCCAAAAAGTGTGAGCAACCTTTCCTTGGATCAACATTGTTATGACTACTTCAACTACAGTCTTGTTATTCCTTTCTGCTATGCCATTCTGTTGTGGTGTCCTTGGGGTAGATAACTGCCTCTTGATACCGCTATCTTCATAGTACTTGTTGAATTCATCAAAAGTGAATTCATCTCCTTGATCGGTTCTTAGGTATTTTATCTTTTGACCACTTTCCTTCTCTACTAATACTCTAAAGGCTTTGAACTTTCCAAATGCCTCAGACTTGTCTTTCAAGAATGTAACCCAAATCATTCTTGAGCAGTCATCAGTAAGAATCATGAAATACCTATCTCTCTGAATACTTCTAAAAAGGCTTACCTTTGAAAGTTGAGGAAGACATCTTCCCAAGTTGACAATCTCTGCACAAATAATTCTCTGGTTTGTTCAGCAAGGGTAATCCTCTTACTGCCTTGATCTTACTAGCCTTCTCAATATTATCAAAGTTCATATGACAAAGTCTCCTATGCCATATCCAACTGTCATCAAACTTCTCCATCAGACACCAACTTATCTTGGCATTCAACTAAAACAGGTTACCTCTAGTCTTCTTACCAGTGGCAATAAGTTCACCACTTTTTCCAATTATACTGCATACTCCACCTTTGAACTCCAGAATGAGTCTTTTATCATTTAGCTAAGCAACACTCAACGAGTTATGCTTAAGACCTTCTACCCAGTAGACATCATCTACACTGCTCTTTCCATTTGGTGTGATGGATCCTTTTCCTTTAACCAAGCTTGGTGCATCATTTCCAAATCTGACAACACCTCCATCATATTCTTCTAGAGACAAAAAAAAATTTCGATCACCAGTCATGTGGTGAGAACAACCACTATCAATTATCCATTCATTAGAGTTGTCAATGTGAGAGATAAGTGCTTTCTTGTCAAACACTTCTTCCTTCAAAGCTACAAACACTATGTCCTCATTCTCTTCATCCTCAAATTCTTTGTTAGTGACACCTTCATCTATTGCAACAAGACAATGTCTTCTATTTCATCCTTTATATTTTCTAAACCTCTCCGGTTTATTCTTATTGTCATTGTTAGGACAGTTAATAGCTATATGTCCTATCTTATTGAAGGAAAAACATTTTAAAGGAATCTTACCTCTGTATTTTCCAGTTCCTTTTGGAAGTCTCTTGGCAATAAGAGCTTCAAATTCCATCAGAATCTCTTCATCATCCATACCTCTGCTTTGCATGGATTCATAACTAGTACTTGCTTCTTTTCATTTTTTGGTTGGTGCAATAGATGCTCTAAAAGTTGACTCAGTCTTCTAAATACTGCCATCATGGCTATCAAACTCATATGCAATTAACTTTGCAATGATAGAGTCTAAGGATACCTTGGTTTTGTCAATAGACCTTAGTTCCTAAATAGCAGCAATTATGATTGCATAGACTGGTAACAATGTTCTCAAGACTTTACTGACAACAGTGGCATCATCAATGGTTCCACCAGTGCTCTTGATATCTTCATCAACAGTTTTGATTCTTATACAATATTGTTGTATGGTCTTACCTTCAACCATCCTCATGTCCTCAAATTTTCCTCTAAGGCTTTCTTCCTTAGCTTGATTTACATGCTCATCACCGCTATAAATAGTTTCCAATGTGTCCCATACATCTTTAGGATTGTCCTTATCTTGTACATCAATGAACTCAATATCAGACAAACTACTAATAAGGGCTTCCATGACTTGTCCATTTAATTGAATCTCTCTTTTCTAATCATTGGTTAAAGTTCCAATAGGAATTACATAGATATTCTCAACATAACTCTAGTGATGAGCACCCAAACTCTTGATATAGATCTTCATTCTGTCCTTCCATATATTTTGAAGTTATCTCTATTGAACTTAGGACCTTCCCTCTTCATCATTAAGGAAAGATCTTCTACGTCAAGCGGTTAAACTTATATCACTGAAGACCTGGAGTAGCTCTGATACCAATTGATGAATAATGATGAACAATAGATACCCTAACTGGTACTGAGGAGGGGGTTGAATCAGTACATACAAAAACTTCTCTTCAACTTATCAAGTTAAAACAATGCTAACTAGTTATCTTCATTACTAAACTTCACCATGGAAATACTAGTTAAACATAGTAAAACTTAACCCTTCAGTTATATCCAATACTTGATAACTACTTCACCCAAAAACATATGCAAGTGGTGTGTCAACAATACCATAACCATTAGCTCTGCATGCATAATCACTTAAACAAAAGATAAAAATGCACAACTCATAACACATAGATTTTTCACGTGGAAACCCAAATGGGAAAAACCGCGGTGGGGATGAATACCCACAAGACTTTTTTGAACTCTTTTGAAGCTCTCTCTGTTAGGAGCCTAGTCTGGTTAAATATTTTACAATAAGGTTCTTCTAGGAACCGATCCTGCTAAAGATCACCCAATTAAGGGATGGCTATATACACTATTAAAGGTTGAAACCCTGTGAAAGGTTACCTTGCTAGAGGATTTTAAAGAACTCAATGAACTTGAGTCACTTGGTTAAAGGATTTATAGTAAGCATGTTAAAGCTACCCGACAAAGGGATTTTCCTTCTGTTGAAATGGTTAGAAGACAACAGGTAAAGCTCTGATCTGATAAAAACAATATATGCTATGGCAAATCCTTTTCAGTTCCTCTACTCTGCAATCACACTCTATAGTGTTCTTTCTCTGGTCTGGAAAGTATCTCATCACTCGGATACACACACAACATTTGCCAACAATCTACAATAACAAACATCATCGATCTTATAGACAACAATTAGGTCAGTAGCATAAACCCTAAACCTTAAGCATTTTAGGTTTATAATACAAGCGGTCCAATCCTGACCATACAAACGCTTTGCATAGAGCAATACAATTTCAAATAGATCACCAGATAATCTGCATCATCCATTCTTCACAACTCATAGAAATCAGTAACTCATCACACTTTTTTCTCATACCGCTAAGAAGAATGTTCATTCCTGAGGTAGACATTTAATGCAGTCAATCTTTCACATGTAAAATCCTCAAGGAAATCCTTCACGTGCACAAAGCTAACATGGCATCATGATTTCATCTTCATCTCTTAGCTACCTCATCACATGATGTCATCGGTTGCATCGTACTACCGAAATTGCCAAACCAGAAACCCTAGAGCTGAGACTACCAACTGATAGTCACACTTAGTGAAACCCAAACACTGGCTCACTGCATCTCTTCATACTAGTTCACCAACTTCTTCCAATCTCCATACTGGTTCACTTGCACTTATTGACATCAATGACAACATACATTATCATCATATCAACATGTCGGTTCATCATATGCCAACATGAACAAAAGTAGAAAATCATAATAAATTTTAATCATATTAAATCTTATTAAACTATGAAATGAGATAAAATAAAGCATTCAAGAAGGTCATGAGCCACAGCCTACTCATTTGGGATTTGAATGCAACAGGTGTCCCATGTCTATGACATCTAAGATGACGACTATAGAGAAACAAAGTTTTAGAAAAGAAAGAAAAGTTTAATTAATGGCCACACAATTGAAACCTTATAAAAAAACTTAAATATATTGTAGACCATATTATTTTCATGACATTCCAGTCCAAACTCTGCTGTTAATGTGGCTCCATTTTAGAATCTTCACATCTATATCATTTTGAACTCATCCAAATTAACACTCCTTGATAATTTTTTAATATATTCAACATATTTTACTTTTTTGTTAGATGTCTATGAATGTTTTGAAACCCAATGCTCAATGAAAAACTGAAAATGTGAATTAAATGGTTGTTATACTCTACATGTTTTTATTGTTGTTTTCATCATTATGTGGGGCAAATATTTTCAATCTCTTTTTATTGTTAATTGCAATTATTTATTGGGCTTAGGTAACATCTATGATTCATTTATTTATTGATTTGTAAACACAAGTCATTAATCTTACACTCTAATGTATCCTATCCTCGTTGTGCCACAACCTTGTATATATCTTAATCGATTTCCTATATATATTATAAATGATAATTAAATCACTCATGAAAAGGAAGTTGCTTGATTTTTTTTTCTTTCTAAGGACCTATATAGCTTTAAAATATAGAAAGGTTTTGCACTAAATCTAATCTTGAAAAGATAAAAAAAGGATATAGGAATAGAAGAACCAAAATATGCTTTTAGTTCAATTGTTTTTGGGATATTTCTATTAACTCTTGTGTGAAGCTTTTTTTTCTTAGTATAGAGTGATTGTATACTTCTAAGTTTTCAGATGTGTGATTTCTAATTTCAATTTGTTCTCATCTTTATCTCCTAGTGAATTTATATTAATTATCTTCTTCCCTCTCATTCAAGTTGCTTTGTCTTAATGAGAGATACTTCCTAAATGATTCAAGTTAAGCATGCAAAATTTTCAATGAGTATTTGACAAAAAATTCTATCTATCTTCAAGTTTTCATCGAAATTTGGTTCCTTAGTCCTTTTATCTATTGAATTGTCAACATTTTGGCCACCCTTCTTACAAATATTACTAAATATTGTCCATTGAAAACATCTCAAACTCTCATAAAGCTTTCTAAAATATACATTTTTCTCTCTTCGAATCTAGAACAATATTTTTCCAAACTTTAAACACTTTAAATGCACCTACAAACTACTATTGCACGTGCACACAATATTTACAATTTTACATTTTTTGTTTCCAAACTAAAGCCACATTGCATGAAACTAATCTCCTGCACATAATGTTGATATTTGTTTACCCATTTTTGTTGGCCCCCTTTCCTTCTTATTTCTCCCATTTCTCTAGTCCACATAAATTCTATTTTTCTATTTTTATTGTTGTCTTCATATTTATTTTTAATTCTACTAATACTATCAAACAATGGTTGAATGCGTTGAAGATGAACAAAGTATTAATGAGAATTTATTAATCTCTCCTCTTTATATGCATATATTAATTTTGGTTGACTTTACTAAAGAAGGGAGTCGTAAAATAGATGTTGAATAAATAAAGCTCATGCTTCTTACATAGATAAAACATCATTTGAATTTATATTTTTATTTGTACCAATATATTTGATTTTGGTTTAAAAGTTTCAGTAAAATAATATATTTCTACATCATTTAAAATTATAAGCTATAACATTAATTTGAATATTAAAAATATAATCTTCACAACAAAGATTAATATATGTGTTTCAATGGATTCTATGAGATTGGACAAGTAAAATGGCATAGAATATATAAGGATTAGGTATGAGTTTTCCCTTTATTTAAACTTAGTATTAAAACAGTACAATATAGGCCAAAGAGAAATAACATTAGACAAGTAAAATGGCACAAAATATCTAAGGATTAAGTATGATTTTTTCCTTTCTTTAAACTTAGGATAAAAATAGTACAATATAAGCCATGGAGAAAAAATACTATAGAAAATTAAGTTCACTAGTTGTATTGAGGAAAAAGGTTGCAAAACAACATATCTAGAAAACTGATTAGGATTATTTGTAATAGTTTATAGATCAATTACCTATCAACAAAAAAGTTACCAAATTATGAAGATCTTAGAATAGTCCATCTCTTGTCAATTAAGAAAAGTTAGTGATTCACAACTTTAAAGTAATCTGCTTCAAAACTAGATTAAACCTAGGAAAGATAACTACTGAGGAATACAAAAATATTCATCAATGACTCGCAACTTTAAACTAATCTACTTCAAAAGTGGATTAAATGTGGAAAAGATCACTACTCGGGATCATTTAAACTAATCTAGTTCAAAACTAGATTAAACCTAGAAAGGATCACTACTAAGGAACACAAAAATATCCATGGATTCATAACAAATTCTCATATTTAGATCTTCAAGAAAGGATAAAGTGTTAAGACAATGTAAAAAAATATGATAAAATGAAAACAAAAATCTCATTCTATCATATAAGCAAAATTTCAACACAGAGGATAAAACTAGGGTTTAACACTACTCGTATTCTGACACAATGAAACTATAATAATATAAGAGTAGTTTTTGTGTCTTCTCACCTTCCTATTGCAAATGAAATGAATGGCTTGCCTAATCTCCTCACACAACTTTGCCTAGAAATTCTCACAATAATGCAAAAAAATAATTTAAACATTTAATAATGTAGGGAAAGTGACTTAAATAGTGCATGGTTGCATGTACAGCCACAATAATGCACCTAAAATGACTTAAATAGTGCATGGACAACTAACTCACATTATTGTTATAAATTGTCAAAAAGATAGATTACAATGAATATTGTCATGTCTATTCTATCTCAAATTCAATTGCAATAGACAAAAACAATTATTTATCCTCCCATGTGCAGCAATATAAATTTTCCATGCCAACTCAAAAGAGAAGACTCTAGAAATACTAAAAACATCTAGTCAGCACTTTGTATTTGGCTTTTCCACTTGAACTAGTATTTCATAAAGAATACTTCATGCAAGTGCTTTATGCAATGCACACATCAAGACAACTGGTGGCATTGTTATCAATTAATGACATAACTTTATTCACTATCCTTCATATGAAATATTCAATATCAAGATCTAATGTTGATAGGATAGGCAATTCTAATAAAAAACATTAGGTGATTAGAAGATTTAAATAAGTTAGTTTTATTGAATGAGTAAATATTATGAGATAAGTAAAGTCTAATATGAAATTAAATTATTAAAATATTATATTAAATATTAATATTAATTTATATAAGTAAAAATGACTTTGAACAAAAGAAATCATAATAAAGTAATAAAATTAAATAATTAGAAAATATCATATTAGTAAAATTTTACAATTATTATTGTAGAGGTGAATTGTTGAAATAGGATTTAAATGTTATTAAAGAAGCCATTAAAATGAGAGTTAGAGGAAAATTAATTTTATCTTATTAAATACAAAATATGAATATTATTCTTTAAAATATTCAAATTAGAGTTAGTTCATTATTATAAAGTTAAGTTGTTCAAATAAAATTTACATATATCAAAGAAATTCTATTAAAATTGGAGTCAAGTAAAATTAATAGTAATTGAATGTAGACATATTATAATATTTTGGCTATTCTTCTTAGATTGGTAGTTGAAATAGAATAGTTTACAATATGTGAATTATTTTTGCTATTGGTTAACATTAGCACAATTATCAAGAGATTTCTAGATTTGATTGTGTCAAAGATTTTTGCATCAATGTTTCGAATCACACTCCGTGATCCATCATCAGGATGAAGAGAGTCAAATAAGATGAACAGTTGCAGACTTGGAATAAATAGCAAGGATTGGAGAAGGGTGCACGAAGAACGAGAAACCAAGAAGGTCAAACCTAAACAGAAGGACAAAAGAGGAAATAAAATAAAAACACAAGACAGAGAGAATAAAGAAAGAGAAAAATAAAAACAAAAAAAAATGCCCATAAATATCTGAACATATACATACCTATGAATATATGTAGATATATACATCCACACATATATACATATACATATATATGTGTAAATATATGGATAAACTAAAAAGGGGAACAAGAATATAAATGCAGATAAAAAATAAGAAAACAAAAAATATAAAAGAACAAGCAACATAAATGTTGAATATATATATATATACATACATATATATATATATATATATATATATATATATATATATATATATATATATATGTATATATATATATATGTATATATATATATATATATATGTATATATATATATATATGTATATATACATCTATATGTATATACATGTATATATACATCTATATGTATATACATGTATATATACATATATATGTATATATATATATATACATGTATATATATATACATATTTATATACATATATAAAATATATGTATAAAATATATAAACATATAAACATATAAATCAGAGAGAGCATATATATATATATATATGCTAATATATACGCAAGCAAATAGGAACAAAAATAAGCAAAAGAATACCCCCACCCCCACAAACAAAGAAAAGACAAGACCTCAGCTATGAACCACACGCAAAAAATGGAAAATCTAAACTAAGAAAAAAGCAAACAAAAAACAAAGATAAATGTCAAAAATAAAAAATAACAAAAAATAACACAAAAAAAAAATACGAACACCAACACACGAGGGAAGAAAAAATGAGAAGGGGACCCAAAGGATAAAAAGAAGAAAGACCAAGGTGAAGGAGGGCCAAGACACGGGGGGGGGGGGAGGGGAGGGAGGGGAGAAACTAGAAGAAGGAAGAGAAGAGAACGAGAGGAGGAAACAAAGAGAGGGAAAAAACCAAAGGCTAAGGGGCTGAGAGAGGAAGAAGGGAAAGGAGGAGGACTATCTGAGCTTAGACTATCTTTCTTCTTTTTATCCTTTGGGTCCCCTTCTCATTTTTTCTTCCCTCGTGTGTTGGTGTCCATGTTTTTTTTTTTTTGTTATTTTTATTTTTGACATTTATCTTTGTTTTTTGTTTGCTTGTTTCTTAGTTTAGATTTTCTATTTTTTGTGTGTGGTTCATAGCTGAGGTCTTGTCTTTTCTTTGTTTGTGGGGGTGGGGGTATTCTTTTGCTTATTTTTGTTCCTATTTACTTGCATATATATATGCATTCCTATATATATATGCTCTCTCTGATTTATATCTTTATATTTTATATATTTTATACATATATTTTATATATGTATATATTCATATGTATACATATATGTATACATCTATATATTTACATATATGTATAGATATACATATATACATGTGTATATATATACATACATACATGTATATATCTATATATATATATATATATATATATTCAACATTTTTGTTGCTTGTTCTTTTATATTTTTTGTTTTCTTATTTTTTATCTACATTTATATTCTTGTTCCCCTTTCTAGTTTATCCATATATTTACACATATATATGTATATGTATACATGTGTGGATGTATATATCTACATATATTCATAGGTATGTATATGTTCAGATATTTATGGGCATTTTTTTTTTTGTTTTTATTTCTCTCTTTCTTTATTCTCTCTGTCTTGTGTTTTTATTTTATTTCCTCTTTTGTCCTTCTATTTAGGTTTGACCTTCTTGGTTTCTCGTTCTTCGTGCACCCTTCTCCAATCCTTCCTATTTATTCCAAGTCTGCAACTTTTCATCTTATTTGACTCTCTTCATCCTGATGATGGATCACGAAGTGTGATCCGAAACGTTGATGCAAAAATCTTTGACACAATCGAATCCAGAAATCTCTTGATAATTATATAATGGATTGTGGAAATCTCTTAGAACTGATTAGCACAATTGTCAACATCTTAATATATTTGCAATGGTAATATGAAGATGAATAAAAAAATTGGACAAAAGAATTTTAGGCTAACATCATTAAAATATGATTGTTCATTACTATTGTCCAATACAACTAGAGATAAATGAAATTTGTATAAATTTCATAAATATTAAAGAATCAAAATTTTGGAAACATAGTCATGAGATTTAAATTCTTAATGTCTATTGATCGATATAGTTAGAAGTAATAAAACTAGATGAATGCGCTAACATTTTGCCTCAAGAACTAATAATAATGAAATAGAATAAACATAAATTGTTACATAGAATTATTTTTATAAAAGAATAAAAGAAATAATAGAAATAAAAATAATCAATATTATATTTAATAATGCAATCGTAGTTTATAGGTAATCAAATAAAAATGCAAGATAATCACATGAAAATGAAGATGAAATGAAAATAGGTAATAAAATGAATGATGCTTAAGTTTTAAAGTAACTTTTGGCATCATATATGGATGGGTACATCCTTGGTGATAGATAACCACTTCCTTGGTCGATATGCCGACCTTAAATTTGGTACTTAGTTATTATGATTTTATTTAAGTTTCGACCTTAAGGTTTGATTCGACAAAACAGTTGTCTTATTATTATAATGTCTATTGACCCGGTATTCTTGCCGTTCTAAGTTTTTCTAAATTTTTTGATAGATACGTTTAAATGAACACAATAGTCGACACGTTTGTCATGACGTGCCGACAAGTACATTGAGCGTATCAGACGGCTATTCAAGGTTTGATTCGATTTAATCGAAGCATACAAATATACAATATTTTTTTGAGACGTTAGCCATCAAAATACGCGAATGAAAAATCAAAACCACAGAGAAAACGTAGGCAGTACCTGTCGGCCACGGCAATATATCTAGATACCATCTACGCAAACGGCCCCCCTTTGATTGCGACTAATCTGGCTCGGAAGAAACTTGAAAAACTAGGAAATAATTAGAATAATTTGCTGGTCATTATCCTTACCTAACCATTCAATTATGTAAGAAACTGGTGTATATTTAATTTATATTTTCATTTTATTAATGTTTATTTTGTATCGTTGTTTCAATCACATATAGTAATCTATCAATAGTACATGTATATTATTTTAATTATTATTTTTTTTTTAAATATCTTGATATATGTAAACATCAAAGTGTACAATATTGTGTGAAATTGGCCTTATACTAATAATCTTTTTTCTACATAGGTTGATGTCATCAAGATGGAAAGTCCTAGTAAAGGATTGTCGAACTATGCAACCTTAATTGTCTTAAATTATTGCTACAACATAATATGATTGGAATATATAAAGAACAAAAGAACATCCAACAACTCACACAAGAATAATTTGTTGGTCATTATCCTTACCTAACCATTCAATTATGTAAGAAACTGGTGTATATTTAATTTATATTTTCATTTTATTAATGTTTATTTTGTATCGATGTTTCAATCACATATAGTAATCTATCAATAGTACATGTATATTATTTTTATTTTTATTTTTTTAAGAAATATCTTGATATATGTAAACATCAAAGTGTACAATATTGTGTGAAATTGGCCTTATACTAATAATCTTTTTTCTACATAGGTTGATGTCATCAAGATGGAAAGTCCTAGTAAATGATTGTCGAACTATGCAACCTTAATTGTCTTAAATTATTGCTACAACATAATATGATTGGAATATATAAAGAACAAAAGAACATCCAACAACTCACACAAGACACAACGTTTATCCTAGCAAAACCCTCAAAGGAAAAAAATTGAACCTCAAAGATTTATCCTTATTTATTTCATCTGAAAACTCATTACCTCTACCAATAGGGATTCTTACATGTTAGCTTATAGCATAGCATTACAATAGACTCATCCACAGTGTACAAAACACAACATCACCTCCACATAATATGCCCTTGTCCTCTATATCCAATCGCTTATCACCCATACTCATTTGCTTCACTCATCTCTATCTATGCTTCGTTCTTCCTTTTTTCTTCCTTTTTGCTTCCTTTCTACTCTCCCTTTCCTCCATTCCTCTACTATTTTTTGGCTACCTTTGATACAATCCTAGTGCATGCTTATATACCATCCATAACTCTCCAATCTACAATCTATTTCACATGTAATGTGCAGTGGACCAAACACGCCTTGGTCCCGAAACACAATCGATAAGGATGGAATGAAATAACAATATGTGCTTCGTATCATAAGCTCTACTAGATCCAATCCACTTCCACATGCTTCCTCTTGTTGGCACATTTTACGTCTCCTAGAACAACTATGAAATTTTTGTAGTCTTTCTTCTTACCAACAAATAAAATGACCCTCATTCAAATATCTCCATATAATTTTGTGATAACTAAAATCTCTTAAAGCGTAGATGTAACATGCTTGTTGACTAGCTCAACCAATCCTCCAAATCACAAGGGAAAGCAATAAACTATGATAGAATGCATTATTCTCTAATGTCACTATTTGCAATACAAGACCTGGTGACAAGTGTTTATGCAAGATTTGGATAACAAAATTTAATAAATCTAAATCAATTCAAACAATAAACCCTAGACTTACAAAAGAAAATCCAACATAATATCAATAGAGAACCATATACATGTAGATAACAAATTAAATTAGATTATGTTGTTCACATGCTTCATGGGTTTGATTTCCATTGTCCTCCTATATCCATTGATCTTGCTTCATATGGTTGCTCTCATATTTTATGTGTGCACAATAGCTCAATAGAGAATGGATGTCATTGTAGTAGACAATTCGACAAAATTTAGGTACTTGCACTTGATTGATATCTGGAAGGATAGGAAAAGGATTATTTTTTATAAAGAGTACCCTAAAAATGGAGGGCTTATAGATTAAGAGGTGAAAGGATAAATGGTTGCCTTAGATTAGAGGGTAGGTATAGGAAACATTAAAATATTAGAGTGGTGGTTGAATGTGGATTAAGAGATGAATGACACTTGTCATGGGAGGAAAAATCTATTGAATTTATTAAATAAATAAAGATTTATTTAATTAATAGTAGAGGCAAGGCCAATTAAATAAATAAAATATTTAATTAAATGTGGAAAGGCTTGATGAATTAATTGAATAAATAAAGATTTATTTAATTAATAGAAGGCTTAGGATAAAATAAATAAACAAATAAATTATTTAATTAGGCTAGGACAGTTTTAGATGTCTACATTTTGTTGCTTTTTCAGACAATGCAACTTGTCACATTCTTTCAAACAAAAATAATTCACTTATACAAATTATTGACCCTAGAAAGGATGGGGCTATGCACCCTCAAGAGATTGGGTAAAAACATTTATCAAAAATAAAACAATCTCTTGACTAAGGAAAAAGGCTAGAATAGGTTAAGGAGGATATGTGGGTGAAAAAGGCAAAATACAAGCCAAAATTGAGGCTCAGGGGATCGTGGACACCATGGGAGGTCACCACGAGAAATTAGGGTTACAACACCTATAAATAGGAGCATGGGATATGGACCACCTCATTTGTATCCATCACTTTCATTGACCAAGGTATAGAGTGAAGGAGAGAGACAAGTAGAGCAATGGAGATATGGTAGAGTGATTCCATAGATTCAAGCAGGTGTGGAGGCATGAGCAACCAGAGGAGTATGGAGAGTCATTATGTACATTCTTGTATTTTTTATTTGGTGCATTTATGACATCATTAGTACGGTCCAAAGTTATGTTACCAAAAATGTGGCAGTAGGGTTTTTACCAAAAACACGCATATGTCAAGTTTTAGCACGTATGTGTAGAGTTTTAGTGTGTTTTCTCTAAAAGTGTGTTTGTGCTTGGTAAAACTATGTCTATGTTAGCTAAAACTGTGTATATGTTGAAAAATGTGTATAGGGTCCTTCAAAGTGCATTTATGTTAACAATGGTGTGTATACATTGAAATCACTAAACTATGTATATGATTTTCTAACATGTATGCATCAAGCAACAACTTGTATATGTGTTTTAGTTTTTTTATATTTTAGCATGTTAATGATAAATACTAGTGTGTATATGGTCAAAGTAGAGGCAAAATAGGCAACCAATATGATAAACAAAGATGACCAATTGCAGTTTGATTGATAGAATCCGACCTATCCCCCAATAGGATAGATTGTGCAATGACTATTGAAGCTGATAAAGCTAATGAAGCCACTTGATAAAACAAAGTTAACAAAGCTTGATAGGATAAAATTTGATAAAGAATGACACTAATGTGATTGCGCTTGTAATTGTAGGCTGATCTAATACCATTGGATTAATGGGAGAGATTTTCATGGATGTAGATATTGAGGCTACAACTTAGCAAGTTTAGTTATGTTGCCTTGAGTGTCTTGGACTCTAACACATGATTTTCATGCTTGAGATTAAGCTAATCTCAGATTACTATCTACATTTGTAAAGAAATGGTATAGCGATAATTGCACCTTTCATTTACTGATTGGAGAGATGCCAGTCATGCTTGAGGATGTATACCGGATTCTACAAATTTTGATCCATGGAGAGGTAGTGGTCTATGATAGGGAGGGTAGAGATGTGGATATTGTGCACAAATTATTTGATCATGAGGACTTGGAGATCCCGGGTAGCCACATCAGTTGGGACGAGATGTATGAGTGTGACTTAGCACAATTAGGGCACTTGTATTTATCATATGAGGAGTGATCAATGTTTACATCTGCCCCAACAAGATGTTTAATGGAATGCCTATTAGATGGAAAATAACTATGGATATGATGATGACTGAGGGGACACAATTCACATGGGGACCTTGTCTATTAGCTCATTTGTATCATGATTTGCACTAGTTCATCTACCTAGATGGATACGGTCTATCAACTAGAGTGACACTTCTACAGATATGGGCATATGAGCATATTATAGTCACTAGACCAGTATGCTACAAAGGATACAATGCAGGCCAACCCTATGTACTAGACCCAATGTTTGATAGGTTTGACAATAATTATCATTGAGCACCACCTACTAGACAAGGTTTCTAGGTGATTTGGGAGAGTACAAGGACATCCTATAAGAGAAATTGAGTTCACCAAGACATAGCAACAAATACCATAGTGGGGACTATGTATGTTGTTCGAAGTTACAATGGCAGACTTATAGGCCTTAGTGCTAGTTTAGTGGGACTTTTTTTGAGACATAACAAATGCATGTATGATAGTTGAGTATGAGGCATGTTTCAGAGCCCATCCATTTTGAAGATTGACAGGGGTAGGAGAGCTAGTACCATAACTCAAGGATGACACAGACAGAGATAGGTCACAAGCTTCTACCTAGGCCATCGAAGGGGAGAGGTGGTCGGGGCCTAGACTGAGACCACATATACGGTCATAGCTATAAGTAGAAGAGGTAGAGGTACATGTAGAACCTCCATAGGTTCAGGGAGATGAGGGATAGGATCCAATAGGACAATGGTGGGAGGGTAGACAAAATTAACCAAGATAGGGATGGGAGTGGGTGGAGAAAGGATGGGGAGGATAGGATCCTGCAAACCATGGTTAAGGATGGGGGTAGGAGGATCTAAAGGATGTGGGCACCTTGAGTACTCAAATACAAATCTGTAGGGATAGGTCCACACATAGTCCACACAAATTGCAACCTTAAGGTAGCAAGCCTGGACCATTACAGGAGAGTGGATTCTATTATTGAGTTGTATGGTAGAGATAAGGAGAATATAGAGTGAGCCAAGGCTAAGAGACAATCAAATGTTTCATCTAGCATGGACTATGTTTTTTAGGGTTGTACAATTTAAGTTTTCCTAGTGGCAACACCTATAAGAGGAGGTTGTACTTGCTAGTCAGCGAGCAGGGAATTTTTCTATGACGCCATTGTTAGAAATTGAGACTCATCCAGTGGATATCGATGCTTGCTTAGTGGTTTAGGGTTGTCATTAATGACAACTCTTCTTGATATTCCTATCCGATAATCATGGATCTTGAAATCTAGAAATGGATATCAACCAATAGCCAGTCAACCGGTAATTCAGGTTGAGCCTAGTAGTTTTGGTTCAAAATCTTTTCGGTGATTGCAGTGTTATGAATAGTGCATGGGATGATTGGAAAAACATAGAGACTTCATTTTATCATCAATGTGGTGATTCGCATTCATCTTTGGTGATCCGGTCAAGTCGACTCATGACTGCACGTTACATTAGTACGACGACTTGATAAATGATTATTTTGTGATTGTAGATATATTAGACCGGTGCAGAAGATATTTTTGGTGTGTGCTATGATTGATATGAAAGCGAGTGGTGATCAAGAATCCTTTTTAGCGTAGTTTCACGGGCACATTCTTGATCCAGTAGTTGGATGAGACAAGAAACCAAGTAGAGTTGTAGAGAAGATGTAGTCAAAGATTTGGCACTTAACTAAAACTCATCCAGGCATTGTTAGATGCTATTTTAGAGTTCTTTCATTGTATTTTATCTTTGTAATTGATCAGTAAGGTAGTGAGCCTTCTGAGGTTGTAGCCCTTATTATAATTGAGTAGTGAGCTCTAGGAAGTGTGCTTGAATGTCTTTGCATTCGCCTCATGTAATATTATTTTTATACTAGCCATAGTGGAATAATATTTTGCATTCAAATCCCACCATAGTTTTCCCCATTTGGGTTTCCACGTAAAATTCTTTGTGTTATGATTTTGTAGTTGGTTGTTTTGAGTTTCTGCATTTCAGTATCATGCTTATGCTTCTCATGGTTTATAATTAAATCAAAAAAATTGTTAACTAGTAGAACACTGATTCAACCCCCCTCTCAATGTTTCTTGATTCCAACAATTGGTATCGGAGCCTAGTTCCTCTAAAGAAGCCTAACCGCTTGAGGATGGTCTGAGAGATTGAATCAATGGATTTTGGTTTTCAAAGACAACTTAGTGTCACACTTGAGGATCTTAATACAACAAGGAATGAGACTAGCTCCTTAAAGAGAAACCTGAATATAGTTGAAGACTTCAATAATGACTTGAAGGATCAAGTAAACACTTCAAGAGATAAGATGAAAGACTTGATAGATAAGCTGAAGGAGAAAGAAGATCAATGCATAGAGAATCAAGACAAAGTTGACAAGCTTGAGAGAGAGAATGTTGCATTGAAAAATTCAATGCAATCCTTTCTGATGAGGATGACTAAGAAGATTGAGGACTGGAAGAAGAATTAAATTTTTTTGACTCAATCATTGAAGGAAAGGCAGATGAATGCTTCTGGATTACCTATGAGAATGATCAGTTGAAGCTTGAGTTAACACAATCAAGGAATAATGGTCAAGAACTTGAAAGAGAGTTGTTGCCCTAAGAGATAATTTAATATTTATTTAATTATAAATATTAAGATAAAAAAGAGTAAAATAATTAAATGAATAATAAATATTTATATATTCCGTATTAAGATGGGAATGGATTAATTAAAGAAATAATAAATATTCATCTAATTAATAAATTGAAAGTAGACTAAAATTAGATGTGATAAGATAAAAGTCAATTTTAAATGTCTACAACTGATCTTTCTATATAGTGACCCAACAATATTTAAAATATAATCCCCCATCAACGACATCTACCCCACGCACCTTGATAAGAAATGGGGCGAACTCTAAGTTATTCTAACAGATTTATAAATTACTAAAGTGACTCAAATACTGGCGTATAAACCGGATTAGATTCCAAAAACTGAACCGTACTTTACGTGAGAAACGTTGAACTGCAAAGGGTGCTGGTTTTTCTTTTGCCATTTTTCATTTGGAGTTTATTCAAATCTAATCCATTATATTTTGCGCATCCCACCATCAGCCCCCTACCACCACCACCATCGCTTCCCCCGCCCCACCTTTCTACAATCAATCCATCTAGCTTTTCGTTCTTGGGTTTTTTAGTGTTCATTGATGGCGTCTTCCTCCTCTTATCATCAAAGCAAAAAGATGAAGTCATCTGCATCTCATGTATTTATTAGCCACAGGAGCCTAGATCAAGATGTCGAAGAAAGTTTAGCTGTTCAGCTTTACCGTTCTCTTCAAAAGGTTAGTGTCCAAGCCTTTTTCCATTCCGAAGAGATGGAGCTCGGAGATTTGTTTCCTCTTTCAACCGACACTGCCATCCGCTCGGCTTCAGTCCAAATTGCTATATTTTCAAAAGGATATGCAGAGTCAGCCTGGTGTTTGACTGAGCTTGTTCTCATGTTACAAACTAAAGCTACAATTATTCCTGTATTTTATGATGTCAGGCCTTCCGACCTGCACGACATCGAAAAAGGGGCCTATGCAAATGCTTTCAAGAAATTTGAAGAGCAGGGTATGTATTTGGAAAAACTGGAGGAGTGGAAACAGGCGCTCCGATCTGTTTCCCTCAGGATGGCTTACTACGATTTCAACAAGCCTAGGCATAATAGGTAAGCCTTTTATCAAAAGGGTATTAAACACATCTGTAATTCGTTGTTATTTTACTTCCAATTTCTTTTTCTCTAAAATGATTTGACTTCAGTTGAGTGAACGCCTTTCTGCGGAAACCTTTGTTTGGCGTTTTCCAATTTTCAGGTATGCGCTTTGTAAAAAGCTGGTGGCGGCTGTCCTAAAAGAGATTGAGAAGAAGAAGCATCTAAAAATTGCCAAAATTCCATTGCCGTTTGATGAAATCGTGGAAGAGGAAAAGAGGCAGCGTTTGGATGTTGCAAAATATCCCATTGGACTTGAAGAAATCGTGAAGGATTTTGAAACAGAATTCAAGCAGGACAAAACTACTGTCATTGGTATCTATGGAATGGCCGGGTCGGGCAAGACAACTCTGGCGAAACAATTATTTAATCTGTATCGCTCACAGTATGACAGATCATGTTTTCTGTTCGATGTACGAGAATCTGATTCGGTTTCTTTGGAGTCTAAGCTTGTTATAGACCTATTCCATGGAGATTTCAAAGGCATTCCAAATGATGAAGTTACAGAGGAGGGAATCAGTGATATTAGCACAAATCTCAGGAAGGCCAATTTTCCTCGCTTTCTTGTTGTCTTAGACGACGTTCATGATGTGCTCCAGTTGAATGCTCTTTTGGCCAAAGCTGCGTTGAAGTCTGACAGTCTTGCGATTGTTACAACAAGGGACCAGAGTGTGCTAAAAGCAGGCGGAATTGATTACAGATATGAAATGAAACCATTAAGCCTACATGATTCCATGAAGCTTTTCTCTTGGTATGCATTCCATCAATCTTCTCCGGAAAGTGGATATGAAGATTTGGTTAGAAGATTTGCAATGGCGTGTGACGGTTCACCCCTCTCGCTGGGCTTGTTGGGAGGGCATGTTTTTGGCCGTGACAAGTGTGATTGGGAGTTGGAATTAAGCAAGATTGACAAGTGTGATTGGGAGTTGGAATTAAGCAAGTTTCATCCAGAAGAGAAGAATCTAATGCACATACTCAAGATAAGCTTTGATGCGTTAGACAAAGAGGTAAAACAAATCTTTATGGACACTGCATGTTTCTTTATTGGTCATTCTAAGGCTGTGGCCGTTAGAATTTGGGAGGGATCTGGGTGGAACGCTGGGAAGGCACTCCAAATCTTAGAGGATAAGTCTCTGGTTGAAGTTGTTATAGAGGAAATGGATGATGAGTGCAGAGAATTGGAGTATGATGAGAAACATATTTTGCGGATGCCTGCCTATCTCCGCGATTTCGCATGGGAAATGGCAGATGCTCGGAGCTCTCCTCTTGATCGCCTGTGGAGGACTGAAGATCTTAAATCTTGGGTGAGCTGCTTACTCACCATTCTTTTAGTTTGCTAATTTCTGAAGTTTTTGAAACACCGCGGAGTTCCGTAACAATTTTGACTTTGATGTGCGCAGAAATTTAGTGGGTTCCAAAAGATCCTCATCGAAACCAGTGGAAAACAATTGAGGTGCTTCAACTCGACTTGTGACTGGTCAATCCGTATTACATATTTTCTGGGAAATTCACGTGGCTATTCTGAAACGGTTCTGCTATGGCTCGAGCTTGATCTACGCGACAGTTTCTTGACAAGCATTCCTCCTTGGATTCCTCTCCAAAATTTGCAAGGTTTGAAAGTTTCCAATGGAGGGCTCAAAAGATTGTGGCAGAACGATAATGAGGTATTATATTGTTCTTCATTACATTTATTCAACTTAAAACTTTTGACGTTAGACCATGCATTTTGAAAAACTGATTTAATCCTTTCTGAAAAAGGAGTCTTATACTAAGGAGTTAACAAATTTCAGGCCCAATTCCAGTTGAGAAGGCTGGTGCTTTATACAATCTCCGCGATGGAAGATATAAAATCTATAGAAATGGTAACTACTTTGGAGGATTTAGTTTTATCAGGCGATCTACTCCAAACAGCAACAACGGTGATGGAAGGGAATTCACTATCAGATTCCCTTAGAAAACTCCACCAACTCAGATATCTAGTTTTGAGGCATTTCACGCTAAACGGGGAATTATATTTAAGTAATGAAAGAAAACCATTTCTTCCTGAGACGCCCATGTCTAGCCTTGAAAAGATGGAAATTTTTCCTCCCAAGCCGTCCATAAATAGCCTTGAAAAGATAGAAATAACAAAGGTAGAACTTATGTCCAAGGTCTTCATTTCCGGAGAGTATTGTTACTGCCTTAAACATCTAAAGCTTTCAGATATGGAAGATCTAAGTGAGTTGAATTTAATAGGGGTAAAAACACTCCATTCCCTTAAGATAGAATACTGTACAGAATTAAAAACTGTGCTAGGAATATCTGACCTGAAAATTCTTGTAATGCTTTACCTGCGCGACTGCCCCAAGCTGGAAATGAAGCCAACTGTTGCAAATATGCTTTGCTTAGAGGAAATAACCATTGACAATTGCCGCAAGCTGCAGAATCTAGAAGGTATTGAAGAGTTGCAAGGATTGAAATACCTCCATATTTCAAAAGTCCATAGACCTATATTGGTTACACCTATGTGGAACGCTGTCCACTCTTTGCAGGTATTCAATTTTTTATTCTACTATTTCTTATTTTGAGGACAAAGCAAACTTGTGCTTTCTTTCCCGATCTTCCTGGTATTCTGCTTGACATTGTTATGCTTATGTGGATTCAGAGGCTCCCGCCTGTTATAAGTGTGATTGGGATACCAGTTAACGAGGCGGAGTCATTAACTGCAAATCTCTTTAACGGCGTGACTTCCCCGAACATGACCGTGAGTGAAATTCCTAGTGCATCATTAAATATGACCCAGCCATTGGGTGCAATCATTGTGTGCGCTGTGATTGAGTGCGAACAAGAATGTAATGTTGTAGAAATTCCTCTTTCTGCTAACTATTCCACAACAAGTAGTCTACCTCTGCCGGGCTGGAAGCGAGAATGGAGACATCTACCTGCGGGCGAATGGATAATTTCTATTGCAATTGCGGGCGGCTATGCAAGTCATTATATTACTCAATCAAGCTGGATTAGCAATAAGGGACATAATGATCCTAAAATTAAGAAGGGATTTATTGTCACCCCGACCAAAGACGAAGAGGGGGAAATCATACATCTATTCAAAAAAATCATTAACCAGTTATATTATCCTACCAATTCCTTTCTTCTCAAATAACAAGGATTTTGGAGCTGCAACAGTCCCCGTCAGGGACTGCAATTTCGAAGCAGGAAAGATAGGATTGCATTAGGATTTTTGGATGGTCAGAGCTGCAATGTCTTGGCTTGGGTAATAACAGTAAAGGTGATGAGAAACAATAAAGTCTTACGTTTATAATAATGTGTTAATAGGATATTTGAGTAAGAATATTTTGGAGTTAAATTTATTTTTAAATTTGAAGTTATAAGCATTTTTAGTTATGCTTTCTTTTAATGAATATATTTAATTTAATTTTGTATTAATTTAAATAAAATAATATAATATTATTAGAAAAGGGAGGGTGGTGGAGAAGCATATTCATGAATTCAGCAAAAGAATCTAGTTTTTAAATAGATCTATAGAAATAAAAAAGGTGATGCCTAAATATACAATTAAATAGTTGCGGCTATGTCAAGTGGAGGAGGATCTTGATAATCATATTCTCTCCAAACATCATTGAGGTATAATCATCAATCATCTCCCACACAATTAGAACTTTATCTTCTAGATTCTTCTTAGGAGGTAGTTCGATGTGACCTAGAGAGAAGGTGAGTGGCACATGGAGAAATTCATTTGTGTCAAACTAGCTAGTGTCCCATGAGGAGAAGGCAAATAAGAGAGACTCGTGATCTCCATAACTATATCTTTAGGAAGAGTGATAATGTCACATCAACACCCACAAGGAGAAGTGGACACAAGAGAAACTTTACAATAATGCAAGGGGCACTACCCCAATGGTTCAATAGCTCCTAGAGATGCATAACTTCAAATGCAATATTGCTAGCTTGTAACTAAATCTAAATAAGAAAAATAGATCAAAACATAGCTTTAAATTTCAAAAAGAAAATATTAATCAATGGTATTGTGATTAAACAATGTAACCTTTTAAAATGTGTCATATTTGGTTAAACCTATGAGGAAGACTAGGCCAAACCTTAAGAAGAACCTTGTGCCATGACAAAGGGGTATGCCTGAAGGGCCTAAAGAAGTCATAAATTGAGTTCTTAGCTTCTCGAGCTTGGGGATTGAACTAGAAGAGGTTCTTGATGGATTCCATTTAACTACAAAAAGAACCAATGTAAGTGGGAATGCCTATGTGAGTGATAGAGGTCCCCGCAAGAAGACCTTGGTACAATAAACACAAGCCATTCAAAAGTTATATTTTAAGAGGGTATTTCAATGAAATATAATTTTGAGTTAGATTTATCTTTCATTCAATTTGTATGTCTATGAGGTCATGTTTGTTAGGAGATATATAAAAGACAGTATCGCCTCTAAATGTACAACCCTTGTCAAGAAATTTATAAAATAAATAGATAAAACATAGGCCATCTTAGAAAAGGGATCATATTTATTTTGAGTTCACTAAGTTCATAACATATTAATCAATTTGCAAAGTAATTAATTGGTAATTAGTAAAGCCCGAAGATTAAAATTTATGTCCACTTTCTAAATTTGTTGTAGTACTTACCCCAATGAGTACAAGTGGGTTTGCATAGTCAATTGTGTTTGTAATGCTTCATGCATCTTGTTATCAAACTTAGCCTAGTGGGCATGTTCATAAACACCAATATAGAGATGATTTAAAACTAGGTAGATTTTATTTCAATTGTATCTTAGCTTTCCAATAAATAGGAATTGATTTTTTTGTATAATTCATATTACCTTTCTCCATTAATAACTAACTCTTTGATGAAGTGGTGCCTAATATCAATGTGTTTTCTCATTTTGCATAAAACATGAATCTTTAACACTGAAATGGTTGATTTTTTGTCATATTTTATTGTTTTTGACTCATAGTTCTTTCAAAAGATCTAATAATGTTTTCCTCATTGAAGCTACTCTTTATGTTGCTAATGTGGCTTCTACACACTTATCTTCAACAAATGAAAGTATCACTATAATTTGCTTCTTTTCTGCCAATGAAATTGCACCTTCTCTACACTAAAATATATATCCAAAATGACTATTCCTTCTATTAATGCTCCCTAAAAGAAATAGTATTATTAAAACTTTTAAAAAAAAATTTATTAGTTTTAGAATATAAAATTCCATATCATGGTGTTCCTATAACATACTTAGTATTTTTTTTTCCAACTTGCTAATGAGAGTTCTAACTTGAATCCATAAACCTTTAAAATAAGCTAACACAATATATGATATCTAGCCATGTAGTTGTGATATACATTAGACTTCCAACAAGTATTTCAAATAAAGTTGGATCAACATTAAACCCCTTGTCCTCCTTTTTAATTTTTGTTCATATTGCAACTTCAGTTTATGTTTGATTGCAATTCAACGTTCTAGATTTTATCAATACATCATTGGCAATCTTAGATTGACAAATAAAAATTCCTTTGTCAAATTCAACAGATTTAATTCTTAAGAAGTATCTCATCTTGCCTAAATTAGTCATTCCAAATTATTTCTTCAATTTTTAATTGAATATGTCTACATACAAATTTCTAGTAAGAATTAAATCATCAAAATAGAGGGAAAAAAATAAAACGTTCCTTTGATTATTAATTTTTATATACAATGTGACCTCACTACTACTTTTATTAAATCCAGTGCTATGAATAAATTTTGCTATATTATTCCCTATGTGCTTCTTTCAAACCATAGAAAGTCCTTTTCAATTTACACACTTTACCTTCATGCCCACATATTTCATTACTTGTTTTTTGTTGAACATAAACTTCTTCTTCATGAAAAACATTCAAGAAATTTGATTTTACATCCATCTAGAAACATTCAAATTATTTTGTACACATGTTGCTAAAAAAATAAAAAATTTATCAAGTCTAACAACTTGAACAAAAGTTTCAATATAGTCCACCCCATACTATTGTGCAAAACCTTCTGCTATCAACCTAGTTTTATGCCTCCTAACTTTACCTTTTGCATTAATTTTGGTTTTATAAACCCATTTGATACCATTGAAATCCTTACCTTTTTCTAGATCAACAATCTACCATTTTTAATTCCTCCAAATATAATCAATTTCTTCATTTATAAATTTGATCCAATGTTTCTTCTTAACCACTACTTCAAAATACATGAGATCTTGAGAGAATAAAGAAAAATTTGAAAATAATCCAAATTTTCTCCTCTTTGATATATACTTCTTTCTAACTTAT
This sequence comes from Cryptomeria japonica, assembly GCF_030272615.1. Taxonomy (NCBI): domain Eukaryota; kingdom Viridiplantae; phylum Streptophyta; class Pinopsida; order Cupressales; family Cupressaceae; genus Cryptomeria; species Cryptomeria japonica. Next base: position 36,253,620 of record NC_081411.1, on the reverse strand, counting down.
CATTTTCTTACCTTTTAAAGAGATAAGAGTGGGATATGACTCATTACTTACATTTGAATTGGGAGTAGAACCTTGCAAAATATTTCTTAGTGGAGTGCTTGGTCTTACTTGATTTGATTGGCCATTGTGTTCTTCTTATTTTTCTTCACTATGAGGTATTTGTGCTCTAGTTGTGACAATACTTCAACATTACCATCCCTTTATTCCTCCTTCTTAATTTTGATGTACCTTTTAGTGATCACTTTCTTTGAAATGGGATTATATAATCTATAACCTTTTAATTGCTCACTAGAAATAATAAAAATACTTTTATCACTTTTATCATCCAATTTTCTTCTCAATTTAGATGACACTAAGGAATATGGAACACATTAAAAAATTCTAAGATGAGATACATGCTCTTTCTGAAATTATAGTTTTAACACTCTTATAAGACTTTTATTCAAGGTAATTTCCATTATTATTTTGGTCTTCCTCCTTGCTACACTATATTATTATTGTGTATACCTTGTTGAGAACTATTTCTTGATACTATGTTCTATACAAAAATATATAAAGTTATTAGAACTAAATCCATCATGCCTATTAGATCTAAGTATCTTGATGAATAGACCACTTTATTTTTCCACCATAGCTTTCAACTCCTTAAATTTTTTGAAAGCTTCCAACTTCTTCTTGATAAATTATATCCAAGTTTTCCTGCTAAAATAATCAATAAATATTGAAAATATATACTTCCACTTAAAGACGGAATTTATATTGCTCCACATTGTAATGTTACATAGATTTCATCCTATGCAATTTCACGTCACCTACACTTTCCCATTTAGTCACAATTAAGACCATTAACCTTGATTTTAATCCGAAGTGACCTTTTGCTACCTTGCATGCACAATTCCTTGATCATTGGGTTTGGATTTCTCTTAGACATGTGCATCCTATACAAACATTTATGTGTCACACTAACATCCCTCAAATATCCCTAGCCATGTTAGTTGTTGAGATTTTAAAATTGCTACATTTTGGAAATGTAATGCCTCTACCAACTTGCATTTACGTAATTTTTGAGAGCTTTCAAAAATACAATTTCTTTTTTGAAAAAAATCTTAATTTGTAACCTATAAAGTAGATTTATGACAAAAACCTAATTCACAAAGATCAAACTTTTTGTTAATTAGTTTACCTAAAAAATGTAAAGAATAGATGACTTATAAATTTTAAAATCTTTCCATAATCATAAACATTTTTTAAAACTTCATTAAGTTGTGATAAAAAAATTAGATCTATGAAAAAACATAAAATCATCATATCTCACTCAAAATTGATGAATAGAACATGATTTGTTTATTGTAGGCTTCTAGGATAATCCCCAACCTTCAGCTACAAAATTGTAGAAAAAATTCTAGCATGTTGAGAGATGATGAAATCTTTTAGTACCTTAGGGTTTTGTTTGCACAAGGTTAGTCTTATTTTATTTTAATAAAACAACAAGATAAGGTTAGAAAAACCTCTAAAAATACAAATAGATATAGATGTATGTCCCATTGAACATGTCAAGATATAACTGATGAAAATTTGAATCTAAATAAGATGAAAACAATGCAAAGCAAGATCCAAAACTCACATTCACACTCACTCAATAAAGCCTAAGATCTATGCATAAAATTCAATGATAAACAAATTAATACTATAGAAAGTACATTAGATTACTCCATTGTTACTTGATATTTTCTTCAATGTTTGATGTAAATTTTCTCTCTGATTTTATAGCATAACTTTGATATCACCATGATAGTATAAAGACTTGATGTTTGATAATGGGTGATGATAGGACTAGCTTGATAATTATAAAGATAAATGCTTGGTCAAAAATAATTGCATAGGAGATTGGATCATAAGAATGCTAGTTAGGGAAAACCTATTTATATGCCCCACTTGACATTTCATCAATGATAGAGATTACTTATAAAAATTAATAGATGAATATAAATTTTAAAAAGCTAAGATAGAAGAATAAAGAAGATATAAATACAGGAGAAATAAATAAAATAGTAATCCACAAAGTTATGTATATATATGGAGTTGTTTCAAGGTGAAACTTGCTTACGCATGATGATATACTATGAAAAAGCTATATACGAAAAGAAAAAGACTGGCTGTATATACAGACAGAAATCATTGTTTCAAGTCAAACCCTAAGACATATTATAACCTATGGACTAAAACAATAGGTGCCGGATTCGCGGTATACTTTGTTTGTTCTGGTGAAGTCGCGTTCAGGTGGGCCCTTTCCTCGTGGATTACTTCGAAATACAGCCTGTATCGCGCTGTATTCTGTATTGTGATGGTTAACTTGTCAAGAGGCATTGTTTTATTTGCATGCGTTGATTAAATCGAATCGAACCTTCATCGGCATTTGCTTAGCGTAAACCGCCTAGAAGGAGCTTCAGGAACACTATAAAAAAGTTTTTAACGACAATAAAATGTATTCGTTGCATTGACTAGACTTGATTTGTCCATTTTTCCGACACCCACGAAGAATTCCACTCTTGAGATTCTTGCATGGAGTGGATAATAAGAAAAGGAAAAATAATAACTAGCCACAACGTATGGATTACATCTAGCCGGCCATCTCATGTAACTCTGGTCACCTCGATGCGGGTCCATCATTATACGAATCAATTAGTCCGCGTGATGTAGTTGATTTTGTTAAATCTGCGGGCCCGAACAGTTTGGTAATTTTATTATTCTATTTGAATTGTCATTGTAATCTCCCCAAGGAAATTTTAACTTCTTCGTCAGATCAGATACTTTGCAGACAACGGCATCAGATACAATCTGGTATTTGAATCTTTCCTTCATGTCATCTTCCTCCTCATCTCACCAGCAAAATGTTGATTTTGTTGCGGGTGAACTTCCCAGTAAGAGGATAGAATTGGCTACATCACCGTATGACGTATTCATGACGACAAAGAACGTGATGCTAAATAGTCTCTATCAAGACAGCTTTACAATTCTCATACGGAAGTTATAAATCCAGATGTTTCCAACAATCAGACTGGTGTTTGGATGAGCTTGTGTGAATCATTCATGTGTTCTAAGATGTGGAGCGTTCAGAACTTCAGCACAGAGAAAAGGGAACATATGGGGATGCCTTCATGGCATACAAGAAGGGCAATTAACATTACAAGCTTGAGAAGTGGAAAGATGACCTACTCGCTGATTCAACAAACAGGGGATTAAGTAAGCGCCATCAGTAAGAATTGTTCTAGAAAATTATAATCTCAATAGAGAATTCTACCTTTCATGATACATTTTCTTTTCACAGAACATAGTTTATTTTTGCCACTAGAGAAGTTTGTTTCTCATCATATTCTGTTTTATATGTAAATTTGCAGTGACCATAGAAGTCTCTATAAGAGTATAGCTTCGGCTATACCGAGAGCCGTTTCCTTCGAAATATCTCGTGGGTCTTGATGAGCTTGTAGAAGATTTTGAAATAAGTTGCGATCTGAGTAGAAAGGAGAAGGAATGGTCCAAGTGGTAGATTCTTTGGAATGTAGGCGACAGAAAAACAATTCTAGGCAAGGAATTTTTCAATCGAAGCGTACAGAATATGACGCAGCATCTTTTTTATTTGTTGAGAGCAAAAACTGTTCCAGAAGTCAGTTGCCATCTCTTGGAACTAAACTCCTCAGAGAATCAAAATTTGGAACAAAGCTTTTCTGTTGGCATGCTTCCAGCAAGTCGTATGTATCATGGTTGAATGTGAATGTTATATAATTGAAAGTAATTGAAATTTTGACTTTTCATCTATAAAGATTACTATTATTCATTTAGATGATGGTATACACAAGATCACCTATTTCTAAACAGATAAATTTCTCATAAAATTAAGTGTAATTGAGAGCTAGAATAGAAAATATTGAATTTTGCAGAAAGTGAAAAGGAAAACTAAGAATAAATTTAACAGGGGAAGTTTAGAATTTTGTCACCTTGATATAACTATGGCACAATTAGATTCGTTTTTATTTTGGAATATATCTTTTGAATTTTAAATTAGTATAAAATTATTAAAAAGAAAAAAATTATATAATTAATGTTTGATTTTTTTTAAATATATTTAGTTTTTTTATTTTAAAAGATAATATTATAACTTGTAAAAATTAATAAGTTTGACATACATCTATATGTGTTTTAACTATTTGTTACAAATAAGAATAAATTATTAAAAAAAAGGAAGTTTTTTTATTCTAGTGCATCATATTTTTTTTTGACATTTTTAACCTTTTTTTCCCCAAACTTTCAATCAATCTTATGTTTGATTATACTAACTTTTATATTGAATTCAAAAATATGTAAAAAATAACTAAAATATACACTTTCAAATTCTACACTCGAAGACCTACCAAAAGAATTAAAATTTTGTTGAAAATATACAAGTAAAACTCCTATATTTGTTGCCCACTAAATAGTTTAGATGTAACATTAAATTTATCAATTGTATTTCTTAATTTCATATTAGAAATACTTTCTTGAACATAAATTTTATTATTGTTTATTATTGATATAAAAATATAATAATTGTCTTCATTGTTTTATATTTAGAAAAATATTATATATTAAAGTTAGATGATCATTTATTTATCTTTGAGTTTGCCCCTCTACTTAATCTCCCTCTATAATGCATCAAAACTTACCAAAAATAAGGATGAGAAAATATTTTTGTGATAATATATATTTATAGAAAAAGACAAAAAGAAAAACTAATAATTTTGTAGAAGAAAAAAAAAATCTTAAAAAATACACAAAGCCAAAACTTCATATAAACTACATCATTAATCACAATAAATAATATGTAAACTACATTAGAATGAAATTGAGATTATTTTATATTCATATTCATTGTCTTTATAAAAGACTTCCTTTTAACTACTTCACAAATACATATATAGTCTTTATAGGAAAAAGTAGCTTCCACTTAAATATTAATAATATTTTATTTATTAATGTATTAAAATAATAGTTTATTATTTAATTATCTTGTCTATATATTATAGATGTAATATTAATTTTAATATTTTTAATTATTATATAGATCTAAATATTTCATTAAATATTTCTATTAAATCTACCATTAATCTATTGTTGGAGGTGCTAAAATATTCACTCTTAGAGAGACTATGTGTGTGTGCTTTAATGCCAAGGGTTCTAAAGTTTTGTAGGGTTTTAAAAACTTTTTCTAATGTTATCTTTGCATCAGTCTCTATTATATTTTCCAATTGAATGTTAGTAGGCTATGTTCAAATTATAAGTTCTCCCCTAAAGGGTTCTTGGTCATAGGTTAACCGGCCCTGTGTGTTAGACTTCCTTATTGAGTCGGTCACCTTAATGCACGTGTATTATAACTTCATATTTTGCCCCTGATGCCTAAGTCATTATGTTCAGTCATTATGTTCAAATTGTCCTAGTACATCCCAAGGCCACAACCCTCCTACCATTTCTTTAAGTCTCCATGTGCATGGAAAATTCACTTATGCATCAGCTCTAATATCCCTGGCCACGTGGGATAACAGGATCAATGTTCAAACGCCTAAGAATCTTACCCCATAGCAGTCACTTGCCATAGTTTCAAGTCATGCGAGATAGCGGGAAGTGTTACCACTAATGGGATCCTACCCACACATGACCTTCATATTTGAAAAAGATCCCATGCTAGCTAATAAATCAATTGGTGGAAGTAGAAATACTTATCCCGCATGGTGTCCTCTTAACGCAGTTATAAGGGTGACTAGGTCACCATGTCGGATAGTGGGGACCGAGGAACTATGTTGAAGACCTTGCCCCAGGAAGCTCACAGATTATGTTCATAAACGTTGCAGGCTAAATACATAAGCAAAGAACAAGTGTTCTTGCAACCCCAAGAGATTCTAAGAAATGATGAATTCATCCTTACCCCATGGGGGTCCAAAAGGAAAAGAATAAGCATTGCGGGATAAGCATTAAAAATAAATTGGGTGGTCCCCGCCATCCCGTGGGACCATTAATAACTTTCTACTAGGAGTGAAGAAGGAGAACACAGGAGACCCATACGAGGTAGCGGGAAGAGTGAGGTGCCAGTGATCCTCCTACCCCGCATGATTGAAAAGTGTCAACAAAGAGTGATGTGGGGAGGAAGATGATTGAATAAATATGTTCTCCCTGTTATCCCATAGTATCTGCGAGGAGCAACGCCAATGGGTTCCTCACTGAGGTATGATGCTCATGTGGGTTGGAGAGAACAAAGGCAACCGCAAAAGGTGTATAACCCACAAGTTCCAAACATAAAGAAGAAATGTGATGCAGGGAAAGACAGCTAAGGAATTCACTACTCCCCGCCATCCTAAACGATGAAGAAAAGGAGATAAAAGTTGAAGTAAATCAAGTTAAATGAAGTGGCTCATGGGACAGTGGGGAACACATTAAAGGTGAAAAAAACTACCCCGTGAGGGTAAATATGGCCCGCAAGGTGTGACGCGGGGTAAAAGGAATTGAGTGGGATAGTTGTCCCCGCTATCCCACAACAATAGAGCATGGTATGAAGAACAAAGAACAATAGATTCTTCTGAACAAGGAAATAGAAACATCGTCGGACAACGGGATGTATGGAGATGATGAGAAGGATTTTCCTCGCATGAGATAAATCTAGTTCAAAAGTGTGACACGGAGTAATAAGAGAGAAGGAATGTAGTTCTCCTTGATAACCCACGAGAGAGAGAGACTTGAGAGATGTTGAAGATTTCAAATTTTAGATTTTTCAAAAGTGGTCGAAGAATATTTATTACCCACCATGTCAGCACTCAAAGGACAATCAAGGGGTGATCCCAACCATTTGATTGTGCAACAAAAGGTCGAATTCAAACTTTGGAGTTACCAATCGAGGATGCCATGTATGTAGGAATTAATGGTGATCAATCTATATGTCATAAAAGAGAAATTCAAAGACATTTGCAAGCATACAGTATTCAAAGTGCAACCAGATCGATTCCAAGGTGATTGAAGAGCAAACCAATGCATCTAGAATGACCAAATTGCACCCTAAAACCAGTAAGTTATCTGCAAAACTATACTTTTCATTGAGGAAATTGTCTTGTTATTTGGGAGGCTTTTTAGTAGAAAAAACGTGTTAATTTCCCTAGTTGCAAGTTTTCTTTCTATCCACTTCAAAATCATTAAAATGGCATCCTTTGAAAGTGCTCCCACCTCATTTGCTGCAAAAGAACAAGTTGTAGGGACAATCTCTTTTGTCCCTTAAATCACCCACACTATCTCACTGACCACAATGTACCCCCTACTAGTGATTGCAAATGCACATGTTGCTAACCCTACCCATCTTACTATTGCTAGTGTAGCCTCTGAAGTTGAACCTAGTGCCCCATTAAAGGAGAACCCTCCTCAACCTAAAAGAAAGAGGGTAACCAAAATAATTGTAGTTTCTACTGAAGAGGAGTCATCAGATGACCCTACCCCTCCTCTAAAAGCCAAAAGAATCAGTCAAAAGAGGAGGAAAGAAGTCGCAAATCCCTTTTCCCAAAAGCCATCTGTGGAAGCGTCATCTATTGAGAATCCACCCATTGAAGAACAAAATCCACAAGGAGAGGCCTCAGACCCTAAGAAGAGGAGAGACCCTACTAAGAAAGACACACCTCATGCTCCTAAGAAAAAAAAGTAGACTCCTATAGAAGGGGAGCAAGCTCCCGCTAAATCTAAGCATTCTACAGAACCCTCTATTCTATTGGATCAATCTAAAACATCTGAGGAGATATCAAAGAAAGTAGAAGAGAATCTTGAAGGGATGGAACAACGAAAGAAGAGATAAGGAAGGAGTCTCCATCAGGATATCATTGAATTGTTTGATGGCTCAACCATGTAGGAGGGCATGAAGGATGCATTTGGTGATCAAGAGTTTGGGTGTAGAGATGCCCACATCAATGATAGGGGATGGGATATATTTATTATTTTTTATGGAAATAGAGATAAGTCTATCCTTGTCTCAAACCCATGGAGACTCTATCTAGAGAAATTGGTGGTCCCAAATGTATTTGTGGAGCCAATTCTGATTAGAGAACTGGCTAAAAACTACCATCATCAAAGCATGACTATCAAAATGGCCTCAGTCCATATGTTAGTGGATATATCAAAAGATGCAATAATAGAGTGCTTTAATTTGGATAGAAGTTCCCTTAAAGGTATAAATAAGGAGAGGTTAAAGAAGGACTATTATGCCAAAAGGGACTTCTATAGGTAGAAGGTATTGCCTCCTTTTTCGAAGAGATTGTACAAAGGAGAAAAGAGTTACCTCATGGATTCAGAGAAGGAACCACTTTATTTAGCGCTCTTTGAAGGATATTTCACAAAGACTTATTATACTCTGCGGAATTTTCAAAGAAGATTGTAGGCTGATGGTAATGCTAGTAGATTTTATGATGATGGCAATAAGGATCCAACATGTAGATACAAATGAATTATATGATTATGCTAAGATTATTCAAGATAAATTGTGTGAGGGTTTGATCAATACAAGGAACCTCAAGGAAGGTTTAAAATTCAAGCATTATTCATTACTATGCCGCTTAATACTTTATCAAAATAGGACCGACTGGAAGGAATCCTTGAAGGTGAATTACTTTGAGCCAAACACACATAGGAGCTAGCTAGTGCAGAGATGGACCCAAGTGTGGGACAAGGGGTTCAAATATTCAGATTATTATGCATTCTTTGATTTCTTTGTCATGAGAGTTTTGATGATGATGGGAGTCAAATTAACTAGGCTCCCAAAAGACATAGTACAGGTTTTAAGGGTCAGAAGTTCTAGAGATGAAAATGTAGAATATGTTGAGGGTGCCTTCACCCATAATTTTGGGGATTTCTTCTTTTACTTCTATTGTATGTTAATAAGGGTGTATGGGTACAATCAATAACCTCATATGCTGTTCATCATAGTCACACCTAGGCTAGCATTCATTGAATTCATTTGGCATATGCTATGATCAGAAAATGACCAAATAAGCATAGAAAATAAGGGGCAACATCTTACTCGAATGGTAAGATATAATGAATTCAATGTCAAGTGGAGGATTTCCTTGTAAATAACTATAGGCTCAAATTGGGCCAAGCAAGACATTATGACCCAATGGGTTACATAAATGATGTTATACCAGATAAATTTAGGGTAAGGGGTTTTACCCACCATTTTTATGAAAGAGAAGGTTTGATTAGGAATACAAATCCCTCTGAGGCCTTGCATAGGAGAAGAAAATGGAATTACCTGAGTAGGTTAGAGAGGGAGAGGAAAGAGGATGACCCTGAATTCTAGGGATTTTATGCTAACATGCTCAATGACTTTTATAGGATGTATTACAAGGTGAGAAGCTTTAACAAATTAATTGAAGATGAGTTAGCCCAAAGGCAGGCCAAACAACCTGGTAGGGTGGAGGAAGAGAGGCCCCCATATAAACCCTCAATAAGGTATAAGGGGAAGTTAGTTTTAAAGGATGACTCCCCTCAAGGTACATCTTAATAGGAAACTCAAGGAGCGGGATAGCCAAGCCCCAAGGTAGTAAGGAAGCTAGACAGGGGAAAGGCAAAGATTTCTGACTCTGTTGACATTATTATAGAAGAAATTGACACTATTATTCCAAATGTCATCCTTGAGGATCAGGTCACTAATGAGAGGGTAATTGCCTCCAAAATTTTCATGTCTGATGATAATTTTGTTAATTCAAATGAATTCAAATCTTTTCGGTTGAGAGAGAAACTTAAAGATCTATCTGAAGAGGAAATTAAGAATTTTGATAGGAATAACATTAGGTTCACTCCTGAGGAAGGAAGATAGTTAGTTAAGAAGAGTGGCATCCTCTTGGTACCAAGATGGGACCTTGAGAATATTTTTGTTCTTCATCAAATAATGAGACAAGAAGACCCCACATATGCATAAGTATCCAAGCCACAACAACCAACAGATTGGAAACTCTGTTGGGGATAAAATTAATCAAATGTTTGTTGTGTATTTCAACCCAATATCTTGTCCATAGGTTAAGATTAATTGTTGTAAATAAAAGTGAAAAAGGAGATCCCTGTTTTGGGTGGTGACTCTAAAGAAGATATTGAGATTGTTTGAAGCTTCAAAGGTTAATATGAGTAATGAAAAGATAAATAATATTGCTACATAAAGGAGTGATCATATTGCCAGGTAAAAGGCATGAGATAATGAGTATAGTTCAAACTGAGAAGTAGGAAGGATGGAACAAAGAGGTGGCTATTCAAGAAAATCTACAACAAATAGAAGGTGGACTATCAAAAGAAGAGGTAACATTGAAACCCTAGTTGATGAATATTTCATAGCTGTTAGTTCTAAAAATTCATTCAAATACAATAAAAGGTCTCCATCAATTGCAAAGTAGGGATAAAGGGAAGCATATTTCAGAAGGATAAGTTTTTTCTAGGGAAGTCGAGGACACTAGTAGTGACACTCACCCACAAGGGAAAATCTCTTTGTTAGTTATACCCTCCCAACTATGGAAAGAAATCCCTCTAACCCCTATTATGAGGACACTATTCAAGCTAAAGCTAAGAAAGATTATCTCTATGCTGTAATAGAAAGTGTTAGACTTGAAAGAGCAAATTAAGCAAGATATGCTAAACAATTAGCTAATTGACAAGCTGGATTTAGTCAAAACACATCCCACTCAGAAGTAACAAATGTTCTCCCCTTGTCAATGAGATTTCCCCCCTTTTAGGATCCATTTCATGCCCATTTCACTAATTCAAATGTATGTTCTACTTTGGGAAACTCGTCTGGGGATTTAGTGGGGGAGCTGCAAATGTAAGTTGATGAAATGAAGGCTTGAGCTAACATGATGAGACTCATAAGGGAAAGAGAGTTCATGGCCCAAGGAATCCTTAATTTGACATCTCAATCTCCTTTATCTTTTCTATCTATGGCTAGGAAGTGTGTTAGTAATATGAATCAAGCCCCTAATGTGTCTACAATGGGAAATGTTAGTTTTGTATCTAGATCTGTTCTTTTGTCAAGTACATCTACTAGTAGTGGTTCTTCTATACCTCTTGTCAAAAGTGTAGGTGCCCAGGCTACTATGACTAGTGAATCAACATCATAGTTTGTAGGTCATACTTAGGCTACTACCATTACCTAATACACTACATCTAGTGCTATAGTGAGCTCTATACCCATGGACTATAGGATTTCTAGTGTGTCTTCTATTTTTACCAGCATTAGTCACCCTTTTGTGAGTGCTCCATCCGACAATATTAATCAAGCAGGAACTAGTCAACAATAGGGTGTTAATTAGCAGCAGAATATGGCATTGAATCAACCTAATAGACTAGGATTGGGAGGTAGAATATTTCCCCCACAATTTCCTCTACATTCACAATATTTTACTTTGCCACAATATCCTTCATATAATCCTATAGTGGGCAATAATGCCTATCAACAATATTTGCAACTCTTGCAATATCAATAGTATCTCGCCTAATGAAATTAGTAGCTGAATCAATTACCTCAATTTTAGTTTAACCAAGAAAATATACAACAACATCAATAGCAACAACAAATGCAACATCATCTTCATAATCAATTTGCTAGGAGACCCTTATAGTTAGATAGGTATAGGAAAATTGATTTCATTGGGATTCAAGGTTATCCAAATGCTATTAGCTATGAGTTGAGGAATTCTATTCCAAAGTTCTCAAGGAGTAATGCAGTCATTAGTGAAGACCACATCAGAGCCTTCCAAAATACAATGGATAACTTTGAGGTTGAGAGTGAAGATGTTTTCATGAAAAAAATTTTGCAATCTCTCACAGATGGTGCTAGAGAATGGTACAAAAGTCTGGCTGATTTATCTATTAGATCCTTCCAAGATTTCAAGAGGATGTTTAAAGACGAATATGGTGATCATTTGGACCCAAAGTCTTCCCTTCATGAACTAACTAGTATAAAGAAGGTACATAATGAGGAGGTATCAAGTTTCAACAATAGATTCGTCAAGTTGTTTAATAAAATTCCACCCCAATTGAAGCCAATAGATCACATGTGTCTAGTCTTTTACTATGACGCTTTTGATCCCAAGATTGGATATGAGGTGAGAACTAAGAATCCTCCTACTCTCAGTGATGCATTTAAGGAGGCCCTTACCATAGAAAATATTAGAAAGGCTTATGGTAAAGCATCAAAGAGAGATGATGTAAAGATATTACAAAACCCAAAGGGAATCATGCTAAGCAACCACAAGAGGAAGACAAAATGGATAAGGTTATGAATGAACTTAAGGATATGAACTATAAGATATCTAAGAATGTAAAGGGGTTGTCTCATGATACGTAGAACTATCCAAGATATGACAAACTGAAATTACATGATATGCCCTATAATACAAATTCGAAGGATGGAAAACTTGTGATCTCTAATCCAAAAACTTTAGGTACTATAGATACACCAGATCCTCTCAAGAAGCCTAGAGTACATTTCATTGAGGAAAACCCATGGTGTACTATGTGCAATTTACCCCATGCACAAGCCCAGTGTGTAATTTCAAAGGTCATGGAAGAAACACAATAAACTTATGCCAATTGCATTGAGGATGGGTTTGAGCAGGATCATATGGTTAATATGATCTCTATTGGTTCATTTCATGACAACACTATATACTATTCTTATAAGGAGGAAGGAGTCGAGATAGATGTTGATACCCAACTAATATGGATCTCAGGGCATCAACAAGAGGTATTCTCAGATAATGATTATACAAAGGGTTACAGGGTACATGCAAATCACTAAACTAGTCAGGGGAATGGATTTAGTGAAGCTAATGACAGAAGAAAACTTGGATGCTATCCAAGTGAATAGTGTAGCCATTCCTGAAGAAAATGCTTGTAGTCTTGAGAAAATGCCATGGTATAACAATATCATCTACTTCTTAATGAATATGAAATGCCCAGAAGAGACGATAGAGAGTTAAAAGAGAACCTTAAAGTTGTAGTGTCAAAGATATATTTTTGTTAATGGAGACCTATACTATAGGGACAAGGATGGAATTTGGTTGCTTTGTTTGGATGAGCATTAGACCCCAGTTGTGCTTAAGGACATGCATTCTGGGATATGTGGAGTTTACTTCACAACTAGCACTACAGCTCATAACGTGTTAAGATCTGGTTACTTTGGGCCCACTTTGTTCAAGGATGCACACACCTATGTCAGAAAGTGTGAACCTTTGTCAAAGGTTCTCTAGAAAGCTCAAATATTCAAAAGCACTTCCTCTCAAGCTTGTTCAAGTTGAGGCTCCATTCTATCAATGAGGCATTTATTTTATAGGTGAGAAAGTTGAATGGTCAAGTGGTGGGCACTAGTGGATTATGGATAATGCTATGTGCTTTAGGTCTGAAGAGTTTACAGACTTCTACAAATCATATGGAATTTCTATGGCATATGCTACACCATATCACCCTCGGGGGAACGTATAGGCAAAATCCAGTAACAAAATCCTCGTGAAGGTCATAAAGAGAACACTGGAGAAGAACAAGAAAACATGGGACTCCAAGCTGAAAATGGTAGTATGGGCAGACTGAGTTACAATCAAGAAGGCTATTGCAAAGTCACCTTTTGAGATAGTGTATGGGGCACAAGTTAGACTACTTGTCAATAATTTACTACTCGTATATAGATTCATTCATGAATATGAATTAGACATGTCTGACCCGATGGAAGAAAGGATTGAACAAATTATGGAACTAGAAGAGGTTAGGAATGATACCCACAAAAGGAACATGAAATTGCAACAAAAGAGCAAGTATTTGTTTGATAAAAATGCATCTAAGAGAAAGTTCAAAATTGATGACATTGTGCTACTGTGGAATGCTAAGACACAAGAGAAGGGTAAACATGGCAAGTTTGAAGCCTTATGTCTAGGCCCTTATGTTGTTTCAGAGAAGAATAGGGAGGTTTTATATTTCCTCACTAACATGAATGGTGAAATGTTGGAATTGCTTGTGCCTAGACAGTTCCTAAAGTATTTCTTTTCTTAATCTATATTCCATGCATAGTAGTTTAAGTCTTGTAGATAATTTGTAAATACTCACTGATTTTTTTTGCTATGGTTTTCTTCCCACATAGATATGGACACTCGCCATGGCCCTGTAGTATCATGCGTCCTGGACTAGAGCCACTATTGGAGGTGCTAAAAAATTCACTCTTAGAGAGACTATGTGTGTGTGCTTTAATGCCTAGGGGTCTGGAGTTTTGTAGGGTTTTAAAAACTTTTTCTAATGTTATCTTCGCATTAGGCTCTATTATATTTTTTAATTGACTGTTAGTAGCTGATGTCCAAAATATAAGTTGTCACCTAAAGGGTTCTTGGTCATAGGTTAACCGGCCTTGTATGTTAGCATTCTATATCGGGTCGATCAACTTAATGAACCTATATTATAACTTCATATTTTTTCCCCAATGCTTCTAATAATGTTCAAATTGTCCTAGTTAATCCCTAGGACATGACCCTTCTACCCTTTATTTAAGTATCCATGTGCATGGAAAATCCACTTAAGTATCAGATCTAATATCTCTGGTCATGCAGGATTGCGGGATCAATGGTCAGATGTCAAAGAATCTTACCCCACAGCAGTCACTTGCCATAGTTTGAAGCCATGTGGGATAGAAATAAGTGTTACCATTGGTGGGATCCTACCCCCACATGACCTTCATATTTAAAAATTTTCCCATGTGGACTAAGAAATAAATTATCTGAAGTAGAAATACTTATCTCACATGGTGTGCTCTTAATTCAATTATAAGGGTGACTAGGTCACCATGCGGATAGTGGGGACTGAGGAACTATGTTGAAGACCTTTCCATGCGGAGCTCATGAGTTGTGTTCATAAATGTCATGGAATAAAGACATAAGAGAAGAACAAGTGTTCCCAGTACCCCGCGAGATTCTAAGAAATGATGAAGTCATCTTTACCCCGCGGGGGTCCAAAAGGAAAAGAATAAGCATTGTGGGATATGCATTAAAAATAAATTAGGTTGTCCCCACCATCGCATAGGACCTTTAATAACTTTCTACTAGGAGTGAAGAAGGAGAATGTAGGATCCCCATGTGTGATAGCACGAAGAGTGAGGTGCTAATGATCCTCCTAACCCACACGATTGAAAAGTGACAATGAAGAACGATGCGGGGAGGGAGATGATTGAATAAATGTGCTCTCCCTACCCTCCCACAACATCTGTGGGGAGAAACACCAAAGGGTTCCTCACTAAGGTATGACATTCATGCGGGCTAGCAAGAACAAAGGCAATTGCATAAGGTGTATACCTCGTAGGGTCCAAACATAAAGAAGAAATGTGATGCAGGGAAAGATAGATAAGAATTTCACTGCTCTCCACCATCCCGCAACGATGAAGACAAGGAGATAAAAGCTATAGTAAATCAATTTAAATGAAGGGGCTCGCAGGATTATGGGGAACACATGAAAGGTTGCAAAATACTAACCCCCGAGGGTAAATGTGGCCCACGAGGTGTGATACACGTAGGAATTAATGGTGATCTTGTTGTATGCACCATAAAAGAGAAATTAAAAGAAAATTGCAAGAACGTAGCATTCAAAGAGAAACCAGAGTGATTCCAAGGTGATTGAAGAGTGAACCAGTACATCCAAAATGACTAAATTGTGCCCTAAAACTAGTAAGTTACTTGCAAAATCATACTTTTTTGTTCAGGAAGCTATGTCTTGTTATTTGGGAGGGTTTTTAGGAGAAAAACTATGTTAATTACTCTAGTTGCAAGAGGGTCCTATTTGTTTGAATTGTGTTTTTTCTTT
Organism: Cryptomeria japonica; assembly: GCF_030272615.1. Lineage (NCBI taxonomy): Eukaryota > Viridiplantae > Streptophyta > Pinopsida > Cupressales > Cupressaceae > Cryptomeria > Cryptomeria japonica. Next base: position 36,237,744 of record NC_081411.1, on the reverse strand, counting down.
CTCTCCACTTCGAAATCCTTAAAATGGCATCCTCCTCTAAAAGCACTCCCACCTCATCTGCTACAAAAGAACAAGTTGCAAGGAAAAGCTCTTATATCCTTAAAATCACCCACACTATCTCACTCATTACAATGCACCCCCTACTAGCTATTGCAAAAGCACATCCTACTAACCCTACCCCTCCTAATGCTAGTGTAGCCTCTGAAGCTGAACCTAGTGCCCTGCCAAAGGAGAACCTGTTAGATAGTTCAAATAACCGAAAGACAACTGAGAGGGCAAGAGTGAATCAGTTGTCACCGATTACCAAAACCATTAGTAATTAAAACTTTAATACTGGAACCCAAAACATTTATACTGGAATGCTTAAACCAAATATCATAATAGCAATTAAACCAATTAAGCATAAACAATAATCACAGAATAAATACCATCCACATGACACCAAAATTTATACGTGGAAAACCTAGTAAAGGGAAAAACCACGGTTGGAAGCCTACCCACGGTCAGATAATAATTTTGCAGTAAGTATGTGAATTACAATTGAGGGGCTTGAACTTGCAGGAAGGCCAACATCCTAGAGAGAATTGCTCATCACAAAGGAGCCTCACTGACTACATAAAAATCCAGACTACAATTTGGAGAAGTGTTGAACTGCAAAAGATAGCATCTCCTATGCCTGAGTACAATTTTGGTTAAGCTCAATACCGAAGGACTGAATCCTCTTACATAAACCCAATTCGATCTCCAATGATCGACCAAATCCTCTTCCTAAATGATATTACATTATTTTCACACTACATTCCTTGACTAGGACCTCTAACATAACCATGATAATCTACAATGAGATCTTTACATCTATATATACAAACCCTTGACCATAAACAATTAGGTCGGCCACCAAATAATAAACAAATTACATAATTACAAACCATGTCATCCTTAGACAAAACAAACAATATCTAACACATAAGATATCCCAAAAAACATCGAGAGGTCCAATCCATACAATACATTAAAGTCGGTCCATAACCTAGATCAACCGGGACCCAGTATTGGTCCACATGCTATAGCAATGATCTCCATCGGCCAAGTCTCAAACATGATCACCAACATCATCCTAAAACTCCACCAGAAGCTGCACCAACACTACTTATGCAATTCATCAAATATCTTCATCAAAAGCTCTACCAGTGAAACCCTCGCCATAACTAGAAACTAAGCTTCTAAGCAAGTAGGCTAGAATCCAATCACCAGACCGAAATTCAAATTACCAAATATGAGTATGAGTATCATGAACAAGCCAATTCCATCACTAAACTATATCGAAGCCTATCGAATCATGCCAGATCCAAGTCAACCATAAACCACTTAACCTACCGAGACCAGAAGGGTGTCGGTAAAGCATCCAAACAACTAGTGTTGGAATCAATGACAAAAAATCAATGCAACACATAATCAATTCCACCAAATGGCCAACAATCTTTCCCTTTGGCATTGATGGCAACACTAGATGTGAAAAACATCTAAGTACCAAGAAATGCCAAACAAGTCTCCCCCAATGGAAGACAACCAACAATCTCCCACATACAGCTCTGAATATCAATATCTCTCCCCTTTAATTTACTTATTCATATCTCTCCCCCTTTGAATTTTTCTTTTTTCTTTCTTTGTCTTTTTCACATCAGTATCTCTCCCCTTTTGACATCAATGCCAAAAATCTCACAAAAATATCAAAGAAAAAACATAAACCACTGAATCATAAAGCTGACTACTCCCCCTGAGCAGTAGCATCCCACATCAGTGCTAGAATGAATAGTATCTCTGATAATGCATGTTAGACTGATGCCAAACCGCATCAATCAAGTCTCTACCAGAGGGGCAGAAACTCCCAATCTATCTCTTAGGTACTCAAATGATTCCTTGTGAAAAGGTTTAGTGAAATATCTGCAATCCGCTCTTTAGTGTTCACATAAACTAGTCTAATTTCATTTTCTTCCACCTTTTCCTTCAAAAAGTTATACTTGATAGATATGTGTTTTTTTTTAGAATGAAATACTAGGTTCTTTGATATATCAATAACAGCAGAGTTATCACGATGAATAACTATCGGTGCATCACAATCCACCTTTATATCCTTCAACGTTTGCTTCATCCATAAAACTTGTGTACAGTTAGTAGTAGCAACAACATACTCAGATTCAATAGTAGATAAAGAAGTCATGATTGTTTCTTTCTGATCCATGAAACCAACTTCTTTCCAAGAAACAAAACTCCATCGGAAGTGCTTTTTCGGTCATCAATATCTCCAACCCAATTAGCATCTGTATATGCACATAAAGTAAAGTTATCATCCTTAGGGTACCACAAACCATATTCTGATGTACCTTGCAAGTATCTAAAAATCCTTTTCACTGCAATCTCATGATTTTCTCTGGGATCACTCTGAAATATTGAAACAATACAAACAATATTCATAATTTCAGGCCTGGTTTGAGTCAAATAAAGCAGACCTCCAATCATAGATTTATATCTTGTAAGATTTACCGGTGTAGAAACATCTTTTCTTGTCAATTTCTCACTTGTAACCATAGGAGTACTTGTCGGTTTATAATCTCCCATACCAAGTTTATTCAACAATTCTTTAGCATATTTAGCTTGAAAAGATGAAAATACCTTTGTCAGTCTGAGTAATCTGCAAACCTAAGAAAAAATTTCAATCACCAATCATAGACATCTCAAATTATTTCTCCATATTCTGAGAAAATTATATGCATAACTTATCTTCACCTCCAAAAATAATTTCATCAATAAATACTTCAATAATCAGTATATCACCATCGGTGATCTTATAATATAAATTACTATTAGCACCGCCCTTAGTAAAACTAAGCTTCAAAAGATATTTATCCAACCTTGCATACCAAACTCTAGGTGCTTGTTTCAATCCATATAAATCTTTCCTTAACCTGCAAACAATATTTGTATCATCTGATAATCAAAAACCATCAAGTTGCTCAATATAAACTTCCTCATCAAGATCCCCATTCAAAAATACACATTTAACACCCATCTGATAAACCTTGTAGTTTTTATAAGAAGCATAGGCAAGAAATAATCTTACAGCTTCAATCCTAGCTACAGGTGCAAAAGTCTTTCCATAATCAATTCCTTCCTTCTGAGAGTATCCTTTACAAACCAATCTAGCCTTATTCCTTATAACTTGACCATCCTCATTCAATTTATTCCTAAAAACCCATTTAGTTCCAATAACATTTTTATTTTTAGGCTGGGGAACCAAGGTCCATGTGTTATTTTTCTCAATCTAATCTAATTATTCTTCCATATCTTTCAACCCATATTCATCTTTACATGCCTCAATTATAGATATTGGTTCATCTTATGAAATTAAACATACCTCATTAGTTGTCAGTCTTCTTCTCGTCATAATTCAATTTCTCTTATCCTCGATGATCTAATCTTCTGAATGATTCAATCTCACATACCTAGGAGTCTTTTGACTTTCTGTTCCTCTTCCCTATTTTTTAGTTACTATAGAATTCTCTAATACTACCGGAGTAACTAGTTCAACATTCTGTTCTAGTAATTGTGCTACCAATTCAGATATAATCATTTCCAATATCGGTCCCTTCTCATAAACTCTGATTTGACTTATGTTCAACTCATCTACTTTGACATTAACACTCTCCACAATTCTCTGCAATCTTTTGTTATAGCATCTATATGATTTTCTTTCATTAGAATAACCAAGAAATATGCCTTCATCACATCTAGGATCAAATTTTCCAATGATATCATCTCTCTTGATATAACATTTACTAACAAAAATTCTGAAATACTTAATTGTAGGTGTATTGCCAAACCATAATTCATAAGGTGTCTTACTTGTTTCTCCTTTGATATGTAATATGTTGAATGTATAAGTCATTGCACTCACTACTTCTCTCCAGTAGATATGAGTTAGACTAGCTTCCTTCATCATTGTTCTAGCAGCATCCAAGATAGTTTTGTTCTTCCTTTCCACAACTCCATTCTGCTAAGGTGTATGGGGAGCAAAAAATTGTCTTCTAATACCATACTTCTCACAAAAGTTATTAAACTCACTGGATGTGAATTCGCCACCATGATCTGGCCTCAAACATTTAATATTCAATCATGTCTCAGTTTCCACTTTAGCCTTAAAGATTTTAAACTTTTCAAATGCTTCAATTTTTTCCTATAGAAAAGTAACCCACCTCATTTTAGAATAATCATCAATGATTAGCATGAAATATCTATCACCTTGAAAACGTTTAACTCTAGCAGTGCCACACAAATCAGTATAAATAAGATCAAGAACATCATTTGATTTATCTTGTATACTCCTAAAAGAGGTACTGACCTATTTACCCATTTGACATTCTTTACATACTGAATTATAGGGCTTCATAATCTTAGGTATATCCCTAACTGCCTTAGTTGAACTGATCTACACAATGCAATCAAAATTCACATGACATATCCTTTTATGCCATAGCCAAATCTCATCAATTTGTGTAATCAAACATGTCTTCTCACCAAAGTTCAAATGAAATATATTACCTTTTGTTTATGTATCAGTTGCAATCTCTAAACCACATCTATTAATGATTTTGCATTCTCCATCCTTGAACTATAATTGAAATCCCTTAACCACCAATTATCCTACACTCAAAATATTATGCCTTAAACCTTCAACATAATAAACATTGGCGACATTGTTCTTACCATCCAATGATATAGTTCATTTTCCTTTGATCATACATGCTTTGTCATCCAACTAGACCACCATCAAATTCTTGCAAAGATAGAAACTTCCCTTTATCTCCAATCATATGATGTGAACAACCGTTGTCAATTACCCATTCATCCTTGTCTTCAATTTTAGCAACAAGTGCCTTCTCTTTAGGTACATTCTCTTCCAGTGCCAAAACATCTTCCTTGATAGCCATGAACACCCATTCCTTCCCATTGTCGAGACCACTAGCAGAGTCTTTCGTCATTTCATCATCAGAATCAGTAATGTCTTCCTCATCCGCTATGTAGCATGATTTGTCTTTGTTTTTCTTGTACTTGTACTTGTTCTTATATCCTAGGTTAGGCTTAAATTATCTTCTAGATCTTTCTTCAAATCTTGAATTCCTTTGAGGACACCTAGATGTAGAATGACCAATCTTGTTACATGCAAAACATTTAAAAGGTGATTTTCTTTCATACTTACTACCTACCAGTCCTTCAGGTATTCTTCTAGCAAATAGTGCTTCAAGTTTCTCAAACTCATCATCTTCTCTCTTCATATCTTCTAATTCCTTTGAATACAAATCTTTCCATTCTTTCTTACCAGTTGTAGATGTAGATGCATGAAAATCTTTCCATTCTTTCTTACCGGTTGTAGATGTAGATGCATGAAAAGCGGGTTCAGACTTCAAAGCTCTAGAAGGTCCAAATTCTTCAAGCTCAAAAGAAGATAGTTTCCCAACCAAAGTATCTTTGTTGATAGATGTATTAGCCATTGTTATCAACTCATTAATAGCAATAGCCTTCATTTTGTAAGCCATTGGTAGGGCTCTCTAGACTTTAGAAACAATTTCATCATCGCTCAGAGTTCCACCACAACATTGAATTCCCATAACAATCTCATTTACCCTTTCCATGAATGTAGTAATCCTTTCATCTTCTTCCATCTTCATTTTTTCATATCCCACCCGGTAATAATAAAGTTTAGCAATCTTCATTATAGGGTCACCTTCATTAAGAGTCTCCAACTTATCCCATATAGCCTTTCCAGATGATTTGTCGGTTAGTCTCATTATTTGTTCATCAGAAAGTGTACACAAGAGGGCTTCTCTTTCTCTACAATCATTCTCAATCTCCTTGTCCAGGTTTGTTGGAGGAGGATTGCTAGATCTCGGATTATAAGGTGTGGCACCATTCTGTGTGATCTCCCAAATCTCCTTACCAAGACATCTTAAATGAGTCTCCATCTGAATCTTCCATACTGTGTAATTTGTTCCATCAAGCCTCACAATATCCCTCTGAAAGATAGCTCCAGAAGATCCGGATGAACTTGAACTATTAGTTGCCATAGGATCTTCCTCAAGCAGTTAAGCTTTTTGTAGAGAAGACCAAAGCTCTGATACCAATTGTTAGATAGTTCAAATAACTGGAAGACAACTGAGAGGGGGGGTGAATCAGTTGTCATAGATTACCGGAACCATTAGTAGTTAAAAATTTAATATCAGAATGCTTAAACCAAATATTTGAATAACAGTTAAACCAATTAAGCATAAACAATAATCACAGAATAAATACCATCCACATGACACCAATATTTATACGTGGATACTCGATAAAGGGAAAAGCCATGGTGGGAAGCCTACCCATAGTTAGATAATACTTTTGTAGTAAGTATGTGAATTACAATTCAGGGGCCTACACTTGCAAGAAGGCCAACAACCTAGAGAGCACTACCCATCACAAAAGGAGCCTCACTGACTACATAGAAATCTACACTACAATCCGAAGAAGTGTTGAACTACAAAAGATAGCGTCTCTTATTCCTAAGTACAGTTTCAGTTAAGCTCAATACCGAAGGACTGAATCCTCTTACATAAACCCAATTTGATCTCCAATGATCAATCAAATCCTTTGTCTAAATAATATTACATTATTTGCACATACATTCCTTGACCATGACCTTTAACATAACTATGATGATCTACAATGAGATCTTTACATCTATATATACAAACCCTCGACCATAAACAATTAGGTCAGCCAACATATAATAAACCAATTACATAATTACAAACCATGTCGACCTTAGACTGAACAAACAATATCCAACACATAAGACATCCCAGAAACACATCGTGAGGTCCAATCCACACGTTACATTCAAGTCGGTCCATAACCTAGATCAACCAAGACCCAGTATAGGTCCACACACTACAACAATGATCTCCATCCGCCAAGTCTTGAACATGATCACCAAAAGCATCCTGACAATCCACCAGAAGTTGCACCAACACCACTTATGTAATTCATCAAAGGACTTCATCAATATCTCTATTGGTGAAACCCTCACTGGAACCAGAAACTAAGCTTCTAAGCAAGTAGGATAGCATCCAATCACCAGACCAAAACCAACTAACCGAATATGAGTATGAGTATCATGAACAAGCCAATTCCATCACCAAACTATACCGGAGCCTACCAGATTATGTTGGATCCAATTCAACCAGAAACCAATCAACCTATCGAGACCAGAAGGGTGTCGGTAAAGCATCCAAATAGCTAGTGTTTGCATCAATGACAAAACATCAATGCAACACATAATCAATTCCACCAAATGGCCAAAAAAACCCTCCTCAAGCTAAAAGAAAGAGGGTAACCAAAATAATTGAATTTTGTACTAAAGAGGAGTCATCAGATGACCCTACCCCTCCTCCAAAAACTAGAAAGCTCACTCAAAAGAGGAGGAAAGAAGCCACAAATCCCTAAGCCATCTACGTAAGCTTCATCTGTCAAGAATCCACCCACTAAATAAAAAAATACACAAGGAGAGGCCTCGGAACCTAAGAAGAGGAAAGCCCCTAACATGAAAGTGAGACCCTGAGCTCATAAGAAAACAAATTAGACTCATGCAGAAGGGGAGAAAGCTCTCATTGAATCTGAGCAATCTACAAAACCCTCTGCTCTATTGGCTCCATCTAAAACATCTGAGAAGATATCAAATGAAGTAGAAGAGCATCTTGAAGGGATGAAATAGAGAAAGAAGAGAGAAGGAAGGAGTCTCCATCAGAACCTACTTGAATTATTTCATGGCGCAACCATGCAGGAGGGCATGAAGGCTACATTTGGTGATCAGGAGTTTGGATGCAAACATGCCCACACCAATGATAGGGGATGGGATATATTTTATTATTTATATGGAAACAAATACAATTCTATCTCGCTCTCAAACCCATGGAGACTCAATCTGGAGAAATTGGTTGTCCCCAATGTATTTATGGAGCCAGTCCTTATTAGAGAATTGGCTAAAAAATATCATCATCAAAGCATGACAGTCAAAATATCATCAGGACATGTGTTAGTGGATATATCAAAAGATGCAATAATAGAGAGCTTTAATTTGAATAGAAGTACCCTTAAGGGTATAAATAAGAAGAGGTTAAACAAGGACTATTAAGCCAAAAGGGACTTCTACAAGAAAAAGGTCTTGCCTCATTTTTTGAAGAGATTGCACAAAGGAGGAAAGAGTTACCTCCTGGACTTAGCGAAGGAACCACTTGATATAACCCTCTTTGAAGGCTATTCCACAAAGACTTATTACGCTCTTTGCCAAATTTTGGGAGACTATTGCGAGCTAACAGTAATGTCAATTTATTTTATGATGATGGCAATAAGGATACAACATGAAAATACAAATGAATTATATGGTTATGCTAAGATTATTCAAGAGAAATTACATGAGGGTTTGATCAAGGCAGGGAACCTCAAGGAAGTTTTAAAATTCAAGCATTATTCATTACTATGCCACTTAATTCATTATCAAAATAGGACCTTCTAGGAGGAATCCTTGAAGGTGAATCTCTTTGAGCCAAACACACATAGGAGTTGGCCAGTGTAGATATGGACCTGAGTGTAGGACAAGGGTTCCAAATATTCAGATTATTCTGCATTCTTTGATTGCTTTGTCATAAGAGTTTTGATGATGATGGGAACGAAATTAACCAGGCTCCCAAAAGACATAGTATAGGTTTTAAGGGTCAGAAGTTCTAGAGCTGACAATGTAGAATATGTTGAGGGTGCCTTCACCCATAATTTTTGGAATTTCTTCTTTTAGTCTAATTGTACATTAATAAGTGGTGTAGATACCAATTAAGAGGGACCTCAAAGATATCAATCTAGACCGGGTACCAAGAGTAAACACAACGGAAGCAAAAGGATATGATGGAGGTGATGCAGAACTGAATGAATTAGATCATGAAAATTGATTACAAATAATCGATAACATTAGAGATACATGATTCGGCTCATTGGCCTGCCACATACATGCTCAATTATAAAATTGGTCAACTCTAGACTTCTAATTCTGAAGATCTCTCTTCTCTATTCTATATGACTAATTTCTAATGCTTAATTATAATTATTTATATGACCCAAGGAGATTTGGTCGGTCCAAAAGGAATCGAATGTCGAAGAACAAGATCAAACGTGTAAAACTAGCATGTCAGCCTCCGCCAAAGTGATTCCTCTGGAAAATCTAAAGGATGAAGTGAGGATCAAAGGGAAGGTTGACCATATGTAAAGGAACATTATAATCAATGAGCTAAGGCTCCACAAGCTATGGAAATTATCCACAAGATTCTCCAATAGAAAAAAAAGGTCCAAGCAGTTCTAGTGTCCAAAGCCATAAATTGTCTCAGAATCTAGAAGTGATAACTTGCTAGAAAATGATCGAAATGCTCTATGGTTTAGGAATAAGGAAGATGGTCATGTCCTCAAGAAAAATCCAACTCTGCAAGATCCGATGAGTAAATGAAAGTGAATGCAGAAAGAAATATTTTTGGTTGATGCAAGATTGCCAAGAACTGGGGATGCTCTTGCATTAGACATCTGGGGTTGTTGAAAAAGTGAATCTCTCACTTTGCTAGGATCAGAGAAAAACCAAGGTAGTCCCCCTTTTCCTGAAAAATCCAAGATGAATTTTCAACTTGTTTGTCCTTCCATTTCACTAGATACTCCATGTACTAACTGCTTTGGGTACTACAATCAATCCTACAGTCCAAAATGTCTTAATATTTCTCTATTTCCTTCCGTGGCAACTACTTCTCCAAGACTACAATACTGTCTTAACAAAATTCTAATGCATGATACTTTTGTAGATCTGCAATGTTAAATATAGGTGAAATACTCAAATTATTTGGTAACTCCACTTCATATGCATTTCTAGAACAAAATTTTCTCAAGATCTTACAAGGTCCAAAGTTTCTCATCTGCAACTTGTTCTTGTTGGCATATGGACACTCCAATGAGACATTGTGTGTGATTGAAGGTTTTGTCATTGATGGCAACCTTGCAATCCTATGGCACCGACAAGACATTCTACCGACAAAGCATTATTCAAGAAAGACAGTGCACTAGCATCAGCAAGACCACTCTACACTGGCACCAGCACCGGCACAGAAGAAAAGATGTATACCGGCACAGAGGCCGACAGGATTTTTGATATGTAATATTTTGTTTATTATTGTAAGCCGACTTGGCAAATTGTAAAATGACTCTTGTATATAAAAGAGATCATTGTAGACATTTGTAAGAGATATATAGGAAGCATAAAGAAAATTATTAGGCAGACCTAAATGTGTGAATTGTAGGTCAAGGGTATATGTAAAGAATAGAGCAAGAAAGGGTACTGAATCTGGCATTGAAGATGCTATTGTAAAGAAGTATAGAATATTGGATTAACTTAATCCTCATTATAAGTGAGTGTGACTTCTTATTGAGTAGTGTGCTCTAGGCATTTGGCCTTCCTGCGTGTGCAGGCCCCTATTGTAAGTAATATTCTCTTATTGGCCAGTAAGTGAATATTGTGGGTCACAAATCCTACCGAGGTTTTTCCCACACCGGGTTTCCTCGTTAAACATTGTAGCATCCTAAAATTGCAACACTTGCAATTTCGACTGCATTTGGGTCTTCACGATGGCGGTGCAACATTGAACCTGAATGGAGACCCCGAAACCTGCTTGTGACACCAAAAACTGCATCTTTTTGCACCTTGGCCTGATCCCTCCTTGCACCCTACTGTCCCGGGAGGTGGGACCATGGCGCCCAGTGCCCTGGTCCCTGGCCCTATTTTGGGCCCGGTCTCCTTTTGGGCATTGGGTCTTGAAGTTTGCAAATTGGAAAATAATGCTTCTAGGTCGGCCTAAGGTCGGAAAAATCAGTCTCTCAACCCTAATTGACAAGTATATAAACTACTTTTCCTCTCCTAGAAAGAAAGGAAGGAAATAAGCAAGGGCAAGACGCGGAAGCAACATTCAAACATTCAAACATTCAAGCATTCAAGCATTCCTTAAAGCAATTGAGCATTCTAAGTCTCCATTCAAGGCTAGGTGTTGCATTCAAGACAAGGATTCAACCATTGAAGAGGAGATCATTTACAACACACAACATACAACATACATTACACCTTCGCATGTAAGAATACAAACATTCTTACAACAAGGTATCAGTACTTGTTTACATTACAAACATTTACATTTACAGCATTCTCATTTCTTGGTTAATTCCAAAACTGGGGTTTGACCTAAAGGCAAACCCCTAATCCCTAACCCCCCAATCGTCCTCTCTTTTCTGTGTGTAGGTTGCAGGTACGCGGCTATAATTGAAGATCTGGAATCCTTGTGCAGAGACAAATAGATCCCCCTTCGTTTCGCGGATTTTTCGGAGGACTGTGTGCACTCCGGGCGCCATCATCCCGTCAACTTTCACTCAAATTTGCAGAACAACACCGTCTCGACATTTTACTGCTAATTCCAGATCCACAGCTTCATCCCGTATCCCTATCTCTGTTTATAAGTGAATCTTTCCTACTTTACATGCATTCCTAGTTCAATCATTCTATCTGCATTCTTTACAAAAGAGGGTATCCTTGATGTCTTAACCCTTGAAACTCATTTAGAATCCAATCCTGCATTGTGTGGGATTGGATCTTGTGGGTTTCAACCCCTCTTTTGAATGTAAAGTCTCTCCTAAGTGAAAACCATCAACCCTAGTGACCTCCCTTCTCTCTCCTTGGAGTTGGGGAGGGGAGAACAACTAGGGTTCGATTTTTCCGATTTACATTTTGGTGAACCTGATGTGAACATCCTAATTCTGATTATTCATGGTTAGATCTGAAAAAAATTTCTCCCTTAATTACATTTCCATGTTTGTTCTTTTGCAAATTTTAGAGGATAATTGCATAAAAACCCTAAAATTTTCTTTTTAGTAATTAAGCTTGTGAAATGTTTAATTGTTAATGCTTGTTTTAGATCTATCCTTCTATTGCAAATTGTCAATTCATATTTGTGCTTTAATTCTAAAAATTAAGTGGTTAAATGTCAAAACCCTAATTTTTAAAACCTTCTTGATTCAACCTTTGACTGATAATTTCACTGATCAAAACACCTCCAAATCGGCTGTAATTTTGGATTCCGCAATAAAATCACAATATCTTTCATCCCTGAAAATTTGGAAAAAAGTTGCGAGGACCATGTGCACCCCGAGCGCCATCGTCCCCGACATTTTTTCCGAAATTTTGGGAGCTAGATCTTACTGTATTTTCCTGCTAAAATCCAGAATCCTGGCTGATTTCATCAATTCTAACACTTTCAAAATTAAAGTCAAAGTTGGTCTAGTGATTGCTCGGATAAAGGCTTATAATCATTCAAAAATTGTTGAAATTGAAATTTGTGTTAAAATTGTGTTTCTTACAGTGTTAAATCTGAAAAGTGTGTTGGCATTCATTCGAAATTTCAGTGCTTTATTCAAATTTTTACAATTTGTGACTTTTGAAATTAAGTGTTTAATTGCAACAACTTTGATTTCCGCTTTCAAATTTGAATTTTGCATGAAATTGAGTCAACTTTTAAATTTCAAAGCCTGCATTGCTTTCAGTATTCCCTCTAAAATCATAAAATTCAAAATTTTAGTTTCCCTCTCTTTTTCAAAATTCAAATTTTGCATTTTTCAACAATCTTGGTAGGGTTCAATTTTGAGATTGCAACTTTAATTTGGCCTATCTATAGATCATAAAATCACTCAATTTTTTCAGATTAGCTTTAAAATCATCATAACTTTCATCCTTGAAAATTTTGAAAAAAGTTGCGAGGACCGTGTGCACTCCGTTCGCCACGGTCCCTGACATTTTTTCCAAAATTTTGGGAGATTGTCCTAATTGTATTTAACAGCTTAAATCTAGGAGATTGGCTGATTTTATTGAAATTTGCTACCTATAAAATTCAAAATCTTCTCTCTCTTTAGTGCTTGAGTTTTACAACAATAAGCCCTACTTACACTATTCCCGTTAGACGAAGCCTTAGAATTAAGTCTTTCCAAGGTTTAATTACGGAGGAGATGGAACATAATTTGAATGGCCTTTTTAACGAGGACATGGGTAATTCCTCTAATCCTCTTAATGATGAAGAAGCTCTCCATGAGGTTTCTGTAGAACAACTTTCGAAATTGGATAACCAATTTGATGATTTTCGACAATGGATGTCTCAAGAATACCCCGATAGTCAAGCTCTTTCCTTAATTGAGGGTCTAAAACGTATGGTTCAAAGTGATAAGAATGGAATTGATATTTTGCGTAGTATTGCACACATTGTGGATTCGAATGTGATGCCTATGAAGAGTTGTGCTGAAACTTTAGGTTATACACAACCTCCTACTCAAGATAATCATTCTATTCCTCTGACAACTCCTATTGCTAGTATGCCTACTTTTACATCAAACATAATGACTACTTCAATACAAGACATTCCACCTATGATCACCAGTCATGGGGGCAATCCCTCTTCTTCAATCAACCCTCTTCCTTCATTTAATCCAACTTCTTCATTCATTCCTTCAATGAGTGTTCCTATTATATCACCACAAATGAACATGATGCAAGGGGGCAATTCGTTTAATCATTCCATTCCTCCTTGTAGTGTTCCTCCTTTCCAATCATCTCCTATGACTAACTATCATAGTGTCCCACCACCTTACTCTCAATCAATACCTTCTTTCAATAACATAATACCTCCATCACAATCTAACACGTCTAATATGAACTCTTCGACTGAAGTGACCATTAACAATCTTGCACAAACTATCTCTTCTTTACAGCAACAAATTGCCTCTATGAATCAATCTAAGTTTAGTGTGCCCACATTTGATGTTGCAAGCCCACTTTCTCTTGACATTGTTCGAGCTATCCCCCCTAAACATGTTGAAATTCCGCATTTGGAGCTTTATAATGGTAAGGGTGATCCTCTAACACATGTTAAGACCTTTCAAACAATATGTACCGATTTTGCTTATGACCAAAGGTTGCTTGCAAAACTATTTACTAGAACATTAAGAGATAAAGCCCTACAATGGTATTGCTTGTTGCCTTCTTATTCCATTTCTTCTTTCAAACAACTTGCAAATGCTTTTATTCAACAATTTCAAAACAATATAAGTCCTAAAGTCACTTTGATTGATTTAATGCATTGTAAACAAGGTGTTAAAGAAAAAGTGACTGATTTCATTGGTAGATATAAGCATTTGTATGCTCAAATTTCTTTTCCAGTACCTGACAATGATATTCAAAGAATCTTTATTTCTAATTTACAAAAAGATATTAGAGAAAAACTTCTGTTTTTTGAGTTTACTTCTTTCCAACAGTTGTGCGCAACTCTTCACAATTATCAACTGACTGTGAGTCAAATGGAACAAGCAAATCCTATGGCTCCGAGTGATAAGGGTGATAGTAGTCAACAACCATTTGGGAAGTTTAAACCAAACAGAGAGTCAATTAAATTCAATGAAAACATCATCAACAACAATGTGAATGCGGCATCAGGTGTGCCTCCTATTTCTAAGTTTTTCAAGAAAGAAAGAAAGTTTACTCCTTTGAATGAACCATTGCATAGTATTATGAATAAGTTATTGGAACAAAATGTGCTTACTCTTCCTCCTAAAAAGCAAATAGATCCTGCAAAGATTAACTCACCCTATTTTGATAACAAATCTTTTTGTCAATTTCATCGTCATCCTGGGCATGATACTGAAAAATGTTTTGCTTTAAAGGGTAAAATTCAAGATTTGACTGATAATAATACTATCTCTGTTTCTGGTGCGAATGATAAAGGCAACACATCTGTAGCTCCTCCTAACCAAAATCTTCAGATTTTTACTGATCCATTACCTTCTCATACCTCTAATGTGGTTGAGACTAACGATTCCTCTTTCTCACCTGATAATCTTGTGTCTATGACTCCGAATGTGATTAACTTTGTGGAGCAGCAGAAAATCCCTAAGGAACCTTCCATCACATTTGATTCCAGTGAAACTATCAAGGCACCTGATGGTCCTTTATATATAATTTCTAAAGTTAAGAATACACCTTGCCGTGGAGTGCTTATTGATCCTTCTTGCATGGTTAATGTCATTACTGAAGAATTTCTTTTTACTTTGCAATTGAATCAAGTGATCTATGATGAAACAAATGTGGTTGTGAAACTATTTGATGCATTTTCTTCTCTTGCAATTGGTTCTATTACATTACCTATTGAGGTCCATAACAAATCCCTTGATGTGGACTTTGCTATTATTCCATCGTCCGAACAATTTCGTGTGAAGCTAGGCTATCCTTGGTTATCTTCCATGAAAGCTATTGCTTCTCCTATTCATAAGTGTTTGAAATTTCACCATAATGGTGAAGTTGTTACTGTCAATCATAGTCTCTTTAAACTAGCTGAAAGAACTTCTAGTGTTCCTATTGATTATTTTTGGCCTAAACAATTCCAATCTCTTCCACTGCGGAGTGATCATCTTTTCAAATCTTATCAAAAGTGGAAAAAAGATATGATCCTATCTCTAAGTGAACCTAGAACACCCAAACTTGATATTCCTATCGTTCTTGAGAAGGAAGTTCTTCCTTTGAAAGATAAAACTAATGTCTTTCCTTAAGAAGATTCCCAACCCATTCCTATGAATGTGACTATGCCTATGACTAATAAACTTCCTAAAAGTAGACCTATACCTCCTCATCATGATGGGCTTGGTCTCCTTCCTAAACCAAATATTCCTCCCTTATATGGAGCAATTCCTCCTCCTTCCTCTTATGGAGAGAAGAGACCTTCCTCTTCTCCTATTGTTCAACCTAAGAGACCACAACCTAAACACCCAAGTGATAAGCATGAGAACATTCCTCCTCCTCAATCTCCTCAACTTCCTACTAAGACTAGATGAAATCGTTCTGCACGTGAACGCTGATGAAAGCGTCATCTTAAAGCTCAGGTAGTTGCTTCTCAAACTTTGCAATCCCCAAAAACACCTTCAACTAGTATTATTCCATTTTCTCCTCAGCCGAAAATTGAGCCAAAATCTCCTAAACATAAGATGCATGATGGTCTTGATCCTATGCGAGTTAAAGATCCTATTTTTGTAAATCTTGATGATGATATAGATGAAAATGTTATTCATGATGAAAATGTTATTCATGATGAAAATGTTACTCCTGTTCATTCTGATAGTGAATATGAATATGTTGATGTTGATAACTATTTATCTAACGAATTTTCTAAAGCACTTATCCTAGCTCCTAGACAAGAACAACATGGCTTGGAACATGAACATAGCCCTTGTTTGGATCTTATGATAGCTCCATCGGCTATGTTGGATGTTCCTCCTCTAGTGTGTTTCCTGCCTTCCCGAAATATTGATCAGCAAGATCGGAGGGTAGATGATGTGCTAGACTAGTTTCATTAGCATAGCAGACTCTCTCCTCCTCTCTTGATCTCTTTTGTTACTTCTTCTATGTGTTATTCTTATTCTTCTATTTGTTGTCCTTAGTGTTGTCTACTTGAGGATGATGCAAAACATTGAGATCTCTTTTGGTCTCTCTCATGTTGACTCAAAAGACACATGTGTTCCCTTCTTCTAGGTGACCTTCCTTGATTGGGGAATGAAGAACAATTATGCATACATACATATGATATACATGAATTATCATACAGCATACTAACCCCGAGGAAAGCGAAGTCACCTTGTGCTTTGTGTTTTGTGTCTATTATCCTTGGGCTTATCTCACACTTGGGGGCTAAATCCTTATGATAACGTGCTCCTTTCTCATTTCTTATATGTATCACTACCTTAAAGCAATCACCCCTGGTGAGGCGTGTGCGAGTGCTTTAACGTAGGGGGGCATACATCCCGTTCATATCTCTCTAAGATACTTGAAAATTTCTTGACAAATTTAGCTTTGCCTTGAAAGTTTTTGATATCTTTCTTGCATGACTCATAGTGAGGGAACCTTACTACTGATAGTCATGGTTCTCCCTCGTGATCTTCCCTTTTACTTTTTCAATTGAAGTCCTAAGATCCTTAGTCCACTGGGGGCTTGGGGTATCTTGCCTCCTTGATGTGGTAAAAGTCTTTCAATGTTGTTTCCTTGTACTTTACCGGAAGTATGGGCGTACGCTTATACTCCCGCTAAAGTGGGGGCTAAATGTAGCGTCCTAAAATTGCAACACTTGCAATTTCGATTGCATTTGGGTCTTCATGATGGTGGTGCAATGTTGAACCTGAATGGAGACCCCGAAACCTGCTTGTGACACCAAAAACTACATCTTTTTGCACCTTGGCCTGATCCCTCCTTGCACCCTGTTGTCCCGGGAGGTGGGACCATGGCACCCAGCACCCTGGTCCTTCAGGACGAGGGCGCCCAGTGCCCTGGTCCCCTAGGACCATGGCGCCCAGCGCCATAGTCCCTGGCCCTATTTTGGGCCCGGTATCCTTTTGGGCATTGGGTCTTGAAGTTTGCAAATTGGAAAATAATGCTTCTAGGTCGGCCTAAGGTCGGAAAAATCAGTCTCTCAACCCTAATTGACAAGTATATAAACTACTTTTCCTCTCCTAGAAAGAAAGGAAGGAAATAAGAAAGGGCAAGACGCGGAAGCAACATTCAAACATTCAAACATTCAAACATTCAAGCATTCCTTCAAGCAATTGAGCATTCTAAGTCTCCATTCAAGGCTAGGTGTTGCATTCAAGACAATGATTCAACCATTGAAGAGGAGATCATTTACAACACACAACATACAACATACATTACACCTTCGCATGTAAGAATACAAACATTCTTACAACAAGGTATCAGTACTTGTTTACATTACAAACATTTACATTTACAGCATTCTCATTTCTTGGTTAATTCCAAAACTGAGGTTTGACCTAAAGGCAAACCCCTAATCCCTAACCCCCCAATTGTCCTCTCTTTTCTATGTGTAGGTTGCAGGTATGCGGCTATAATTGAAGATCTGGAATCCTTGTGCAGAGACGAACAGATCCGCCTTCGTTTAGCGGATTTTTCGGAGGACCGTGTGCACTCCGGGCACCATCGTCCCATCAACTTTCGCTCAAATTTGCAGAACAGCACCATCTCGACATTTTACTGCTAATTCTAGGTCCGCAGCTTCATCCCGTATCCCTATCCTTGTTTATAAGTGAATCTTTCCTACTTTACATGCATTCCTAGTTCAATCAGTCTATCTGCATTCTTTACAAAACAGGGTATCCTTGATGTCTTAACCCTTGAAACTCATTTAGAATCCAATCCTACATTGTGTGGGACTAGATCTTGTGGGTTTCAACCCCTCTTTTGAATGTAAAGTCTCTCCTAAGTGAAAACCATCAACCCTAGTGACCTCCCTTCTCTCTCATTGGAGTTGGGGAGGGGAGAACAACTAGGGTTCAATTTTTCCGCTTTACAAACATCTTGTGTTATGGTGTTCTTTTCATGTGGATTCTTTTGATTATGTTAATTACATTAATTCTTGCATACCGGTATACTGTTACTTTATGTTCTGCATGTTTTGTATTAAGAAAATTTCATTACCAGTCAAATACTGATTCACCCCCCCCTCTCAGTATCAATGGGAACCCTAACAATTGGTATTAGAGCCTGGTCCTCTATTTTTAGAAGCCTAATAGCTTGAGGAAGATCTTGACATCGGTAAAGATGGAAAATTTGATGAAGCAACTTGAAGGAGCTCTTACTGACTATGATGCAAAAAAGTTGAAAAATATCAAATTAGAAGATGATTTAAAAGTAGCTCAGGATATTATTCAGGCACTTCAAGAAAATCTTACTGTTACAAGAAATAAGAGAAGAGAACTTTGTGAAAAATTGCAAAATGAGAATGATGAAAAGGAATCACTTAATGATATGATAAGCAAATTGAAACAAGAGATCATGACAACAAAAAATGAAATGCAGGATATGACTATGAGATTTTGCAAAGAGATTGAGGACAAAAAGAAGAATAAAGAAGAATTGACTAGAAGACTAAGTAATGCAACAAATGAGAACACAAGACTTAGCTATGAAAATGACATGTTGAAGACAGATCTGATGCATACTCAGAATGACTCGAATGAACTAATGAGACAAAAAGAAATCTTGGAAAGGGAATTGGAAACTGCAAATCAACACAAAGAAAAATTCAAGAAAAGCTCAGAAGAACTTGGTACCTTATTGAAGAATCAAAAACCCAAAGGTGACACTTCTGGAATTAGATTTGAAGTTGGAGAAAGCTCTGGTATTGCAAATACTCAGGATCATAGCAAACCGGTAAGACCTCTTAATACTTACAAATTCAATGGAAAATGCTTTAACTATAATAAATATGGTCATAGGGCAAATGAATGTAGATCTAGGAATTATCAAAATATCAATCCTCCCACCGGTCAATGCTCCAAATGCAACAAAATTGGTCATAACTCTGAAAACTGCAGAATGAATGTAAGATGTTATGTTTGTGGAAGATTTGGACATTTATCAAATCAATGCAGAACACAAACCGACATAGGTTATGGGAAACCTATTCAGATAAATAATGTAACTTGTTATGCATGTAACAAGATTGGTCATATTGCTAAATTTTGTAGAAGTAAAGGTACACCGGTAGACAACAAAAGTAATAGCTTGAAAGGTAAAGAAAAGGTTGAAGAGGTTAAGCAAGAATTCTCAAAGCAATTGATTAGAAAAGCTGATCTAAATATTGGGAATACTCCTCCATTGGTAGAACCAACAAATGTTCCACCGGCAGGGCAATGTGATGTTCCACCGGCAGGATAGAGCAATGCTCCACCGGTAGGAAGTTCTTCATCTAATTGAAGAAAATTATCTTGAGGGTTTGGCAATCTAATGACACATGTGCTATTATTCCCTCGGTTAGAGAAAAGAAGTTGAAAATCACTCTTTACCGGCAAATAAAGTTAAGCTAATACATTACCGACAAGCAATTAATGTGGTAGGTAGTGGAAAAGACTTTATAAAATAAGGTTTTGGCTCCATTTCATTTCACCATGATTTCAAACTTTCAGAGAGCACGAAGATTTCTGAGCTAAGGCATTTCGAGCAAGAAGCAAGCACTCCAAGCAATCATCCATCCAAAGGTAGAAAAAGGCATTTTATCATGGCATCCTCCTCTGCAATTGAATACATAGTGAACCCTACTATTGTGGAAGTAATTAAAAGACCTAGGCCCATATTTCAGCTAGTTCCCGAGGTAGCTAAGAAAGATGACAATATAGGTGCTTTTTCCCAAATTCCAAAAGGAGTTGTTTATGCAGAAGATCCTAGAATCTATATCCATTGCAACAAAGAGGAATTAGGAGATGAAGAAATTAAAAACATGTATAAGACTGTTATATGTGACAATTCCAAAAATGTAAAACCTGAATATAAAGTTGTTGAAACCCTAGGATTCACTGAAATCCTCTGCATTCCTGAATTTCCCAAGGAAGTGATTAGGATAGTTTTAAGTAGGGTACATGGTTCATTCTTTTGGCTTGATTCAGTTCACAAAATTACAAAGGAAGTTGTGAAAGCAGTAACAAGGTTACCTTCCATCAGTAACATACCTGACAAGACTAAGAAGGTCTCCAATGACCTAGTAATGAACTTTGTTGGCATATGGACACTCCAATGAGACATTGTGTGTGATTGAAGGTTTTGTCATTGATGGAAACCTTGCAATCCTATGGCACCAGAAAGACATTATACCAGCAAAGCATTACACAGGAAACCTTGCAATCCTATGGCACCGGCAAAGCATTACATAGGCAACCTTGCAATCCTATGGCACCGGCAAGACATTATACCGGCAAAGCATTACACAGGCAACCTTGCAATCCTATTGCACCGGCAAGACATTATAGTGGCAAAGCATTGTTCAAACAAGACAATGCACCGGCATCAGCAAGATCAATCTACACCGGCACCAGCAGAGAAGGAAATATGTATACCGGCACAGAGGCCAACAGGATTTTTGATATGTAATATTTTGTTTATTTTTGTAAGCTGACTTGGCAAATTGTAAAATGACTCTTGTATGTAAAAAAGATCATTGTAGTCATTTGTAGGATATGGATAGGAAGCATAAATAAATTATAAGGCAGACCTAATGTGCGAATTGTAGGTCAAGGGTATATTTAAAGAACAAAGCAAGAACCGGTACTGAATCTGGCATTGAAGATGCCATTGTAAAGCAGTATAGAATATTGGATTTGTGTAAATCCTCATTATAAGTCAGTGTGACTTCTTATTGAGTAGTGAGCTCTAGGCAGTTGGCCTTCCTGCATGTGCAGGCCCCTATTGTCAGTAATATTCTCTTATTGGCCAGTAAGTGAATATTGTGGGTCACAAATCCCATGGAGGTTTTTCCCACACCGGGTTTCCTCATTAAACATCATGTGTTATGGTGTTCTTTTCATGTGGATGTTTTTGATTCTGTTATTTACATTAATTCTTGCATACCGGTATACTGTTACTTTATGTTCTGCATATTCAATTTTAAGAAAATTTCATTACCGGTCAGATACTGATTCAGCCCCCCCCCCTCTCAGTATTAGTGGGAACCCTAACAATTGGTATCAAAGCCTGGTCCTCTATTTTCAGAAGCCTAACAGCTTGAGGAAGATCTTGACACCGGTAAAGATGGAAAATCTGATGAAGCAACTTGAAGGAGCTCTTACTGACTATGATGCAGAGAAGTTGAAAAATATCAAATTAGAAGATGATTTAAAAGCAGCTCAGGACATTATTCAAGCACTTCAAGAAAATCTTACTATTACAAGAAATAAGAGGAGAGAACTTTGTGAAAAATTGCAAAATGAGAATGATGAAAAGGAATCACTAAATGATATGATAAGCAAATTGAAACAAGAGATCATGACAACTAAAAATGAAATGCGGGACATGACTATGAGATTTTGCAAAGAAATTGAGGACAGAAAGAAGAATGAAGAAGAGTTGACCAGAAGACTAAGTGATGCAGCAAATGAGAACACAAGACTTAGCTATGAAAATGACATGTTGAAGATAGATCTGAAGCACACTAAGAATGACTCAAATGAACTAATGAGATAAAAATAAATCTTGGAAAGGGAATTGGAAAATGCAAATCAACACAAAGATAAATTCAAGAAAAGCTCAGAAGAACTTGGTACCTTACTGAAGAATCAAAAACCCAAAGGTGACACTTCTAGAATTGGATTTGAAGTTGGAGAAAGCTCCAATACTGCAAATACCTAGGATCACAGCAAACCAGTAAGACCCTCTAATACTTACAAATTCAATGGAAAATGCTTTAACTGCAATAAATATGGTCATAGGGCAAATGAATGTAGATCTAGGAATTATCAAAAAATCAATCCTCCCACCGGTCAATGCTCCAAATGCAACAAAATTGGTCATAACTCTGAAAATTGCAGAATGAATGTAAGATGTTATGTTTGTGGAAGATTTGGTCATTTATCAAATAAATGCAGAACACAAACCGGCATAGGTTATGGGAAAGCTATTCAGAAAAATAATGTAACTTGCTATGCATGTAACAAGATTGGTCATATTGCTAAATTTTGTAGAAGTAAAGGTACACCTGTAGATAACAAAAGCACTAGTTTGAAAGGTAAAGAAAAGGTTGAAGAAGTTAAGCAAGAATTCTCAAAGCAATGGATTAGAAAAGGTGATCTAAATATTGGGGATACTCCTCCACCAGTAGAACCAACAAATGCTCCACCGACAGGACAATATGATGCTCCACCGGCAAGATGTTCTTCATCAAATTGAAGAAAATTATCTTGAGGGTTTGGCAATCTAATGACACATGTGCTATTATTCCCTCGGTTAGAGAAAAGAAGTTGAAAATCATTCATTACCGGCAAATAAAGTTAAGCTAATACATTACCGGCAAGTAATTAATGTGGTAGGTAGTAGAAAAGACTTTATAAAATAAGGTTTTTGGCTCCATTTCATTTCACCGTGAATTCAAACTTTCAGAGAGCGTGAAGATTTCCGAGCTAAGGCATTCCGAGCAAAGAGGCAAAGCACTTCAGCAATCAATCCATCCAAAGGCAAAAAAAGGTATTTATCATCATGGCATCCTCCTCTGCACCAGAATTCATAGCAAACCCTACAGTAGTCAAAGTTATAAAACAACCTAGGCCCATGTTTTAGCTAGTTCCTGAGGTAGCTAAGAAAGATGACAACATAGGTGCTTTTTCAAAAATTCCAAAAGGTGTTGTTTATGCAGAAGACCCTAGAATGTATATTAATTGCAACATAGAGGAATTAGGTGATGAAGAAATCAAAAACATGTATAAGTCTGTTATATGTGACAACTCCAGAAATGTGAAACCTGAACATAAAATTGTTGAAACCCTAGGATTCACTGAAATCCTCTGCATTCCTAAATTTCCCAATGAAGTGGTTAGGATAGTTTTAAGCAGGGTACATGGTTCATTCTTTTGGCTTGACTCAATGCATAAAATTACAAAGGAAGCTGTGAAAGCAGTAACAGGGTTACCCTCCACCGGTAGCAGACCCGACAAAACCAAGAAGGTTTCCAATGACTTAGTAACAAACTTAACTGGTGCAACATCCGACAAGAGATCATTGAGGGTTAATGATGTGACCAATACAAATGTTAGATTTGTTAGCATGATTCTAGGTTACAAATCAACTCATGCTAATAGGCTTAACTCAGTTTCCAGTTTATGCATAAAGAGTGCTTATGACATGGTTAAGGACAATGTAAAAATTGATATCTGTGAATGGTTAAAGGATGAGTTAATTGACAATTTAGCAAAAATCAAGAAGGATAAGGAAGGAACCTTTAGATTTGGAAATTTACTTATATGCTTAATGCTACACATAACCAAACAAGCTCCCGATATAGGCAATAAGGATTTTGGATTTGACCTACTGGTAGGAAAACAATTGTTTGACTCATTCAACAACATGGGTGAAAACAGAGAAAAGAATATCAATGAGTATTTTCAAGCACTAAAGGTCAGAATGAATAAAAGAATTAGACTATCACAAGAAGTTGTCAACAAATACAAGGATGATATATGTTTTGTAATAAAAAAGGATGAGATCTAGATGGAATCAGTCATCCCAAGGACAATCTGGGTAATAAAGATGGGGTATGAAACAGATGACCACATAGTGGAAACTTATGCCAAAGCACTTCTGGAAGCCCCCAATGAACCAAAGGAAGAAGTATTTGGTAGTGCTAAGACCATCGAAAGTCAAATTCAATCTAAGAAGAGAGTGAAAAAGGTTGAGGCATTTGTGAGAAAAGGAACCAGAGAAGCAAAGCCATAAAGGAAGATGTATTAAAGAAAACTGGCATAACAAAAGATGAGTTGGTAGCCCAACAACCTAAAACTCATCTATCACTGGTAGATACATCTTCAGAAGGAGATATGCCAACAACTTTCAAAAGAGTTGTCAGGAAAAGAGACCCCTCACTAGCAACCACTCCTTCACCTAGAAGGACAAGACAAAAGCAACAAGTCGTGAGATCTCCAGTCAAGAAGGTCACACCTAAGAAGAAGCTAACCCCCAAAAAGAAGAAGAAGACAAACACTGACTTGGCCCCTCTTGACATATTACTGAATGAGATCACAGAAGAAGGAAAATTGAAAAACATAGGGAAAATCTATGACACCCTATCAGATGATGAGAAAGGACAAGTTGAAGAGAGTGTCATATTACACATGGACATGTATAAAAAGTTTTTGTTGCAAGTCCTAAATGAAATTCCTAATGAACTATATAAAAGACTTGAGGCTAGAAGGCAAGGAATAATTGAGCTGGATAAGAAAATAAAAATAGAAAAATTACTTGCAGTATACCCGGTTAAATCACCTAAGGAAATTGATGATCTGATAGCTCAGGCCAACCGGATAGTTTTTTCCACTGCTCACCGGCAAATTTCACTAATGGCAGGCAGAGTTACTAAAGTTTCAAAGGAAATAGAAAATGGTTGGGATACATTCTTGGTTGAAAAAGAAAAACAAGAAGAATATAGGAATCCCAAGCCTATTCTGGTATATCAGAAGGACAAAGGGAAAGGTAAAGTTGGTGGACCACCAAGTATCAAGATCAGAGACAACTTACCCCCACCTCCTTTAAATACTCCACTGGTAAAAACAACAACTACGGAAGATCAACTGGAAGCTAAGAGTATGGATACAAAGGATAATAATCCTAATCCTAAAGTCTTATATACTGTGAATGTTGATACTCAAAAGATCAACATAGTGGTAGATAAGGATACAACAGATAAAACAAGAAACAAAGACCAACCGACAATAGGAAACAAAGAGCAACCGACAGCAGATTCAGAGAAAAAGATGGAATTTGGAACACAAACAGAGAAACCAATAGAGCTAAAGGCTCCAGAACAGATGCCACCGGTAAGAAATGATGTAGGAAAACCAGTGCTTAAAGAGATGGAGACACAAACAGACCTACCAAAGGTCAATACTAGCATGGTCACTTCCACCGGCACATAGTTTGTTGGATCACCATCAAATGTAACAAAGGTATTGCTTGAATCTATCAAGAAAATAACTGATTATAGCTCACAAGCTTATAAAGCGATAGATGATTCAATTCTAGTTTTGAAATCAATAGCTCCCAATTGTAATATAGACAACAAAGATTCTTTAGGCCAGTTGGATACACTTTGTAAATATATTTTTGGAAATTTTGAGCAAACAAAGGTAGAAACTGTAAAGGAAAGTGTAGAAAAAGAGAAACAGAAATTCTTTGAGGAAGGAATAAAGAAGTGTAACAGGGAATTTGACACACTTCTACCGGAATTGTGCAATTTATTGAAAGAGCACAAAACTCTATACAAAGACACCTATAAGATAAACTTTTTGACCATAGATGTAGACAAAAAGATGAGAAAGGTACAGGAAGAGATCAATAAACTTGCAGATAATTTTGTTAACTCACCCGATGCATTATCAGTTTTTGAGGAAAAGATAACAAATTTTGAGGAAGAATTGCTCAAATTAGAAAGAGAGAAAGAGAAAATAATAAACAAGGCAAAACTCTTGAGATCTAAAATAAGTCCAAGATTGGACTATTTAGCATCTCTGTAGAAGGAAATCTCAGAGGCACTAACACAGGGAAGCAAAACACGGACAGAGCACTTGCAGCATCTCACCGGTATAGTATACAGAACTAAGATAGCAATAAAAGACAGTAAGAATTTTATGGATGGAATAAACTTAATTTTGGGAGATATTCTTCAGATAATAACCACCCAACTACAAGGTTGAGGTTATGAATTGGTACAACTACAAAATCTACCAACCTTTGTTATTGATGACAAAGGGGGAGTAGTAGGATGAGAAAATTCAAAGCATAGGGATCACATGCTCAGGGGGAGCTCTCACATTTTTGGTAACATTTTTGGTCTACACTTTTTTGGATATCTTTTGAAATTTCTCATGAGTGTTGCCATCAATGCCAAAGGGGGAGATTGTTGGCATATGGACACTCCAATGAGACATTGTGTGTGATTGAAGGTTTTGTCATTGATGGTAACCTTGCAATCCTATGGCACCGGCAAGACATTATACCAGCAAAGCATTACATAGGCAACCTTGCAATCCTATGGCACTGGCAAGACATTATACCGACAAAGCATTACACAGGCAACCTTGCAATCCTATGGCACCGGCAAGACATTATACCAGTAAAGCATTACACAGGAAACCTTGCAATCCTATTGCACCGGCAAGACATTATACCAGCAAAGCATTATTCAAACAAGACAGTGCACCAACATCAGCAAGATCAATCTACACCAGCGTCGGCACAGAAGATGTACACCGGCACAGAAGGAAATATGTATATTGGCACAAAGGCCGATAGGATTTTTGATATGTAATATTTTGTTTATTATTGTAAGCCGGCTTAGCAAATTGTAAAATGACTCTTGTATATAAAAGAGATCATTGTAGTCATTTCTAGGATATGGATAGGAAGCATAAATAAATTATAAGGCAGACCTAATGTGCGAATTGTAGGTCAAGGGTATATGTAAAGAATAGAGCAAGAACCGGTACTGAATCTGGCATTCAAGATGCCATTGTAAAGTAGTACAGAATATTGGATTTGTTTAAATCCTCATTGTAAGTCAGTGTGACTTCTTATTGAGCAGTGAGCTCTAGGCAGTTGGCTTTCCTGCATGTGCAGGCCCCTATTTTAAGTAATATTCTCTTATTGGCCAGTAAGTGAATATTGTGGGTCATAAATCCCACTGAGGTTTTTCCCACACCGGGTTTCCTCGTTAAACATCTTGTGTTATGGTGTTCTTTTCATGTGGATGTTTTTTATTCTATTATTTACATTAATTCTTGCATACCGGTATACTGTTACTTTATGTTCTGCATATTCAGTTTTAAGAAAATTTCATTACCGGTCAGATACTGATTCACCCCCCCCCTCTCAATATCTGTGGGAACCCTAACAAACTTAACTGGTGCAACATCAAACAGAAGATCTCTAAGGGTTAATGATGTGACCGATTTAAATGTTAGATTTGTTAGCATGATTTTAGGGTACAAAGCAACTCATGCAAACAGACTTAACTCAGTTTCTAGTTTATGCATTAAGAGTGGTCATGATATGGTAAAAGAAAATGTGAAAATTGATGTATGTGAATGGTTAAAAGATGAGTTGATTGATAACTTAGGAAAAATCAAGAAGGATAAGAAAGGAACTTTTAGATTTGGAAATTTACTTGTATGCTTAATGCTACATATAACCAAACAGGTTCCTGGTATAGGCAACAAGAATCTTGGATTTGACATACCGGTAGGAAAACAATTATCAGACTTCTTCAACAACATGGGTGAAAACAAGGAAAAGAATATCAATGAGTATTTTCAAGCACTAAAGGTCAGAATGAACAAAAGAATCAGACTATCACAAGAAATTGTCAACAAATACAAGGATGATATATGTTTTGTAATAAAAAAGGATGAAATATGGATGGAAGCAGTCATCCCTAGAACAATTTGGGTAACAGAGATGGGTTATGAGACTGATGATCATATCATTGAAACTTATGCTAACGCACTTCTGGAAGCACCCAGGGAACCAAAGGAAGAAGTATTTGGTAGTGCTGAGACCATAGAAAGTCAAATTCAATCTAAGAAGAGAGTGAAAAAGGTTGAAGCATTTGTGAGAAAATGATCCAGACAAGCAAAAGCCATAAAGGAAGATATATTAAAGAAAACCGGCATAATTGAAGATGAGTTGGCAGACCCACAACCTAAAGCTCATCTATCACTGGTAGGTACTTCCTCAGAAGGAGATATACCAGCAACTTTTAAAAGAGTTGTTAGGAAAAGAGATCCCTCACTGGAAACCACTCCTTCACCTAGAAGGACAAGGCAGAAGCAACAAGCTGTGAGATCTCCAGTCAGAAAGGTCACACCTAAAAAGAAGTTGACCCCTAAGAAAAAGAAAAAGACAACAACTGACTTGGCACCTCTAGAAATTTTGTTAAATGAGATCACAGAGGAAGGTAAATTGAAGAACATAGAGAAAATATATGACACTTTAATAGCTGATGAGAAAGAACAAGTAGAAAATAGTGTTATATTACACATGGATATGTACAAGAAGTTTTTGATGGAAGTACTCAATGAAATTCTAGATGAATTATTTCAAAGACTAGAAAAAAGAAGACAGGCAATGATAGAATTGGATAAGAAAATAAAAATTGAGAAATTACTTGTTGTATATCCGATAAACTCACCTAAAGAAATTGATGACCTAATTGCTCAAGCAAACCGGTCAGTGTTCTATACTGCACACCGGAAGATTTCACTAATGGCAGGAAGAGTTAATGAAGTGACAGAGGAAACAGAAGATGGATGGGATATATTCTTGGTTGAGAAAGAAAAACAAGAAGAGTTCAGGAACCCCAAACCTATTAAGGTTTATCAAAAAGATAGAGACAAGGGGAAAGGTAAAGTTGGTGGAACACCAAGTATCAAGGTTAGAGACAACTTACCCCCACCTCCTTTAAATACTCCACTGGTAAAATCAACAACTACTGAAGATCAACCGGCAGCTAAGAGCATGGATACAGAGGATGGCAATACTAATCCTGAAGTCCTATATACTATGAATGTTGATACTCAGAAGATTAACATAGTGGTAGATAAAGATAAAATAGATAAATCATATATAGCCAAAGAGACTCTAATAACAGGAAATACAGAGCAACCGATAGCAGATACAGGGAAAAAGATGGAATCTGGAACACAAACAAAGAAACCAACAGAGCTAAAGGCTCCAGAACAGATGCCACCAGTAAGAAATGAAGCAGGAAAACTAGTGCTTAAAGAAATGCAGACACAAACAGACCTACCAGAGGTCAATACAAGCATGGTCACTTCCACTGGTACTCAGTTTGTTGGGTCACCATCAAATGTGACTGAGGTATTACTTGAATCCATCAAGAAAATAACTGACTATAGCTCACAAGCTTACAAAGCAATAGATGATTCAATCCCATTTTTGAAATCAATAGCTCCTAATTGTAATATAGATAATAAAGATTCTTTAGCATAGTTGGATACACTATGTAAATACATTTCTGGAAATTTTGAGCAAATAAAGGTATAATTTGTAAAGGAAATTGTAGAAAAGGAGAAAGAAAAATTCTTTGAGGAAGGAATTAAGAAGTGTAACAGAGATTTTGACACACTTCTACCGGAACTGTGTAGCTTGTTAAAAGAGTACAAAAAGTTGTACAAAGACACATGCAGAATAAAATTCCTGACTATAGATGTAGACAAGAAGATAAGCAAGACAAAGGAAGAGATAAACAAGCTTGCAGACAATTTTGTTAACTCACCAGATTCATTATCTATTTTTGAAGACAAGTTAGCAAATTTTGAGACAGAATTACTTAAATGGGAGAAAGAGAAAGAGACAATAATAAATAAGGCAAAGTACTTGAGATCCAAATTGAGTCCAAGATTGGATTATCTAGCATCTCTACGGAAGGAAATCTCAGAGGCATTAACACCGGGAAGTAAAACATCGGCAGAGCAATTGCAGCATCTCACCGGCACTGTGAAGAGAACTAAAACAGCAATAAAAGATAGCAAAAAGTTTATGGATAGTATAAACTTAATTTTGGGCGATCTTCTTCAGATAATAACTACCCAACTACAAGGTTCAAGTTATGGACTGGTACAACTACAAACTCTACTAACCTTTGTCATTGATGATAAAGGGGGAGTAGTAGGATGAGAAAATTCAGAACACAGGGATCATATGCTCAGGGGGAGTCACTCACTTTTTTGGTAAATTTTTTGGTCTACACATTTTTGGATATCTTTTTGAAATTTCTCATGAGTGCTGCCATCAATGCCAAAGGGGGAGATTGTTGGCATATGGACACTCCAATGAGACATTGTGTGTGATTGAAGGTTTTGTCATTGATGGCAACCTTGCAATCCTATGGCACCGGCAAGACATTCTACCAGCAAAGCATTATTCAAGCAAGACAGTGTGTCGGCATCAGCAAGACCACTCTACACCGACACCGGCACCGACATAGAAGAAAAGATGTATACCGGCACAGAGGCCGACATGATTTTTGATATGTAATATTTTGTTTATTATTGTAAGCTGACCTAGCAAATTGTAAAATGACTCTTGTATATAAAAGAGATCATTGTAGACATTTGTAAGAGATATATAGGAAGCATAAAGAAAATTATTAAGCAGACCTAAATGTGCGAATTATAGGTCAAGGGTATATGTAAAGAACAGAGCAAGAACTAGTACTGAATCTAGCATTGAAGATGCTATTGTCAAGCAGTACAGAATATTGGATTAACTTAATCCTCATTGTAAGTCAGTGTGACTTCTTATTGAGCAGTGTGCTCTAGGCAGTTGGCCTTCCTGCATGTGCAGGCCCCTATTGTAAGTAATATTCTCTTATTGGCCAGTAAGTGAATATTGTGGGTCACAAATCCCACCGAGGTTTTTCCCACACCGGGTTTCCTCGTTAAACATCTTGTGTTATGGTGTTCTTTTCATGTGGATGCTTTTGATTCTATTAATTACATTAATTCTTGCATACCGGTATACTGTTACTTTATGTTCTGCATGTTTTGTATTAAGAAAATTTCATTACCGGTCAGATACTGTCACCCCCCCCTCTCAGTATCAGTGGGAACCCTAACAGTTCTAGGTTCCAACTAGAAATATTTCTTTTCTTAGATATACCATCACTTCATCGCCAACTTCAAATTCCTTATGTCTTCTCTTCTCATTTTCTTTCTCCTTATATTTTTTGTTTATATCCTCTAAATGTTGTTTAACCTAAATATGTAAGTCTTTCATATGATTTGCAAATTCTTCTGCCTCTACACTCCTTTTGTCTTCATTAATGATATCTCTCAATTTTGATATTCCTCTAGGGTGTGCTCCGGTAACAATCTCAAAATGTGTTCTTCCAATACTCATACTTACTGAATTGTTGTAGGCAAACTCTACTTATGCAAGAGTCAAATCCCAACTTCCAGTCTTTTCTCCAGCTAAGCATCTCAACAAATTTCCCAAGCTCTGGTTTACTACTTTTGTCTGTCTATCAGTTTGTCAGTGAAAAGTAGAACTGAACTTCAAATATATCTTCATCTTCTTCCAAAGTGTTCTCCAAAAATAGCCAACAAACTTAGTGTCTTTGTCTAAAACTATGCTTTTAGGTAATCCATGCACCCTTACTTCCTTGAAAAAAAATT
The DNA here is from genome assembly GCF_030272615.1 of Cryptomeria japonica. Classification (NCBI taxonomy): domain Eukaryota; kingdom Viridiplantae; phylum Streptophyta; class Pinopsida; order Cupressales; family Cupressaceae; genus Cryptomeria; species Cryptomeria japonica. Next base: position 36,205,818 of record NC_081411.1, on the reverse strand, counting down.
CAACTAAATGAACTACATCTGATGTCTTCTTACAAGGTATGAAATGAGCCATCTTCAAGAATCTATCCACCACCACAAATATAGAATCATTCCCTCTGAGTGTCTTAGGTAATCCAAGTATAAATTCCATGCTTATATCCTCCCAAAGTCTCTCCAGTACTCTCAAAGGTTTATACAATCCCACAGTCTGACTACTACCTTTTGTAACTTGACAAATTCTACAACTTTGCACAAATATCCTGACATCCTTATGAATTTGAGGCCAAAATTAATGTTCACTCACCAATGCAACTATTTTGTCAACACCAAAGTGTTTGGCTAATCCTCCACTATGTGTTTCCTTTATCATATTCTCCCTTATAGAACTCTTAGGTATACACAACTAAACTCCTATGAATAACATCCCATACTGAATGAAATAATCCAACCATTAGCTTCTATTTGGATATGTGCAAGATCATGGGGGGCCAACAAGTGGCAATGGAGAAAAAAATATATTTTAAACGTTTCCAAACACACCAAAATCTGCTTTGACTTTTTGTTTGGGTCGGTCAAAATTTGAATTTGGTTTGGTAATACCAAACCAAATCGGATATCCATTAATATCGGATAATATATCTGATATTAACGGATATCCGATTTGTGATGTCACTATTGTGATGTCATAACTTTTCAAATCGGATATAATCGGATATCCATGTTTCTCAACATAAAAAGTATAGTTTAGTAAAATGGGCATAACTTTTGCATTTCTTATCAAAATTTTTATTTTTTATAGACGTTGGAAAGGTAATTCAGAGACCTATCAAATGGATAAGGTAGTTTTATCATATTATAGACCAAAAATTATTTATAATAATTTGAATTTAGTCCTTCAATTTTAAAACTTTAAATACTCACAAATTTTGCATACAAAGTCTCATTTTTTTCCTATCACCTCCTTTATCTATCACTTGTCTATATATACTTATATAAATATGTTTTATCTATCTCTTTCTTCTCTACTTATGTCACTTATTTTCTCATCCCATCTATATAAATAAATTCCCAAGTTACATGTATCTCTGCATATATCTCAATCTTTCTATTCCTATCTCTCCCTCTCCCACTCCATCATTGTCACTCCTTATTTCTATATTTCTCTCTATTTATCTCCCTCCTCTACCTTATCCTACATATATTTATATATTACTTGTCTCTATCACCTCCTTTCTTTCCCTATCTTGTCCCCTCTATCTTTATATTTCTATAGATCTATCTTCATGTATATTTATATCTCATTATCTCTAAATCTCACTTATTCACTCCATCTCTCCCTCCATTTGTCTTACTCTATCTATCACTTTCTATCCATATCTATCTTTATCTCCATCTTCACATCTCTATCTCTTTCCCTATCAATCTCTCTTTCTATATGTTCCTCTATCTTTATATATCTTCCTCTATACATGATTAATCTACTTCTCCGTCTCTTCCTCTATCGCCCTCTTGAAGTATCTTTCCATTTTTCTACCTTTATCTCTTTATTTACTCCATCTTTATATATCTTTGGCTCTCTCCCCACATCCTTCTCTATAGTGCCTTTATATATCTCTATATCTCCCTCTTTCTCTCTCTCCCTCTCTATCTATCCCTATCTATAATATCTATCTCTCTTTCTCACTCTCTTGCACTATCTATATCTCTCTATCTATCGATATTTCTCTTCCTTTATATCTCTTTATCTCTTCCTTTTTTTTATCTCACTCTCTTTACCTCTCTCTATCCATTTTTCTCCATCTCTTTATATATTTATCTTTGTATTTACCTCTCTCTTTCTCTATATCTATTCATCTCCCTCTCCCTTTATCTTCATTTTTTATTTCTATGTTCCTCTCTCCTTTACAATATCTAGATAAGTCTACCTCTTTCTACCCATCCTTGTCCTTTATTTTTTCTCCCTCTCACTTCATACTTCTTAATATCTATATCTCTATTTATGTCCTTGTCCTTGTAGTTCCTCTCCCTCTCTTTAGTTCTTCATCTCTCTTCACTCTTATATCTATCCTTATTTAAAACTTAGTACATATGGTCTCCTAAGGAGTTATATGGTGTCCTAAGGGGTCATACAACACCATATGACCCCTTCAAACATAGTATGACCCCTAACAACACCATTTGCTATCCTAAGGGGTCATATGGTGTCCTAAGGGGTCATAAAATACCATATGACCCCTTAAGACACAATAAGACCCCTAATGAAACCATATGGTGTCATCAAGGGTCATAAGACACCAAATGACCCCTTAGGACACCATACGACCCCTAATGACACAATGTGGCATCCTAAAGGGTCATATGGTGTCCTAAGGGGTCATAGGACACAATATGACCCCTTAGGACACCATACGACACATAGCACCATATAGTGTCCCAAGGGGTCATATGGTGTGCTAAGGGGTCATAGAACACCACATGACCTACTAGGACACAATATGACCCCTGACGACACCTAAGGGGTCATATAGTGTCCTAAGGGGTCATAGGACACCATATGACCCCTTAGGACACCATACAACCCCTTACGACACCATATGGTGTCATAAGGGGTCATATGGTATCCTAAGGGGTCATATAACACCATATGACCCCTTAGAACACAAGAAGACCCATAACGATAGGATATGGTGTCCTAATGGGTCACGTGGTGTCATGAGACACCATATGACCCCTTTGGACACAATACAACCCCTAACAATACCTAAGGGGTCATATGGTGTCCTAAGGGGTTATATGATGTCCTAGGAACCTTTAGGAAATAATATGACCCCTTAGCACACCATACAACCCCTAATGACACCATATGGTGTCATAAGGAGTCATAGGAAACCATATGACCCATTAGTACACAATATGAACCCTAACAACACGTAAGGGGTCATATTATGTCCTAAGCGGTCATAGGACACCATATGACCCCTAACGACACTGTATGGTGTCCTAAGGGGTCATATTGTGTCCTCAGGGGTCATAAGACACCATATGACCCCTAATAACACAAAATGACACCTAACAATACCTAAGGGGTCATATGGTGTTCTAAGAGGTTATAGGACACCATATGACCCCTTAGCGTTGATGGGGTTCACCTAGCTTGCTCACACTTCACCTAATTGGTGTTGCTCAATTCCACCAACTCTCCAGGTCTATCTATGCTCTAAGACCTCCAATTACTTCTTAATATCTTCTAGTGATTTCTTCTTGTCAATCTCTAGGTGTTTTTTTCAAGTGTTTAACTAGGAACCCTACCAATTCACAATGTTTCCCATGTGCTTATTATGGTTGTCTTGGCTTCAACTTGTCAAATTGACTTCCTACTATTGTGAGTTGATGAAGAGGTGTGGAGGTGGCTTATAACATTTTTTTAATGCCTTTTGGGTCCATTTGAGGTTTTTCAGCCATTAGCCTTCTTACCGATTTCACCATTTTGCCTAGAAAAGGGCTACAAGGAATTAGCCCTATTAGGCCTCCAAAATCCAGTTTTCTAGGGCTTGAGAGGAAACGGTCCAAAAGGCCCTGCAACAAGTTTGATTTTCTTCAAATACTCACCAAACCCCAATTTTTTTTTGTGGTTTTGGTTTCTCAACCCACCATACAATGCCCTAACCCAAAAATGAGGGGTTTGAAGGGTTTCTAGGCCTTCTAACAAGCAATGACTGGTCAAGTTTGTGTTTGGGCATCAAATGGTCTTTTCAAGGCTTCTCCTTGCATAGGAAACTTTGTATGAACACCTTAGACCCCTCCAAAAGGTTAGATTGTGGTTTGGCATTCACCCCTACACTTTGCACACCAAATTCACCTTGTCTCCTCTAGCCGGGTTGCTCCTGGACTCGCATAGAACAAGGTAACAATCATATCAAAATTCATCTCCAGAACTTTTCCCTACATCTGTATATTGTATAAGTGGTTTCCTTCCATGTCCCAACAGCCCGTGATGGTAGCACAGAGGGAATTCATGGGGCAACCATTTTACTCAAAAATGATATTTACAACCCAAAACTAGTTGTTTGCAAACCAAACCAAGAAAAGATTAATACAACCTAACTACAAAGCTTGAAATGAAACTAAATACTCTGAAACACACCAAAGAAACACAATCCATTACTAGATCAATGGATTGAATCCATTTGTATTCACAAAATGAACAAAATAAGCCAAAAAGTTGTCAAACAGTCCAAAAATGGGTAGTTTCAGATTGTTGATCTTACAAAACAAAGACTTTAACCTTGGTAACCGTGCAAGAGAAGTTTTTTATAGTCTTCTCCATGTGTGGAGTCAATCTAGGGAATTGGGCCATCCCTAACTCCATCTCTAAGCAATTTAGGATAAAAGTTGTCATGACAACTTTTTGCAATTTTGCACTTTTTGCACTTTTTGCCCTCTCAACCTATGAGACCTATCCTAAGTCATTACTCATGAATTTTAAAGAATTTCTAATACTAGTTTAACCCTCCCTAATTCTTATACCAAGTTTTGACACTTTTGACCATCAAGAAGGTCAACTACCTACTCAAACCCCAACTTATGCACAAAATGCAAACATAAGAACTAACTCAATCTAAGCCTACATTTTACTCATCACACTCACTCTTGGACTCTCCTGGAGTCCTTATTCAAGACTTGACTTGGCTAAGGTCATTTAAATCCAAATTTGAGGAAAGAATAAAAGCCTAAGTCCTAGGTGCTCCTACACAAAGCACACCATGCGACCCCTAATGACACCATATGGTGTCCTAAGGGGTCATAGAACACCATATGAACCCTTAGGAAACCTTATGATAAATAATGACACCATATGATGTCCTAAGAGGTCATATGGTGTCCTAAGGGGTCATAGGACACCATATTACCCCTTAGGAGACCATACAATCCATAACAATATAATATGGTGTCCTAGAGGGTCATAGAACACAATATGACCCCCTAGAACACCATACGACCCATAACAACATGATGTGGTATCCTAAGGGGTCATAAGACAATATGATCCCTTAGAACATAATATGACCCCTAAAAACATCATATAGTGTCCTAAGGGGTCATAAGACACCATATGAACCCTTAGGACACCATACGACCCCCATACGACACCATACGACACTTTATGACACCATATGGTATCCTAAGGGGTCATATCGTATCCTAAGGGGTCATATGGGTCATATAACACCATATGACCCCATAGAGCACAAGAAGACCCATAACGACACAATATGGTGTCCTAACGGGTCATATGGTGTCACGAGACACCATATGACCCCCTAGGATACAATATGACCCCTAACAATACCTAAGGGGTCCGATGGTGTCCTAAGGGGTTATATGATGTCCTAAGAACCTTTAGGATACAATATGACCCCATAGCACACCATACAACCCCTAACAACACCATATGGTATCCTAAGGGTGTTGGCATTTTCATATTGTTGTCATTTTGCGTAAATCTTGCATTAATGATATGTTGTCTTTGATGTCAGTTAAACCGACACAATATGACCCCTTAGCACACCATACAACCCCTAATGACACCAAATGGTGTCGTAAGGGGTCGTAGGAAACCAATATGACACGTTAGGACACAATATGACCCCTAACAGAACCTAAGGGGTGATATTGTGTCCTAAGGGGGCATAAGGCACCATATGAACCCTAACGACACTGTATGGTGTCCTAAGAGGTCATATTGTGTCCTAAGGGGTCATAGGACACCATATGATCCCTAATGACAGAAAATGATGCCTAATGATACCTAAGGGGTCATTTGGTGTTATATGGGGTCAAAGGACACCATATGACCCCTACCACACCATACAACCCCTAATGACACCATATGGTGTCCTAAGGGGTCATATGGTGTCCTAAGGGGTTATAGAACACCATATGACCCCTTAGGATACCATACAATGCATAATGACACCACATGGTGTCCTAAGGGGTCATATGGCATCCTATGGGATCATAGGACATCATATGACCCCTTAGGAGACCATACGACCCATAACAACATAATATGGTGTCCTAGAGGGTCATAGAACACCATATGACCCCTAATAAAACAATATGACCCATAACAATAGCATGTGGTGTCCTAATGGGTGATAAGACACAATATGACCCCTTAGGACATAATATGACCCCTAACGACATCATATAGTGTCCTACAGGGTCATAGGACACCATATAACCTCTTAGGACACCATACGACCCCTTACGAAACCATACGACCCTTTACGACACCATATGGTGTCCTAAGGGGTCATATGGTATCCTAAGGGATCATATAAAACCATATGACCCCTCAGAACACAAGAAGACCTATCATGACATGATATGGTATCCTAAGGGGTCATATGGTGTCACGAGACACCATATGACCCCTTAAGACAAAATATGACTCCTAACGATACCTAATGGGTCATATGGTGTCCTAAGGGGTTATACAATGTCCTAGAAATATTTAGGATAGAATATGACCCCTTAGCACACCATACAACCCCTAACGACACCATATGGTATCCTAAAGGGTAGTAGGACACCATATGACCCGTTAGGACACAATATAACCCATAACAACACCTAAGGGGTCATATTGTGTCCTAAGGGGTCATAGGACACCATATGACCCCTAACAACATTGTATGGTGTCCTAAGGGGTCATATTGTGTCCTAAAGGGTCGTAGCATACCATATGACCCCTAAATACACAAAACGATGCCTAACAATACCTAAGGGTTTATATGGTGTTCCAAGGGGTCACAAGACACCATATGACCCCTTATCACACCATACAACCCCTAATCACACCTTATGGTGTCATAAGGGGTCATATGGTGTCCCAAGGGGTCATAAAACGCCATATGACCCCTGAGGACACCATACGATGCATAATGGCACCATATGGTGTCCTAAGGGGTCATATAGTGTACTATGGGGTCATAGGACACAATATGACCCCTTAACAAGCCATACGATCCATAATAACATAATATGGTGTCCTAGAGGGTCATACAACATCATATGACCCCTAAGAACACCATACGACCCATAATGACACCATGTGGTGTCCTAAGGGGTCATAAGACACAACATGACCCCTTAGGACATAATATGACCCCTAAGGATGTCATATAGTGTCCTAAGGGGTCATATGGTCGTATGGTGTCCTAGGGGGTCATAGGACACCATATGACCCCTTAGGACACTATACAACCCATAGCAGCATATAGTGTCCCAATTTGTCATATGGTGTCCTAAGGGGTCATAGGATGCCATATGACCCATTGGGACACAATACAATCCTTGACGAAACCTAAGGGGTGATATGGTGTTCTAAGGGGTCATGGGACACCATATGACCCCTTAGAACACCATACAACCCCTAATGACACCATATGGTGTCCTAAGGGGTCATATGGTGTCCTAAGGGGTTATAGAACACTATATGACCCCTTAGGACACCATACAATGCATAATGACACCATATGGTGTCCTAAGGGGTCATATGGTGTCCTACGAGGTCATAGGACACCATATGACCCATTAAGAGACCATACGACCCATAACAACATAATATGGTGTCCTGCAAGGTCATAGAACACCATATGACCCCTAATAACACCATATGACCCATAACGACACCATGTGGTGTCCTAACGGGCCATAAGACGCAATATGACTCCTTTGGACATAATATGACCCCTAACGACATCATATAGTGTCCTAAGGAGTCATCAGACACCATGTGACCCCTTAGGACATCTTACGACACCATACGACCCTTTACAACACTATATTGTGTCCTAAGGGGTCATATAGTATCCTAAGGGGTCATATGGTATCCTAAGGGGTCATATAAAACCATATGACCCCTTAAAACACAAAAAGTCCCATAATGACATGATATGGTGTCCTAAGAGGTCATATGGTGTCACGAGACACCATATGACCTCTTAGGACACAATATGACCCCTAACGATACCTAACGGGTCACATGGTGTTCTAATGGGTTATATAATTTCCTAGGAACCTTTAGGTCAGAATATGACCCCTTAGCACACCATACAACCCCTAACAACACCATATGATGTCGTAAAGGATCATAGGACACCATATGACCCATTAGGACACCTAAGGGGTCATATTGTGTCCTTAGTGGTCATAGGAAACCATATGACCCCTAACGACACTGTATGGTGTCCTAAGGGGTCATATTGTGTCCTATGGGGTCTTAGGACACCATATGACTCCTAACAACACAAAATGATGCCAAACGATACCTAAGTGGTCATATGGTGTTCTAAGGGATCATAGGACACCATATGACCCCTTATCACACCATACAACCCCTAATGAATCAATATGGTGTCCTAAGGGGTCATATGGTGTCCTATGGGGTCATAGGACACCATATGACCCCTTAGGAGACCATACGACACATTACAACATAATATGGTGTCCTAGAGGGTCATAGAACACCATATGACCATTAAGAACACCATACAATCCATAATGACACCATGTGGTGTCCTAAGGGGTCATAAGACACAATATGACCCCTTAGGACAAAATATGACCCTTGACGATGTCATATAGTGTCCTAAGGGGTCATATGGTATCCTAAGGGGCCATATAAAACCAAATGACCCCTTAGAACACAAGAAGACCCATAACGACATGATATGGTGTCCTAACGGGTCATATGGTGTCACGAGACACCATATGACCCTTTAGGACACAATATGACCCCTACTCATACCTAAGGGGTCATATGGTGTCCTAAGGGGTTAAATGATGACCTAGGAACTTTTAGGACACAATATGACCCCTTAGCACACCATACAACCCCTAACGACACTATATGGTGTCCTAAAGGGTCTTAGGAGACCATATGACCCGTTAGGACACAATATGACCCAAAACAACACCTAAGAGGTCATATTGTATCCTAAGGCACCATAAGACATAAATATGACCCCTAACAACACTGTATGGTGTCCTAAGGGGTCATAGGATACCATATGACCCCTAACAACACAAAATGATGCCTAACAATACCTAAGGGGCCATATGATGTTCTAAGGGGTCATGGGACACCATATGACCCCTTAACACACCATACGACCCTTAATGAAACCATATGGTGTCCTAAGGTGTCATATGGTGTGCTAAGGGTTCATAGAAAACCATATGACCCCTTAGGACACCATAAGATGCATAATGAAACCATATGGTGTCCTAAGGGGTCATAGGACACCATATGATCCCTTAGGAGACAATACGACCCATAACAACATAAAATGGTGTTCTAAGGGGTCATAGAACACTATTTGACCTATTAGAACAACATACAACCCATAACGATGTCATGTGGTGTCCTAAGGGGTCATTAAACACAATATGATCCCTTAGGATATAATATGACATCTAACGACATCATATAGTGTCATAAGGGGTCATAGGACACCATATGACCTCTTAGGATACAATATGACCTCTTAGGACACAAAATAAAACCTAACGACACCTAAGTGGTCATATTATTTCTTAAGAGGTCATAGGTCACCATATGACTCCATAGCACACCATATGACCCCTAACGACAGTATATGGTGTCCTAAGGGGCCCTATCATATCCTAAGGCACCATACGACCCCATAGGACACCATATGACACATATCAACACCATAAGGTGTCCTAAGGGGTCATATGGTGTCCTAAGTGGTCATACAACACCATATGACCCCTTAGGACAGCATACAACCCATAGCAGCATATAGCATCCCAAGGGGTCATATGGTGTCCTAAGGGGTCATAGGATGACATATGACCCATTAGGACACAATACAACCCCTGACGACACCTAAGGTGTCATATAATGTCTTAAGGGGTCATTGGATACCATATGACCCCTTAGGACACGAATCAACCTCTTATGACACCGTATGGTGTCCTAAGGGGTTATATAACACCATATGACCCCTTAGAACACAACAAGACCCATAACCACATGATAGGGTGTCCTAAGGGGTCATAGGACACCATATGATCCCTTAGGAGACAATACGACCCATAACAACATAAAATGGTGTTCTAAGGGGTCATAGAACACCATTTGACCTATTAGAACAACATACGACCCATAACGATGTCATGTGGTGTCCTAAGGGGTCATTAAACACAATATGATCCCTTAGGATATAATATGACATCTAACGACATCATATAGTGTCATAAGGGGTCATAGGACACCATATGACCTCTTAGGATACAATATGACCTCTTAGGACACAAAATAAAACCTAACCACACCTAAGTGGTCATATTATTTCTTAAGAGGTCATAGGTCACCATATGACTCCATAGCACACCATATGACCCCTAACGACAGTATATGGTGTCCTAAGGGGTCCTATCATATCCTAAGGCACCATACGACCCCATAGGACACCATATGACACATATCAACACCATAAGGTGTCCTAAGGGGTCATATGGTGTCCTAAGTGGTCATACAACACCATATGACCCCTTAGGACAGCATACAACCCATAGCAGCATATAGCATCCCAAGAGGTCATATGGTGTCCTAAGGGGTCATAAGATGACATAAGACCCATTAGGACACAATACAACCCCTGACGACACCTAAGGTGTCATATAATGTCTTAAGGGGTCATTGGATACCATATGACCCCTTAGGACACGAATCAACCTCTTATGACACCGTATGGTGTCCTAAGGGGTTATATAACACCATATGACCCCTTAGAACACAACAAGACCCATAACCACATGATAAGGTGTCCTAAGGGTTCATATGGTGTCAATATGACCCATAACGATACCTAAGGGGTCATATGGTGTCCCAAGGGGTTATATGATATCCTAGGAACCTTTAGGACATAATATGACCTCTTAGAAGACCATACAACCTCTAACGACACCATATGGTGTCCTAACAGGTCCTAGGACACCATATGACCTGTTAGGACACAATATGACCCCTAACAACATGTAAGGGGTCATATTGTGTCCTGAGGGGTCATAGGATACCATATGACCCCTAATGACAAAAAAAGACACCTAACGATACCTAAAGGATCATATGGTGTTCTCAGGGGTCATAGGACACCATATGACCCCTTACCAGACTATATGACCCCTGGTGATAACATATGGTATCCTAAGAGGTCATAGAACACCATATGACTCCTTAGGACACCATACGATGCATAATGACACCGTATGGTGTCCTAAGAGCTCATAGGACACCATATGACCCCTTAGGAGATCATACGACCCATAACAACATAATATGGTGTCCTAAGGTGTCATAGAACACCATATGACCCCTTAGAACACCGTACGACCGATAACGACACCATGTGGTGTCCTAAGTGGTCATAAGACACAATATGTCTGCTTAGGACATAATATTACCCCTAACGACATCATATAGTGTACTAAGGCGTCATAGGACACCATATGACCCCTTAGGAAACAATATGATCCCTTAGGATACAAAATAAACCCTAACGACACCTAAGGGGACATATAGTTCCCTAAGGGGTCATAGGACACCATATGACTCCTTAGCACACCATACAACCCCTAACGACACCATATGGTGTCCTAAGGGGTCATATGGCATCCTAAGATGTCATAGAGCACCATATGACCCCTTAGAACACCATATGACATATATCAACACCAAATGGTGTCCTAAGGGGCTATATGGTGTCCTAAAGGATCATAGGACACCATATGACCTCTTATGATACCATACGACCCATAGCAGCATATAGTACCACAAGGGGTCATATGGTGTCCTAAGGGGTCATAGGATGCCATATGACCCATTAGGACTCAATACAATCCCTAACAACACCTAAGCAGTGATATGGTGTTCTAAGGGGTCATAGGACACCATATGACCCCTTAGCACACCATACGACCCCTAATGACACCATATGGTGTCCTAAGGGGTTATAGAACACCATATGACCCCTCATGACATCATATAATGCATAACGACACCATTTGGTGTCCTAAGGGGTCATATGGTGTCCTATGGGGTTATAGGACACCATATGACCCCTTAGAAGACCATACGACCCATAAAAACATAATATGGTGTCCTACAAGGTCATAGAACACCATATGACCCCTAAGAACATGATATGACCCATAACAACACCATGTGGTGTCCTAAGAGGTCATAAGACACAATATGATTCCTTAGGACATAATATGACACCTAACGATGTCATATAGTGTCCTAAGGGGTAATAGGACACCATATGACCCCTTAGGACACCATACGACACCTTACGACACCATACGAAACTTTACAACACCATATAGTGTCCTAAGGGGTCATATGGTATCCTAAGGGGTCATATAAAACCATATGACCCCTTATAACACAAGAAGACCCATAATGGCATGATATGGTGTCCTAACGGGTCATATGGTGTCATGAGACACCATATGACCTCTTAGGACACAATATAACCCCTAACAATACCTAATGGGTCATATGGTGTCCTAAGGGGTTATATGATGTCCTAGGAACACCTAACGGGTCATATTGTGTCCTTAGGGGTCATAGGACACCATATGACCCCTACCAACATTTTATTGTGTCCTAAGGGGTCATATTGTGTCCTATGGGGATGTAGGACACCATATGATCCCTAATGACACAAAATGATGCCTAATGATACCTAAGGGGTCATCTGGTGTTCTATGGGGTCATATGGTGTCATATGATGCCATAGGACACCATATGGTGTCATTATGCATTGTATGGGGTCCTAAGGGGTCATATATTTTCCTAAGGGGTTATAGAACACCATACGACCCCTTAGGACACCATACAATGCATAATGACACCATATGGTGTCCTATGGCATCATATGACACCATATGACCCCTTAGGAGACTATAAGATCCATAACAACATAATATGGTGTCCTAGGGGTCATCGAACACCATATGACCCCTAAGAACACAATAATACCCATAACAACACCATGTGGTGTCCTAACGGGTCATACGACACAATATGGCCCCTTGGGACACAATATGACCCCTAATGATGTCATATAGTGTCCTAAGGGGTCATAGGACACCATATGACCCCTTAGGACACCATACAACCCTTTACGACACTATACAAACCTTTACGGAACCATATGGTTTCCTAATGGGTCATATGGTATCCTAAGGGGTCATATAAAACCATATGACCTCTTAGAACACAAGAAGACCCATAACGACACGATATGGTGTCCTAAGGGGTCATATGGTGTCACGAGACACCATATAACCCCTTAGGACACAATATGACCCCTAACAATACCTAATGGGTCATATGGTGTCCTAAGGGGTTATATGATGTCTTAGGAACCTTTAGGACACAATATGAGCCCTTAGCACACCATACAACCCCTAACGACACCATATGGTATCCTAAAGGGTCGTAGGACACCATATGACCTTTTAGGACACAATATGACCCATAACAACACCTAAGCAGTGATATTGTGTGCTAAGGTGTCATAGGACACCATATGAACCCTAACGACACTGTATGATGTCCTAAGAGGTCATATTGTGTCCTAAGGGGTTGTAGGACACCATACAACCCCTAACGACACAAAATGATGCCTACCAATACCTAAAGGGTTATATGGTTTTCTAAGGGGTCAAAGGACACCATATGACCCCTTATCACACCATATGACCCCTAATGACACCATATGATGTCCTAAGGGGTCATATGGTGTCCTAAGGGGTCATAAAACACCATATGACCCCTTATGACACCATATGATGGATAATGACACCATATGGTGTCCTAAGGGGTCATATGGTGTCCTATGGGGTCATAGGACATGATATGACCCCTTAAGAGACCATACAACCCATAATAACATAATATGGTGTCCTAGATGGTCATAGAACACCATATGACACCTAAGAACACCATACGACCCATAATGACACCCTGTGGTGTCCTACGGGGTCATAAGCCACAATATGACCCTTTAGGACATAATATGACCCCTAACAACCTCATATAGTGTCCTAACGGGTCCTAAGGGGTTAGATGACATCCTAGGAAGCTTTAGAACATAATATGGCACCTTAGCACACCATACAACCCCTAGCAACACTATATGGTGTCCTTAAGGGCCGCAGGATACCATATGACCCCTTAGGACACAATATGACCCATAAGAACACCTAAGGGGTCATATTATGTCCTAAGGGATCATTAGACACTATATAACCCCTAATGACACTCTATGGTGTCCTAAGAGGTCATATTGTGTCCTAAGGGGTCATAGGTCACCATATGACCCCTAATCACACAAAATGATGCTAACAATACCTAGGGGTCATATGGTGTTCTAAGGGGTCATAGGACACCATATGACCCCTTATCACACCATACAACCCTTAATGAAACCATATAGTGTGCTAAAAGGTCATAGAACACCATATGACCCCTTAGGACACCATACAATACATAATGACACCATATGGTGTCCTATGGGTCATAAAATACCATATGACCCCTTAGGAGACCATACGACCCATAACAACATAATATGGTGTCGTAAGGGGTCATAGAACACCATATGACCCATTAGAGAACCATACAACCCATAACGATGCCATGTGGTGTCCTAAGGGATCATAAGACACAATATGACCCCTTACGACATAATATGACCCCTAACGATTTCATTTAGTGTCCTAGGGTCTCATAGGACACTATATGACCTTTTAGGATACAATACGGCCCCTCAGGACACAAAATAAACCCTAAAGACACCTAAGGGGTCATATAGTGTCCTAAGGGGTCATAGGACACCATATGACTCCTTAGCACACCATACGACCCCTAACAACACCATATGGTTTCCAAAGGGGTCATATGGTATCCTAAGGGGTCATAGAACACCATATTATCCCTTAGGACACCATACGACACATATCAACACCAAATGGTATCCTTAGGGATCATATGGTATCCTAAGGAGTCATAGGACACCATACAACCCATAGCAGCATATAGTGTCCCAAGGGGTCATATGGTGTCCTAAGGGGTCATAGGATACCATATGACCCATTAGGACACAATACAACCTCTAACAACACCTAAGTGGTCATAAGACACCATATGATCCCTTACGGCACCTTACAACCCCTTATGACACCATATGGTGTCCTAAGGGGCCGTATGGTATACTAAGGGGTTATATAACACCATATGATCCCTTAGAACATAAGAAGACCGATAACCACATAATATGGTGTCCTTAGAACACCATACAACCTTTAACAACACCATATGATGTGCTAGGACACAATATGACCCTAACAACACCTAAGGGGTCATATTGTGTCCTAAGGGGTCATAGGATACCATATGACCTCTAATGACAAAAAATGATGCCGATACCTAAGGGATCATATGTTGTTCGAAGGGGTCATAGGACACCATATGACCCCTTAGCAAACCATATGACCCCTAATGACAACATATGGTGTCCTAAGGGGTCATAGAGCACCATATGACCTCTTAGGACACCATGCGATGCATAATGACACCATATGGTGTCCTAAGGGGTCATAGGACACCATATGATTCCTTAGGAGACCATATGACCCATAAAAACATAGTATGGTATCCTAAGGGGTCATATAATACCATATGACCCCTTAGAACACTGTACGACCCATAACGACGCCATGTTGTGTCCTAAGGGGTCATAAGACACAATACGCCTGCTTAGGACATAATACTACCCCTAACGACATCATATAGTGTACTAAGGGTTCATAGGACACCATATGACCCCTTAGGACACAATACGATCCCTTAAGACCAAAAATATACCCCAACGACACCTAAGGGGACATATAGTTTCGTAAGGGGTCATAGGACACCATATCACTCCTTAGCACACCATACGACCCCTGACAACATCATATGGTGTCCTAAGGGGTCATATGGTATCCCAAGGTGTCATAGAAAACCATATGACCCCTTAGGACACCATACGACACATATCAACACCAAATGGTGTCCTAAAGGATCATAGGACATCATATGACCCCTTAGGACACCATACGACCCATAGAAGCATATAGTGTCCCAAGGGGTCATATGGTGTCCTAAGGGGTCATAGGATGTCATATGACCCATTAGGACACAATACAACCCCTGATGACACCTAAGGGGTCATCTAGTGTTCTAAGGGGTCATAGGACACCATATGACCCCTTAGCACACCATACGACCCATAATGACACCATATGGTGTCCTAAGGGATCATATGGTGTCCTAAGGGGTTATAGAACACCATATGACCCCTTAGGACACCATACGATGCATAATCACACCATATGGTGTCCTAAGGGGTTATATGGTGTCCTATGGGGTCATAGGACACCATATGACCTCTTAGGAGACCATACAACCCATAACAATATAATATGGTGTCCTATAGGGTCATAGAACACGATATGAACCCTAAGAACACCATATGACCCATAACAACATCATGTGGTGTCCTAGTAGATCATAAGACACAATATGACCCCTTAGGACATAATATAATCCCTAACGAGGTCATAGAGTGTCCTAAGGGGCCATAGGACACCATATTACCCCTTAGGACACCATACGACCCTTTACGACACCATATGGTGTCCTGGGGGTCATATGGTGTCATGAGACACCATATGACCCCTTAGGACACAATATGACCCCTAACTATACCTGTAGATCAGGAAATTGAAAATCATCAAAACAAATAGCAATTAGGACAATCACAAAACCTAAAACTGCAATGAAAGCAATCCTAATCTAATCAATGAAGACATAAAGACAAGATATTCAAATTGCATGAAATTGAAGCAAACCAACGTAGATATCTCCTTCATGTGGCTCCATTGTTCTTCTTTCACCTTCAAATTTGATGTTGATCTCACCTACAAGTGCAAAATGCAAGTAGAAAGCAAGTTGTTGAGAGATGAAATTCGCAGCATAAGGCTACTCGAAAGTGTGATTGATTGATTGATTCATTGAAGAAACTCATCCAATTTATAGACAAATTGGAGAGAGGACAAGATTAGTATGAAGAGATTTGAAAGGAAATTCAAATCAAGAATGGCAACCTTATGACAAATATATGACAATTTCTATGCAAGAAGTATGACAAATTATGACAAGTTGCTATGCAAAATGTATGACAAATTATGACAAAATTGAAGTAGAAATAGAAATTAGAAATTAGGAGAAATTAGAAAATTAGAAAATTGAGGAAAAAGATGAAATAGAAATTAGGTGAATTAATTAATAACATTAATTAATTCATGAAAGAGACCTAGGACTAAATAAATAGATTTATTTAACCCACAAAGAAGAAGAAAAGGATTAAATGAACAAATCATAAAACCCTAGAAATAAGAGGACAAGGAATTAGGTCAAGACAACAAGAAATTAATATAGGTTCGATCATGATTCTGATTGACAAATGACCAATGTTGATAAATGATTGAGATTGGTTGACAAAAATCAATGACAAATTGACCAAGATTGACAAGGAGATCAAATTGATAGGCGCCAATTGATGAGGAAAAATGACTAATCGATCCAAATTGACATGATTGAAAAGGACAAGGATTGATGACAAATTGATCACAAAATGACAAGATTGACAAGGACAAGGATCGATGACGAATCGATCGCAAAATGACGAGATTGACAAGTACAAGGATTGATGATGAATCGATTGCAAAATGACAAGATTGACAAGTTGATAATTGCAAATGATTACTAAAAGATGATTGAAAGATTGACAAGAGGACAAAACCCTAATTCTGTCATCGATTAGGATTGACAATGTCCAAAATGGTGATAAATGAGCATGCACCATGATGCGACAAGATAAGATCGACCAAAATCGTAACTGAAGATTTCTATCGACAAGACCTAATTCAAAAGCGAGAAAAATGAGGAATGCAGAAGAAGGACTTGATGCTCGCAAATGATAAAGACCAAGTGTGCAACATAGAAGAAATGTTAATGCGACACAAGAACCCTAAAATAATGCAATGCACAAATGTTAAATTATGACTCCACAAGCGTTGACCATTTTTAGACTTCTACATTTTGCCCCTCTTTGGGACAATGTGATTCTAAGCATTGTTTCAAAGAACAATAATGAAAATGCCCCAGACAATAACAATGACATATGCATGCCCCCTCGAGGAATTGGCCGAAAAAATCTAGAAAAGAGGCCAAGTGATCGATAAGAATGACAGAAGATGATAGGTTCGAACAAATCAAAAATTAGAGGTCCGATGCACAAATTACCAACATTGGAAGGCGCAAAAGACCGTGGGATGGAGAGC
The DNA here is from genome assembly GCF_030272615.1 of Cryptomeria japonica. NCBI lineage: Eukaryota > Viridiplantae > Streptophyta > Pinopsida > Cupressales > Cupressaceae > Cryptomeria > Cryptomeria japonica. The sequence goes on along the minus strand of NC_081411.1, from coordinate 36,187,344 downwards.
ATGCACATCTATCTAGGTACTAACAAAGATCTATATAAGAGACAAGGAGAAGGAAAAGAGTTCATTTGCACTGGTCAAAGTGGAGGAGTTGTTCAGGAAAAAGGACCCTTGCAGAGAGATGGAAAACATTCCAATGGCAGATCATCTTGGGGAATGTGTACGCACCTACAAATGACCAGACGATGCGGGAGCAGTGGTATGTAGCTCAAAAACCCATATGTTCAATTTCATGCATTTTGCTTGATTGCAGGACATTGTGGGGCCCACAGGGGAAGGAAAAAGGTAGACCTGCACCTGTGTGGGCACATTCTACGCCTGTGTAAAGAGATTTTGCGCCTGTGTAAGGTACACAGGCGCAACTTAATGTTGTATAGGCACAAGACATGGTACACAGGCGCACTTGTGCATTTAGGACACTAATTTGACCGAAAGCAGTGCGCGGATGATCCCGAAAAGAGGGATAAGGGTAGGATGGGTCAAAATAGATAAGAGAAACCCTGATTGGTTCATGAAACAAGGAAATGTAGCCCTTAGGAGAAAACCCTAAAACTGACAAATTGTGCCCCAATTGTGATGCAGAGTCGACAGTATCCATTGATTGTGTGGGAGAATAGACCCGGCTGCTTCACGTTGTGACACAAACTCAGGAGTACAGACAAAGACACATTAGCAGGACTTGGATTATACTACATTACGTACATGCCTGAGATTAGGGCAAACACAGGACTCCTGACCGCATTGGCTGAGCGATGGCATTCAGAGACTTCCTCTTTTCATCTTTCGACTAGAGAGGCGACTGTGACACTAGAGGACGTGTGGCGTATCTTCTACATTCCGATTCATGGGGAGATGGTGGTGTATGATCCAGTGATAGGGAGAGACTCTTTGTGTAGATTATTCGAGTGCGATGCAGATGACCTTGATATCACAGAGAGGGAGTTCCGCTGGGAGACCATGGCAGCAGAGTATGATCAGCGATATGTGGTGATTGCAGTGGTTATAGCATGCCTATTAGCAGGTGACAGATGAAGACATGGTTTCCCTATTAGATGGGGAAGAGTGCTAGAGTAGATGGTGACAGAGGGGACTATATACGCATGGGGACCATGTGTGTTGGCCATGCTATATTTTTAGTTGCATCAGATAGCATACTAGAGGGTACAAACTTTGAGTTGTGGGGTCACACTTTTACAAGTATGGGCGTTTGAGCACATAGCCATATGTTGGCCAATTGCAGAGAGACAAGTAGTACCACATTGACCATATGTATACTGCTATGGGGGAGCGTTGAGACAGTGTCCTTTTGGATACATATTGTATTGGCGACATGAGCTAGACAAGTTGAGAGATTTCACATGGAGGCCATATCATGATTGCCCTAGATGGTTAGACGATAGTGATGAGCTACCGTATTGTAGATAGGAGAGATACCTGATTAGGCAACCAGTGAATCACCAGAGAGTGTTTGAGATGTATCTACCAGAGAGAGTCAGATGACAGTTTGGGGAGAGGCAAGACGACTGCACACTTTGCCCGATCTCACAGAGAGACGAGTCAGTGGGGGAGGATGATTCAGCCACACATAGCATATGCTGACTTCACATAGCTACATCAGAGATAGCGGGAGTGGAGATCAAATATTGTAGATGTCAGGATGACAAAGGAGTATGAGCGATGGTTTGCACGATGGCGGCCAGTGCCATTGATGGATCTTGATATTCCAGTACCTAGGAGACAGGAGGACTTCCCACTCACTGGAGAGGAGGAGGATGATGACGAGAGAGATGAGGATGAGGGAGATGATGAGGATGAGGGGGATGAGGAGGGAGATGATGAGGATGAGGGGGATGAGGACAAGGGAGATGAAGATGAGGGGGATGAGGACGATGAGGGAGAGAAGAGTCCTAGGTGCATGCAAAGAGATGAGCCAGATCCAACAGAGCATGAGTCATTGTAGGATATACCCATAGGGTAGAAGACAACTAGCATGGAGGAGATGGAGATATGCAGGGCCACCATAGCGAGTCAGCATGATTACATTGCAATATTGGAGAGACAAAATGCTACCTTGAGGACAGAGTAGGATCAGTGGTCAACTGAGAGGGATAGGTACAAAGCAGAGATAACCAAATTGACATTGGCTCGAGATACAGCGATAGCCCAGACACAGCAAGCAGAGCAGAGAGTGACCAAGTATGTTGGGTCGATTAGGGATGCTAGTGCGCATGAGATGGAACAAATGTTATTAGAGGCCGGAGATGAGATGCACCATTTGAGGACTCTACAGTTCCACCAGAGCAGAGAGCAGCGTCATACCGGTCATGATCGAGGATAGAGAGCAGGCCACACTCTCAGAGGTCAGTGAGCAGCATGGGGGTGAGTGGACCTATGAGACCACCACAATAAAGACTAGGGATAGGAGGGGCTTCATCCTTGAGACATAGTAGGGATGAGGAGGACAAAGGGAGTGACCAAGTATGTTGGGTCGATTAGGGATGCTAGTGCGCGTGAGATGGAACAAATGTTATTAGAGGTCGGAGATGAGATGCACCATTTGAGGACTCTATAGTTCCACCAGAGCAGAGAGCAGCGTCATACCGGTCATGATCAAGGACAGAGAGTAGGCCACACTCTCAGAGGTCAGTGAGCAGCATGGGGGTGAGTGGACCTATGAGACCACCACAATCAAGACTAGGGATAGGAGGGGCTTCATCCTTGAGACATAGTAGGGATGAGGAGGACAAAGGGAGCACCTAGTGACAGAGGCACGTGCTCTTTATGATGGAGACATATATAGTTTGACATTATGTACGCAGCCTATAGGTCATACGTAGGACAGATAGTCCAATTTTATACTCTAATATTGTTTTGATAAATGATACGATATGCAGCTATATGATGGGATGCAATGTGTTATGGCTTATGTTTACGTTCCATGTATGGATGTCTTATGCACTATTTATGTACTATCTTTGTAACATGTATGAATGTTGTTTATGTTTTTGATGCATTTATAAGATGAAATGGATAAAATGCTTTGTATGGGCTTGATATAATGCAAATGTACTAATCAATGAATGCAGGATGCAGCGTATGTTTTTGGAGATCGGAGAACTAGACCGAACAGACTGCCCAGACTGACAGAAGAAATGTTAGTAAGAAGAAATTAGACAGAGGATAGTTAGAGATGAAGAAAAACTTGCTTTCACAAATGCACATAAGTAGGTGAGAACCTTTATTTAATGTAGCAAAGTGGATGCAGAGAATCATGGCATTGAAGGCTAGAGCTGGAACGCAACGCCTTTTGCAAAAGACAGACACATTGCACACAAGGAATGAGTGAAGCATCCTAGGGTGCATACATCAAGGGTCGAGGTATGTGCGGCGTTCATAAAATGAACGTACTTATCACAGACACCCAATGATATAGTTGCCCCAGTTTGTGACAAACATTCCACAAACAACAAACACAACAAAAAAGGAAAGGGACCATGAACCATCCCGGTCACTCTAAATCACTCGGTGACGTCATCGAGAAACATAGGAACATGATCAAAGCCAAAGATAAATCAGTAAAAAGATAAGATGCACAAATTCAACCAAGTCAAACAAACAGTTTGATTGTCATTGTCAAAAGTGGAAAACAAGAATGATCATGCTATCTGGTTTCAGGGAATGCGGTACCCCGTCGAAGACAGGACACAGTTTGGTTTTGAGTATACCACACCCTGTATAAGACCCATGAGAATGTTGAAAAGGACCAATGGTAATGTTGATGCTATTTTGATTGATGTGACAAATGTGATCAGGTTGAATGCTTGCTTGGTCAAACAGTTTATCTGTTAATGTGTGATTTCATTAGAGCACAATGTTTGATAGATTGTCGTTGGATGTATGCTCAGCGATCTGTCTATGCACAAAGGGGACCATTTATTGACAAAATGCAAAATGCCAAAGAAATTGTTTTTGGATTTTGATGTTTTTCACTTTGTAGGAATTTTGAGTTTTTTACAATTTTTTTGTTCATTTTTCAGGACTTTATTTGACTTTTTTAGGGATTTTTTAAAAACATTATTTGATTTTTTAAGATTTTTTTTCAAGACATTGTATGATTTTTTTGGATTTTTTCAGGACATTATTTGACTTTTTTTGGATTTTTTCAGGACATTTTATGGTAAGAAAACTCCAGCTCGCACGCAACAATAACTCCAGTAATTGATCATGACAAGGGGCGCGCACCCAATGAAAATCTGAAAGACATATACAGTGACTAGGACCAAAACATATGCACAAGGATTGGAAACCTGAGTATGCAAGACAATGATGTTGACCAATCACCGACCTAGAACACAACATTGGGTCAAGGATAATCATGATAAACCTGTGGGGGAAAAGTATAGCTAAGAGTCATGATAGATAACAGAGCGATAGTCTCTTACACATGGCACCTGTTTGCCAGGTTTTCACCATGGTACTTGCCCAAAGTGCCTGTTTGCCAGGTTTTCACTAGAGGGCGAATTATTTTTCTTTACTTTTGTTCTTTTCACTTTTTTCACTTTTTTTGATTTTTTTGTGTTTTTGAGTTATTTTTATTTTTATTTTTCTTTTGTATTTTTTCAGGATCATATTTGAAGAACTGCTGACAGAAAAAATATGCCCAGTACTTTCGAAGGTGAATGCTATTTATAGGATCGGACAGAGGTTCACCATCTGGGGTTGCAAGCTAATATGCCCCCGAGCCATAGGCTGTAGTAACTATGAAAGGTCCAACCCAATTAGGCTCAAACTTTCCTCTGATGATGTTAGTAGATTGTGTATTCTTTGGGTTCGCCTTGAGGACCAAATCTCTCACTTTGAAGTGTCACCCTTTGACCTTCTTATTATAAGAGCGACGGAGACGGTTTTGATATGCTTGCAAATGTGTCAGGGTTGTCTGACGTTGCTCATCTAACATCTCAAGCTAATGCAACTGAGAAACTTTGTACGTCTCATCATCAATCAAATGTTGCAGGGAAACACGCAAAGAGGGAATTTCCACTTCCAAGGGTAAAATGGCTTCTGCACCATACACCAAGGAATAAGGTGTTGTGCCAGTAGGTGTGCGGATGGAAGTGCGATAAGCCCATAGTGCTGGATTCAACTATACATGCCAATCTCGACCAGTGTCATTGATAACCTTTTTCAGGATCTTAATGATGGTTTTATTGGATGCTTCGGCTTGACCATTACTTTGTGGATAGTAAGGACTGGAGAAATGGTGTTGGATGCGAAACTTTTCACAGAGTTCCTTGACATCTTTATTTTTGAATGGACAACCATTATCTGTGACTATTGCAAGGGGAACCCCATATCTGCATATGATATAATTCAGTAGAAACTTTGAAATTTGAACACCAGTGATATAGGTCATAGGGATAGCCTCGATCCATTTGGTAAAGTATTTTGTGGTTGTGATGATGAATTTGTGTCCGTTTGCAGATGTCAGGTGAATCTTGCCAATAAGATCCAATCCCCATTGAGAAAAGGGCCACGAAGATATGACGGAGTGAAGTTCTTGGGTTGGCACCTAAATGTAATTTCTGTGTATTTGACATTTGTAGCATTTCTTGACAAAATCATGAGCATCCTTTTCCATAGTGGGCCAATAATATCCAGCACGCACCAAATTTTTAGCTAGACTCAGACCATTGAAATGGCCCCCACATATACCATCATGAACCTCGCGTAAAACTGTTTGTGCCTCATTAGAATCCAAACACCTGAGGAGGGTGTGGTCAAAGGAACGATGGTAAAGGGTGTCTGCAATGATGACATATTTGGCAGTTTGGCGTATGAAGGCTCGACGTTGGTTAGAAGAAAGGTTAGGTGGTAAGGTGTGGGCTGTCAAATACCGATAGATGTCATTGTACCATGGGGAATTAGGACCAACAAGAACACACATCACATCTACTGTTGAAATTTCAAAAGAAGGGACAAGCAACTGTTCGACCAAAAATTCACATCTGTCCATATTGTGGGGCATATTTAACATGGAAGCAATAGTTGCCATAGCATCTACTGACTTGTTTTGTATTCTTAGAACTTGACTGAAATGGATATCAGTAAATTTTGTCTTGAAGAAATCCACCATATGCTTGTAGGGAAGAAGCTTTTCATCCTTCATTTCATAGTCATCATTCACTTGACAGATGACTAACTGGGAATCTCCATAGACTTGCAAATGTGTAATGTTCCATTGGATTGCTACTCGAAGTCCTGTAACCAAAGCCTCGTATTTTGCAATATTATTGGTGCAATCAAAAGTTATTCTATGGGATTTAGGAATAGCATCACCTTGAGGGGTGACAAACAATATACCTGCTACCGAGCCAAATTTGGTATGGGATCCATCAAAATATAATTTCCATTCATTAGAAGATGTGACAGCAAAGACTAATTCATCTGGAAAATCAGTCAACATTGGATGATCATCATGAATAGGTGCCTCTGCAAGTTGATCCACTATGATTTGTCCTTTTATTGCCTTTCTCTCAATGTACTCAATATCAAACTCACTTAGGATCATAACCCACTTTGCCAGGCGACCTGTCAAAGCTGCCCTGCTAAGCAAGTATTTCAAGGGATCAATTTTTGCAACTAGCAATGTCTGATGATTTAACATATAGTGTTGAAGCTTTTGTGTTGCAAATACCACTGCTAAACATGCCCGTTCAATAGTTGAATAATTCAGTTCATAGCCCACTAGTGTCCGATTGATATAATAAATAGCCCGTTCTTTGCCTTTCTCATCCTGTTGCGCCAAGAGAACTCCCAGTGTCATTTCAGCTGCAGAGATATACAATATGAATGGCTTCCCTGCTATAGGAGGCATTAGAATAGGTGGCAACATCAGATAATCCTTGAGAGTTTGAAATGTTGATTGACATTGCTCAGTCCATTTAAAAGTGACACCTTTATGCAATAAATGTTGGAAGGGATGACATTTGTCCACCAATTGAGCTATAAATTGGCGGATTGACTATAGCTTCCCTTGCAGACTTCTTAGTTGATGGATATTGGAAGGAGGAGGCATATCCATTATTTCTTTAACTTTTTCGGGTCTACTTCAATGCCTCTGTGAGAAACAATGTACCCTAATAATTTGCCAGCTGTAACACCAAAGACACATTTCTTTGGGTTGAGTCTGAGCTTGTAGGTTTCCATTCGACCAAAAATTGGGCCAAGGATGGCTAGATGATTATCTCTTGTGATGGATTTGCATAGTAGGTCATCAACATAGTCTTCCATCAAAGTATGCATAAAATCATGGAAAATTGTTGTCATAGCTCTTTGATATGTTGCTCCAACATTTTTAAGGACAAAAGGCATCACATTCCAGTAGTAGGTACCCCAAACACATGTGAATGCATTCTTATGTTGATCTTCAGGAGCAATGTGAATTTGATTATATCCGGAAAAACCATCCATCAATGATAGCATCTCATATCCGGCAATCATGTCAACTATGATGTCTGTATTCGGTAGTGGAAAGTCATCTTTAGGGCGTGCTTTATTGAGATCCCTAAAATCCATACAGATTCTTATGCCCCCAATTACTTTGCTAATTGGTACCAAATTTGAAATCCAATCTGCATAATCAATTGGTCTGATAAAGCCCACATCTAATAATTTTTTTGAGTTCTACTTTAACTAAGAGAGCCACCTGGGGATGCATCTTTCTAAGTTTTTGTTTGACGGGCTTGGCATCTGATTTTAATGGCAAGTGATGAAAGACTAATTCTGGATCAAGGCTGGGCATATCTGCATAAGACCATGCAAAACTAATCTTCTTCTCAAGAAAGAAATTGACAAAATCTATCTTTTCTTGTTTTGATAGAGAAGCAATGAAATGAATGACCTTAGGGTTGTCAAGTGTACCCAAATTTATTTCTTTAGTCATTTCCACAAGCAATGTTGATTTATCCTGACTTGATGAGGGTATATCCAATCTTCCACCTTTGGGCACCTCAGAGAGGTTTTCACCCGCAGGTACGTCTTGTATTTTTACTTTTCTGTGGTCAGAGAGTGCCTTACGGTTTTCACTCAAAGACCCATTCTTTTGATTTTTTACTTTTTCTTTTTCTTTTTCATTTTTATGACTAGAAGATGGAGTTGACTCCCCAAAATATGTTGTGGAATCTAAATCAATAGCAAACCTTGCCTTATGATCACCTCGTGGTATGCCTTCCCGTAGTCCAAGGAATTCTGCAATGGCTTCATCATTTTGAAAACAATCCAATTTGAGTGGTTCTTGTTGGTCATGTTGGATAAGTTGTGGATAGACAAGGGGCATGTCAGCATTGGTTTCAAGGAGAGTTAGGGCTGAGATGGTAAGAATAGAAATGTCCATGGTATCACTATCTGAATTGCTCATATCTGATTTGGAGCTTGGATCCTAGAATGACTCTATCCAAGCATTAGGACACATTTGGGGAGGGGAATTTATTTCATGTTTGTCTTCCATGGGCAAATCATCAGGGTCAAGGAAAACATTTTCAAGGGCATAGGAGCTAGAAGAAAAAGAACTCCACTCCCATTCATTGGAATCAGTTTCAGGTTGGGTATCCTTAGGTGTTGTTTCATCATCAGAGTCACGCCCCTTTCTACACGTGGTCACTTTGGTAGATGAGTTTCCAATTCGCAATGGTACAAATCCTAACCCTAAAGTTGGATGTCATATCTGAGGTATAATAGGTTCTAATCTTCCTTTCTTGTCAGGGCCCAAACCACTACAGCCATCATATCCCTTTTTCTGTAGTATAGTAAACCATTTTCCATACCACTCCATTGGCAACTTGACAGGTGGTGTATTAGTTTGATCCTTATAAAGCCAATCTATTACATCATCATCCAAAGTTTCCTTGTTAAGTTCACCCCATTTTGTAAATGTAGTGGGGGGCTAATATTGAATGACTATCTTAGGTTCCTTTTGCAACAAATGTGGTTTGCATGTGATTTTGGAGATATTGGTAAATTCCCAATGAGGAATGTTTGATCCATTGAATACTCTCTGCATCCTTGGTCCTGTATCTTCAATTTTCCTTTGACAACATCTAACAACTCATTAGGATCCACATAATTATGTGAGTGGGCCTCTCTATTGACCGGGACTTGTTGCTGTAGGGAATCCTTTAGATTAGCACAAAATTGAAATGGATTACGATCTCCTAGAATTGTTATCTCAGTCCCATTGTAAGGATATTTTAAACACTGATGATAAGTAGATGGAACTGCTTTCATTGCGTGGATCCATGGATGGCCAAGAATCATATTGTAAGGGAGATTGAGGTCTAGGACCTACAGGAAAGTGTTTTCTATCACTGGACCAACTCTGATAGGCAATGAAATTACCCCTTTAGATGGGCGCTCAGCATCATCATATGCTTTGATTGTTATTCTTCTGGAAGAATCAATGTCATTTTCTGTATAACCAAGACCAATGACTACTCTCAAGGTACAGATGTTAAGACCTGCTCCACCATCTATCAAGACTCGTTAGATCTTGCAATTATGGACAAAGACTTCTAGATGTAAAGGATCATTATGAGGGAGCTTATCAGGGGAAATATCGTTATCAGAAAAGGCAACGTGTTGGGAAATAGCTAGATGTCCAATTCGGGCTTGAAACTGGTCAACATCAATGTCTGTCAGGACAATGGACTCAGTTAAAGCTTTATCTAGGACTGTTCGATGCATAGGGGACATTTTCAACAACTCAAGAATTGATATTTGTGCAGGTGTCTTCCCCAAATGATCTAGGAGATTATACTGACTTGTAGGAGTTGATTTGGGAGGAATTGCAGGAGCTCCTTTCAGGACTATTTTGCATCAACGAGTGGCGACTGCGCAAGAAGGATCTTGTCCCTTTATTCTTATGGTGGAAACATACTCATTTGATGCTCAAAAATAATTGATGACATTGTTATAACCATTATTTGCATAATTAAGATTCGCTATTTGGGTAGAGTTTGAAGAAGATGCTTTACCCTTGTCATGATCAAGCAAAGGAGTTTTGAAAATTGTATGATCAGTGTTAGAGGTCGCGTTGGGCAGGTCTACCTCAATTACTCCTTGATCTAACAAGTCTTGAATCATATGTTTCAATTGAAAACACGATGCGGTTTTATGTCCTTTTGACCGATGGTATTCACAATATGCATTAACATTCCACCAATGCGGCTTTACCAATGGTTCTTCCTTGACATCTGGTAACTTGATAAAATTTGCTTGTATTAATTGTTTCATTACTGACTCAATAGGCTCTCCCAATGGCGTAAACTGTCGAGGGGGCCCATCCCTTGATCTGAAAGGTTTTCATTGCTGGTTTTGTTGCTGACCTTGTTGTTGATTATACTGTTGGTATTGCGGCTGTTGAGTAACATTGCTTGCTTGTGTCTAATTTTGTTGCATAGCCGACACATTAGGAGCACTCAATTTCTTTATCATGAATGTGGGTTGATTTGCATTCACTACTCTTGCATCGACAACTCCATCATTAGTGACATTCTTGTTTTTGTACCAAAATCTATTTTTCTCCCCTGAATTGTTTGTGTTATCACTATCTTTGTTGAGTTTAATGAGTCCCTTAGCTACAAGAGTAGTTTCAATGTTCATCCCTTTCTTAATGAGCTTCTCAATGGTGCTAGGACTTTTCAATTTGAGCTCATACATCATTTCTGGGACCAAATTTTGAATGAATAAGTTCACTTGTTGTTCTTCAGGTATATCTAGGGAAGAACAACTATACAAGCTTCACCATCTTTGTAAGAAAGTTACTAATGGTTCACCTTGCTTTTGCTTGGTGTTGCATAAATCTGACATGGTCACTTCACTGTCAATGTTGAATGCGAAGTGGGATATAAACTTTTGAGCTAATTCCAACCATGTTTTATGTTCCCTAGCAAATGTGAATACCAATCCATGGCTTGTCCTATGAGACTATGTGCGAATAAGTGCATCAAATATGTTTCCTCATAGCTCACTTCAGTACATGCTGCAAAAAATGTTCGAATATGGTCTTTTGGATTGCCGTTCCCTTTATATTTCTCAAAATTAGGTGCCTCAAAATGCTTAGGAAAGGGAGGGATGTACAAGCTCTTGTCAAATGGATTAGGACATAAATCTTGATCTATGTATAATTTCTTTGTCCCTTTAGTTTCCAATGCGTCAACTTGTCGTTGCAATTTCTCAAGCTGTTGTGCAAATGTGTCAGGTAGCGAAGATTTTGGAAGTTCATCATTCATTCTTGGGTGTACTCTTTGTCGATACATCCTACTCTCCATTGGCTATTGACGCTCTGAAATTGTTGTCTTTGGTGTCTCTGGCATATAAAGGTCTTGATACAGCTCTTGTTGCTGTGGTTGTGCCATGTCTTGACATTGACCCTTTTGTTGTGCTTCTTGTGGTGGGATCATCATTTGTAGTCTTGGTTGATATGGCAGTTGAGGGTGTTGTTGATATTGCATGGACATCAGTTGTGGTTGTGATGTATGATAACTTGTTTTTCCTGGCCCATATTGAGGCACATGTTGTTGTTGATGTTGACGAATCAAAATTTGCTGACTTTGTGCCAACTATTGTTGTCCTGATGTAAATCCCATCATTTGTAAAAAACTTTGTTTGGGAGGTTTCTGTTGTTTCTCCTTGAGATGGGGGATGGCACTTGCATTGACTTGCTGTGTTGTTTGTCCAATCCATTGTGGTAGTTGCAAGTTTGAATTAACTTGTAATGGTGCAGAAGACACTGCAATGTGTTGTTGTATGCAATATTGTTGTTGTTGTGCATTGCTTGCTTGCGCATTTGATTGTGCCTTTTGTGCATTTCTCAATTGTTGCAGCACTTGTTGTTGGTGCACACCACTATTTGTGGCTCTTTGTGTTGCTACTATCAAAGGATCTGTCACAATATTTTGCATAACGGGTACTTGAGTATTTGCCAAACATTTTGAACTTGATGGGACATAGAAACTTTGTTGCATTGTAGGATTGTTTTGAACATTAGTAAGATCAGGTATTCCAGTCGTAAAGCTTTCGTGCATCTTAGATTTTGATCCACTGGCAATTATTCGAGGAATCATTTCTTTTTGAGGGACAGCTATCAACATTTGTGTGGCCATCATTTGATCTTGTTCTAAAGGTGTTGTATTAAATAATGGATTGTTTATTGTTTCGAATGTTGACTTTTGTGGGATAGTCACTGTCAAAGTTTTTGAAGCACACTTACTCATCAAGGTGGGTTGAGGTTCTTGTTGCACAGTTTCTTCATTTGGATGTGGAGAGAGACTTAACAACTCACCGCCTTGTTGTTTTTGCACATTAATCTGCTCATTTGAGGAGGTCACATTACTCATCATATCGAGATATTTTTGTGGAAACATCTTAAAGACCTTGTTCAACAATTTATCCATCTTTTTTGTCAACTTTGGATCTTTAAGGAACATATCAATATCATCAGAAGCATCAGAATCTGATGAAGAATCTGGTAAAACATTTGGATTTATTTCTTGTTGAATGCCTTGATCTGAACCAAATCCTTGTGAAAGAGTTTGTTCCTCATGTAATGTTTGAGTTTGAATTTCATGTTGCAGGTTCAGTTGATTCCAGTCAAAAGGTACATTTTCCCTTGGTGTTGGTGGAACACTTCCATATCCCGGTTTCATGGGTACAAACACTGGCTCATATAACGGAGGTGGTCCAAGTTGAACCTATATATGGTGAAAATGGATAATAATAATAACAATATTGAAAGGCTAAATAGATTCAACCACAAAACCCTAGCCTAACAATCAACAAAGATCCACCATAACATATGAAGATTACCTAAGACAATGCAAATCACATGAAATCACAAAGATTATACCATCACATGTCCAATAGGGTTTTGATCTCCATTCTTCCTATCTCCATTGATCTTGCTTAATATATTTGCTCTCAAATTTTATATGCACAAGAGCTCAACAAAGAACGGAATGTGGTTGCAAGTAGGATCGTAGTGTAGTCAAGTCTTCAAGATTGTCGATTAGGGTTTGATAATGAAGGAAACATCTTCTTAAATAGAAGACACAATATGAAATGGAGGGATAAGATTGAGAGGTGTAAAAGGAGGTCGGCTATGATTAGAGGGTAGGTAGAAGAAATAATAAAATAATGAGAGGGGTAGGTAGTGTATGAATTAAGAGATGAATGACATGTGTCATAGGTGGAAAAGGCTAATGAATTAATTAAATAAATAAAGATTTATTTAATTAATAGAAGAAGTAGGATAATTAAATAAATAAGATATTTATTTAATTTAGGAAAATGATAATTTAAATAAATAAATGTATTTATTTAAATGAGAAATAAGGCGAGAAGAGGATAAATGAATTAATTAAATAAATAAAGATTTATTTAATTAATAGAAGAATTAATCTTAGATAATTAAATAAATAAAATATTTATTTAGTTAGACTGGACAATTTTGGGTGTCTACATTTTGCCCCTCTTTGAGACAATGCGGCTTGTCGTGTTGTTTCAAAGAAGATAAGATGAACTGATACAGAGTTGCCCCAGAATGGGAATGATATGCCCCCTCGAGAGATTGGATGAAAATGTCTGAAAAGATTGCAGACAATCTCTCGATAAGATAGAAAGGCTAGAATGGATTGACCGGATAAAGTGACAGAGTCATGGGATGAGGAAGACTGACTCGAGAAATGAAGGCTAAGGCTAGGGTAGGCTATAAGATAGACCACGGGCAAAAGACATCCTCATTGTCATCTACACCATCACGAGATCAAAGTGCAGAGAGAGAAAAGAGCAGGAGCAGTCAGCAGCGATGGCTTTGGTTCATAGATTCGACCGCATTCGCCGATTCTAGAGGCCAGCAGAGGCAGGAGAGCCGGTAAGTACCACCAAACCTCCTCGTACTTTGATGCATTTATTGTTGTCATTAATGCATGCTAGTTAGAGCAATAAATGCGCTTAGGAATAGGGTACAAAAAAGTTTGAAATCGTGCAACCGTGTCTGCGTCGGTGTCAGGTGCATCTGTGTCCGACAGGTGCGTCTATGTCGGTGCCAGGAACGTCTGTGTCTGGAACTGCGTCTATGTCAAATACGGGCGCGTTTATGTCATGCAAAGGCGTTTGTGATGTGCAGGGGCGTCTGCATTTCAAAGTCGCGTTTATGAAAAGTATAGTCACATTTATGTCATACAGGCACGTCTGTGTTGTTCAGGCACGTCTGTGCAGTCTGTAGGCGCGTTTGTGAGTTAAAAGCGCGTTTATGTCCGAAAATGCAAGGTTGCGTCTTCTAGGTCAAATCGGCAGTTCTATGATGAACATACGCTGTCAATTAGATAAGCTGCTGAGAGGATACACTCAAGCAGGTCCTCTAGGAAGACTAGGATAGATCAAGGCACTTTGTGATGAACAGTGAGCACCAAGATAGAGTACTTTGTGATGAACAGGGAGTACCCAAAGTATGAACAACACTTTGTGATGAACAGGGAGTGCAAATGTGAGTAACACTTTGTGATGAACAGTGAGTGTCACACACGTAGTACTTTGTGATGAACAGGGAGTACTACTAGGATAGAAGCAACACTTTGTGATGAACAGTGAGTGTCACTAGGATAGATAACCATATGCATTTAGATAAAAAAGTAGCATTTTGTGATGAACAGTGAATGCCACTATAACTGACATGATTGATTTGCTTGACTGCAGGAGTACTTGCCTATGCTGGAGTCACGGGAGAGATTCCCGTTGACGCAGAGATTGCGACCTGAGCTGACCTTCGAGAACAGAGTTGCTATTGAGGCTATGGGTCTGAGATATATTTTGTATGTGCCTGAGTTTCGGGCAAACATGGGACTGTTGACTGCACTTGCCGAGAGATGGCATTCTGAGACATGCACTTTCCATTTGCCAATGGGTGAGATGACAGTCACCCTTGAGGATGTCTACAGGATTCTGCATATACCAATTGATGGAGATTTGATTCCATATGATCGAGATGGTGACAGAGAGGCATTGAGACGGGTGTTCCAGGATCCCGGACTGGAGATGAGGGCTGGTCATGTGGCATAGGACACCATGACAGCCACAGGGTTAGCATTGCCAGCTGTGATCGGAGGAGCTATCAATGGGTTCTTGTGTTCGGATAGGGCAACATGGGGATTGGCAGTGGGCTGGGGCAGAGCACTGGAGACACTGGTGACGCAGCACACCAGATATGCTTGGGGACCATGTGTGTTGGCCCACCTGTACTATGAGCTTCACCAGTTTGTCTATCACGGGTCAGTGGGATTGGGTTGCGAGGTGACACTATTGCAGGTTTGGGCCTATGAGCATCTGCCAGTGACGAGGCTGATACACTTCTGAGGCAGGGGACATGGACGCAGTTTTGTGTATTTATATGACATGATCACCTCGCAGTCGCGGATTGGCAGGTTAGAGCATTGGCGGCGGGTGCTGGATGATATCAATGTGGTCATCTGGAGACCGTATCTAGGATGCAAGGAGTGGGAGGATGATGCAGTGGAGCTTCCCTGCACCTTCCGGAGTAGGTACCTGATTGGGCGGATGCCCTATGTATTAGAGAGGCAGCTTGTGGACAGTGTATGCAGGCAGTATGGCAGGATCCAGAGGATGCCACGGGGCTCAGGTATGTATGCTCGTACAGTTAGGGATTAGGCGTAGTTTGGGCCTCTACTATCATATGATCAGGTGGTCACACAGCTGGCAGAGATGGTACCATTACCCTGGGACATGTGGCCAGAGGTCGACGATGCTGTGATGGATGCTGAGTATTTAGCATATTGGGCGGAGCATCCATTCCCACGACTGACAGATCTAGGGGAGCTGTTGGATGGAGATGGAGGTGGGGACGATGATGATGATGGTGGAGGTGATGGGGGTAGAGGCTGACGGAGGCGGAGGGGAGTAGTTGGGGAGAGGAGGGTTGCACCTCGGAGAGAGGGTGGAGAGGAGCGGTAGGCTCGGGTGGTGAGGGGTCGCGGCGGATTGCCCCTATAGATACCAGCAGCACAGGGTCCCAGGCAGGTACAGAGATAGGGACAGGTACAGGGATAGGTGCCAGTACGGGTACAGGTACAGGGATAGGCACCCACTCGCAGAGGAGGAGCCACAAGCAGAGGCAGAGGGTGGGGATCCAGAGGAGGATGAGCTGATTGAGCTCAGGGAGATCTGCCAGGGCTAGGCAGATGAGATACAGGAGTTGGAGAGGGAGAGAGATCGACTCAGGATGAGGCTCAGGGATACTGAGCAGGAGAGAGATCAGGTGATTCAGCGCTACACAGAGGCTGAGACAGCGCTGAGGGCAAGGAGGTAGGCGGCGGAGGACACAGGGGCAAGCTATGCATATGTCCTATGGGCCGGAGAGGAGATAGGGTACTGGAGGGACCTCTACTATGGTGCAGTGCTAGCAGATCAGCGGGCGAGGAGCTTCCATAGACTATCGCGTACAGCGACAGCTATGGGAGGGAGTCAGAGGAGGCAGGCATCTAGCGGTGGGATCATGGGTCCTCCGCCACCACCAGATAGAGGGGGCAGGCGAGATGATCCTGGGACGGGTCCTTCAGGGGCTTAGATTCCATCGAGGCCAGGCGGCTCCGAGGGAGGGAGTTCATCATAGCCTTAGAGGGCTCCCATTATATCAGTGTTGTACCATTCTTTTGTATTGTAGACACCTGCGAGTGATTGTAGCCATATGATTTTGACATCATTGTATCATGACACTTTATATATATATATGAGATGATTCATCTTTGCGGCAGCTATATGCATGTGTACCTATGTGATGAGATGTTCTTATGTGATGCTTATGATATGGATGCAAATATGTATGTAATGCAATATTTTTGTTCTTTTATGTTTTATATGCGTATGCATGATGCAAATGTGAATGTATGTAATGCAAATGAATATGCTAATGCAAATGTAGATTGTGCTAACAGGTGTTGTGTGCAGGATGTGATGCAGTTGTGATATCTATATGTATGTATGAAATGCTTATATGTGGTAATGCAGGTGCAACTACATGAAATGCAAATGTTTTTGGTGTGTCATTATATTCAGTCATGTGATAGCAGGCTACACGGACTCGAGAAGGATGATGGAAGTCAATCAAGAAAGGGGGGATGAAAGACAGAAGATATGAAAGTGAAAGAGCTTCTTGTGCATTATCATCATTGAGCTTTATTATGGCAATTAGGTTATGACAATCGAGGCATATGTTCGACCCAGAAAGTCATTGTACCTGTTTGCATGGAGATAAGACAGTCACAAACAAGGAATGCCCCAGTTCATACTAGACTCAGAGTGTCCTCATATCCTTGGACAAGTCATAGCATTACTAAGAGATAATCCACAGACAGCAAATACAAATAGGTGACGATACCCCATCCTCGCCTTTCTAGTCAAAGACATCCTAGAGATAGAATCTCTAGTCAAAGACATCCTACAAAAGCTAAAAGACATGTCACCAAAAGATAAAATCAAAAGAAAACCAAGACTCAACACCAACATCCACTGTAGTCCTCAAGTTTAGTGTCTCTTGTCACCTGTATAAGTCTTATTTGATTGTGGTCACAATGTTTACTTTCACAGAAAGGATAGATAGCACTGAACCATAATGTTGTTTGAGTCTGTTGAAAGATTTGATTTGTTGAAGCCCATTGTTGCTGTTGTGTCTCATCTGAAACTGACTGAATCCATGAAGCTGATACTTTATTGCGAAGAAGATGAAACTTTATTGCGGATCTATGATGCAAATGTTGCTTTATTGCGGATTGTGCGCGAATAGACTGAAGAAAGCTAGAAGAAACTATACTCCTTGAAACATGTGATGTTCTCAGTTCCACACCCATCACTAGACGTAGGATTTTGCCTTAGCCACAGATAGGATCTGATTTATTATGGATGGAAAGGGAGGCAAAAAGGGAGGTTTATTATGAATGGCTAACCAATCTTGGGTAGATTAATAACAAGCCATGATGGGGATGGGTAAGTTTATTATGGATGAATAGGTTGTGAGTGTGTGCAAAGTGAAAGGATGAAAGTGAATCCTGAAGGAGGGAGGAGCAATGTCTCTACGCATGGCGCTGGTGACCCAGTTTTCACCATGGTACTTACCCAGGGTGCCACTAAAGTGGTTTTCACCATTGGACGAAATTATTTCTCTTTACTTTTTTCGATTTTTCAATGTTTTTTGTGTCACAAGGCGCCTGTTTGCCAGGTTTTCACCAAGTAACGATTTTTTTGTTTTATAATTTTTTTTGTATTTTTGAATTTTTTTGATTTTTTTTGTATTTTTTGAATTAGGATAATCCGAAGAGCTATGTGTAGAACCTATGAAGGTGCATGCTATTGATAGGATCCTCTAAAGGTTCGCCTTCTGTAGTTGAGAGCTGATATGCCCCAGACCCATATACTGCTGTGATGATGTAAGGACCAAGCCAATTTGGTTCAAACTTGCCCTTCTTCTCTCTGTCTTGCTGATTTTTGGGGTTTTCTCGGAGAACCAAGTCACCTTCCTCAAATGTGTGAGGCTTGACTTTGTGATTGTAGCTGTGACTCATTCGTTGTTGGTAAGCCTTGAGATGATTAAAAGCAGTTTGTCTCCGTTCATCCAGCAATTCTAGTTCTTGTAAGCGAGAGACTCTGTAATCTTCATCAGTGATGATGTCTTGCAAAGAGACCCGTAAAGAGGGTAACTCGACCTCAATAGGCAAGATGGCTTCAGTGCCATAAACAAGTGAATAGGGTGTAGCTCCTGTAGGTGTGCAGACACTTGTGCGGTAGGCCCAAAGTGCAGGATTGAGTTGGATATGCCAATTACGACCAGCGTCGTCGACTGTCTTTTTGAGGATTTTAAGGATTTTTTTATTAGACGCCTCAGCTTGGCCATTACCTTGGGGGTAGTACGATGTGGAGAAATGATGGGAAATATGGAAGCGGTCACAGAGCCCACGAACATCCTGATTTTTGAAGGGACGCCCGTTATCAGTGATAATGGAAACCAGAATACCGTATCGGCAAATGATATAGTTAAGGATGAATGTAGCAATTTGTTTTCCAGTAACTTGTGTGAGAGGCACAGCTTCGATCCATTTTGTAAAATACTCTGTGGCAGTGATAATGAATTTATGACCATTGGAGGAAGGAGGGTGAATCTTGCCTATGAGATCGAGTCCCCACTGACAAAAGGACCAAGGAGACGCAAGTGGTTGTAGTTCTTGTGCTGGCGCATGTATGAGGTCTCCATGAATTTGACATTGCTTACATTTCTTGACAAACTGATATGAGTCTTTTTCCATATTGGGCTAGTAATATCCAGTCTTGATGAGTTTCTTGGCCAAGGTAGGACCACTAGCATGTGGACCACATATCCCTTCATGCACTTCACGTAATGCAATCTGAGCTTCGTCGCTTTCTAGACATCTAAGAAGAGTTCCATCTAGACCTCGCCGGTATAGGATATCAGCTAGAATGACATATCGAGAAGATTGGCGAATGAAGGTGCGGCGTTGGTTATTTGATAGATCAGGAGGTAAAGTATTGTCGCGAAGGTATGTGAAGATGGAACCATATAACTGGGATTCAGGACCAACAACACATATCATTTCAGTAGGAGTGATCTCATATGAAGGAACCAACAGGTTATCCACCAAGAACTCATAGCAGGTCTCATTTTGAGGTAGATCAATCAATGAAGCGATTGTAGCCATGGCATCTGCGGCTCGATTCTGCTCTCTTGGTATCTGCTCAAAATCTATCTTTGTGAAGTGTTGTTTCAGATCCTCCACCATTTGTTTATAAGGCATTAATTTTTCATCTTTTGTTTGGTAATTATCAGTTGCTTGACGGATGACAAGTTGAGAATCCCCAAAACCACGAAGTTCCTGAATCTTCCACTGAACTGCAATTCGTAATCCAGTTGTTAATGCCTCATATTCCGCTATATTGTTAGTGCAAGGAAATGATAAGCGGTATGATTTGGGTATAGAATCCCCTTGAGGAGTTATAAAGAGGATGCCAACTCTTGCCCCATGCTGTGTGTATGAGCCGTCAAAATATAGTTGCCATGGCCTTGTATGTGATATTGTTAAAATGGATTCATCTGGAAATTCTGAATTTAGAGGAACATCATCAATCATGGGGGCATCTGCTAATTGATCCATGATGGCTTGTCCTTTTATTGCTTTTCTGTCCACATATTCGATGTCAAATTCACTCAATATCATTACCCATTTGGCCAGTCGCCCAGTAAGCGTTGCCTTATTGAGAAGGTATTTTAATGGATCTATCCTAGCAACTAACTTAGTCTTATGAGTAAGCATGTAATGTCATAATTTTTGTGAAGCAAAGACCACAGAAAGACATGCGCGCTCAATTGGCATGTAGTTTAGCTCGTATCCCACCAATGTGCGACTAATATAGTATACTGCTTTTTCCTTGCCTTCAGTGATTTGTTGCGCTAAGAGTGCCCCCAGTGCTGTTGGAGTAGCTGATATGTATAGTAGCAGTGGTTGATCTGGAACTGGTGGCATCAGAACTGGTGGATTTAGGAGATAGTTTTTGAGCATCTGGAAAGCCTGTTGACAGTTGTCATCCCATTTGAATTTGATGTTTTTATGTAACAGGTGCTGAAAAGGATTACACTTATCTGCCAGTTGTGCTATGAATCTTCGTATGGACTAGAGTCTGCCTTGTAAAGATCGAAGCTGACTGATATTTCTTGGTGGTGGCATGTCCAAGATAGCCTTGACTTTTGCTGGATCGGCTTCGATTCCTCTTTTGGACACAATGAATCCTAGGAGCTTCCCGGAGGTTACTCCATAGACACATTTCTTGGGGTTTAATCTTACTTTGTATTTTTCCAACCGATCAAAGGCAACTGAAAGTATGTCCAAATGTGTATTTCTGTCTATTGATTTGACCAAGAGGTCATCAACATAATCTTCCATAGTACATGCATGAGATCATGAAAGATAGTAGTCATAGCTCTTTGATATGTAGCACCTGCATTCTTTAACCCGAAAGGCATGACATTCTAGCAGAAAGTTCCCCAAGGACAAGTGAATGATGTTTTGTGTTGATCTTCGGGTGTGATCCTTATTTGATTATAACCAGAGAATCCATCCATTAACGATAGCATTTCATGACCTGCTGTGAGATCAACAATCAAGTCAATGTTTGGTAATGGGAAGTCATCCTTTGGACAAGCTTTGTTAATGTCTCTGAAATCTGTGCAAATTCTGATGCTGCGGTCTGGTTTACTGACAGGTACCAAATTAGAGATCCATTCAGGATAATCAATTGGATGTATGAATCTGACATCAAGTAATTTCTCAAGTTCTGCTTTGACTAGTAATGCCACTTGTGGATGCATTTTTCTCAATTTCTGTTTTACTGGTTTTGCCCCCGGTTTGACTGTCAGATGATGCATTACCAAATCTGGATCCAATCCAGGCATATTAGTGTATGACCAAGCAAATTTGATTCGTCGCTCTTTGAAGAAACTTATGAATTTTGACCTTTAAAACTCTGTCAGTGATTGAGCTAGGAATATGTTGTGTGGAACCTCTTATGTACCGATGTTTGTTTTGATAGTCTCCTCTACCAACATGGATGATTTTTCTTCATATGATGCTGGGAGAATGTCGAGCCTTCCATCTTCGGGTGCCTCAGAGAGGTTTTCACCCCCAGATACGTCCTTTCTTTTTAATTTTTTGGGATCAGATAGCGCCACCATGTGGTTTTCGCCATAAGACCCTTGATTTGTTCTTATTTTCACATTTTTGCGACTGGAAGGTCTGACACCCTCACCAAAATATGCCACGCTATTGAGTTCTATGGTGTATCCCGCTTTATGGTCTCCAGGGGGAAGATCATTTCGCATGCCTAGATAATCAATAAAAGCTTCATCGTTTTGGAATGTATCCAACTGTGGAGGTCCTTCATTATCCCAGTCAATGAGTTGGTGATGAACAAGGGGAAGACCGTTAATGTCTTCGAAGTTAGTGGGGCTAAGAGTGAAGATGTGGTTATATTCGGGTATGTCAAGGTAATTATCGAGGTCATCGATGGCACTCTCCTCATTAGTCTCGATCGCGAACGAATCCAAATTATCATCACTAGTAGTGCATTCTGGAACAGGTGTTCTCATCCTATGTGATTTCAACCTAGAACCTTGAGACAAGGACTGTATAGACTCCTCATGGGTTGTTTCTTGACCAACTCTGAATTTGTTATAAAATTCCTCCTCTTTTGTGGGTTCATCTGGCTCTCTGAATGTCTCGGTGAGCTCATAGTCACTAGAGGATTTGTCTGAACCCCATTCCCATTCGTTGGAGTCTGTGGAATAGCGATCCTCTTGTTGAATTTTGGCAATTTTGATTTGTGATGCTTCTTCTATCCTTTTAGTGTGGATCTTGGAAGTCAAAAAACCAAGTCCCTTCGAGCATTCCCTTTTTACAATCAATTCAGGTTGTAAGGGCTCCATAACACCTTCTTTTTGTAACCCAAGAGGGCTTTTTCCATCATACCCAAATTTTTGTAGAATCTTGAAGCCTTTGCCATATTTCTCATAGGGTATATTGATCTGATCTTGTGTGTCATCTTCAATGTCTTTGTAGAGCATTTTGTATAAACCTTCCTCTTCCAGTTCGCCCCATCTTTGAAAGGTAGTAGGATCCCATTTGAATACCATGATGGATATTTGCTTGTTAGGATGTGGCCTTCCATATTCTTTTGGAGAGTTCATGACTTGTCGTAAATACATGGTCTGATTTAAAGTGTAGTCTCCCATGCCTTTGTCCTGAAATTTGCCTTTAAGTTCACCTTGTTTTGATGTCGAAGGTTTTAACGACTCAGGGTCAATGTATGCTGAAGAAGGAACAACTTCACGATTACTGGGAATGATGGTTTCAGTATGTGATCTCAAGTTATTGCAATATATGAACAGATTAGGATCGCCGTTAACTGTTACCTCAACTCCATTGTGAGGAAACTTAATGAATTGGTGATATGTCGATGGGACTGCCCTCATTTCATGAATCCAAGGACGTCCTAGCAATATATTATAAGTGAGATCTAAATCCAGGACTTGACAAACCACATCCTTTGTAACTGGCTCAATTCTTAGAGGTAAGGTGACTGTGCCCTTGGATGAGCGCTCTTCATCATCATATGCCTTGATGGTGATTTGATTTTTTGAATTCACAGCTTTATCGGAATATCCCAATTGTTTAATGGTGCTCAATGTGCAGATATTTAGACCAGCTCCTCCATCTATCAGGACTCGTTTTATTCGATGTTTGTGTATGAAGGCTTCAATATGTAATGGTGCATTATGTGGCTGACTTACGGAGGTGTCATCGGCTTCTGTGAATGTAAGGGAATGTGGAATGGAAAGGTATCCCACCATGGCTTGAAACTGGTCCACGTTCAGATCAGTAGGAACGACGGTGTCTCTCAAGATTTTGTCAAGAATAGCTTTATGAGCGGGGGATATGCGTAAGAGCTCAAGGATGGAGATGAGCACGGGTGTCTTCCCTAACTGTTCTACAAGGTCATACTCAGGTTTGGTAGATGAAGAAGTGGTGTTTTTATTTGAAGCACCTAGCAAAGTAATTTTACCTCGACGAGTTGTAACATGACATTCAGAGGTAGGCTCGGAAGAAGATCCAACACCTCTTAGGACAATCTTGGGTTGCTGAGGAGGATTCTCAGGGTTTTTGTTCTTGATGGTAATAGTAGAGATATGATTGTCCATCGAGATATGATTGATAGTTGAATCATAGTTGTAAAGTGCTCTAGTATAGTTGGCTTGATCATCTGTGACTTTAGCTTTTCCATTGTCGTGCTTTGGGAATGGTTCCTTAAACATCTCATGTTCTTGATTGGATGAGTGTCCCTCAATCTCAATATCACCTCTATCAATGAGATATTGTATGATGTTCTTCAGTCTATGACAATTTGCTGTCTTATGACCCTTGCTCTTATGAAATTCACAATATTCATCATCATTCCACCAATTTGGTTTGACCTTTGGTTCATATGGCGGGAAATCTGGAATTGTGATCACCTTGTTTGCCACCAACTTTTTGAAGACTGACTCAAGTGGTTCTCCCAATGGAGTGTACTTCCTTCGTGGTCTGGAAGTTGTTTGAGTATTCATTTGATTGTTTGTAGAACTTGATCCAGAAAAGATGACTTTGGGTCACACTGTGTTGGCATCAACAACACCATCATTGACTGTGTTCTTGTTTTTATTCCAAAATCTTGGCTTGTCCTTTCCTTTAAAGTCATCTTTGTTTTCCTTGAATATCTTAATGACTCCTTGTTCAATTAGGACCTTTTTTGTCGCTAAGCCTTTTTCAATAATGTCCTTGAAGGTGGAAAAACAAGCTTTCCTTAGGTCATAGCCAATGTCTTTGTTAACATTTTGTGTGAACATCTCTACCATTTGTTTTTGTGGAATTTCACAAGAGCATCTGCTGGCTAGATTTCTCCATCATTGTAAAAATGATGCAAAAGATTCTCCCTCTTTTTGCTTAGTGTTGCACAAAGTAGTGACTGATATGTCTGTCTCTATATTGTAGGAGAAATGTTGAATAAATGCCTCTGCTAGATCACCCCATGACTTAATACCAGGTGGGAGTTGGGAGAACCATTCCATAGCTTGATCGCCTAAGCTTTGTGGGAATAATCTCACCAAATATGTCTCTTCTGAAGCTACTTCAATGCAAGCTGTGAAAAATTGTCTTATGTGTGCCTTAGGATCCCCTTTTCCTCTATACTTGTTAAATTTAGGCGTCACAAAGTGTGTAGGAAAAGGAGGCATTGGAATGCTCTTGTCAAATGGATAAGGACATATGTCTCTCATTGTGTAAGTTGGCTTTGGTGTATTTATGTCCTCCATTTTTTTTTGTAAGTCCCTGATTTGTTGCTCCAAATTGCTCTTAGGTGGAGATCGACTTCTTGGACCATATCCTATGTTTGAGGTACCCATTAGAGGAAGAGCAGGTTGCATATATGGATGATATTGATCATACACATGTTCATATGGAGGAGGTCTATAGTGATGCTGCGTATATGGACCACTTGGTATAGATTCATGTTGAGGAACACCATATCTATTTTGTGCATGTATACCATACTCTGCAGGCATGTCATGTTCTATTGTATTGCCCCCAAATTTGACATGAGGTTTCCTTGTGTCCAAATTTTGAGCATGCCTTGGAATATCCCATTGCTTTGGTGGTTGATCCTTAGCATTGATATGTGATTGAGCATATTTTTCTCCATAAGACTTCCATAATGGTCTGCGAAGGTGAGTATCATATGTTTGACCATGTGTATGTGGGACCTCTGGTTTTTGAAGCAAAGCTGATGGTGATTCAGGTACCATGTGTGGTCCTCTATTTCCTCCACTATTAGGTCTCCTTTGATCCATGTTGGAGTGAGGTAGTTGCAAAGGTCTATGTTCCATTATTTGAGACATGTCAAAATCATGAGGTATCTTGGCTCCACTTTGTGCCATCATTTGTAAGAAGTATTGTCTATCCCTCCTCATTATTTCCTCAACCAATCGATTGAAATGGGGATTCATAATGGATTCTTCCACATTTGCTGAATGTATTGATAAGTTGTCCACATTGTCATTTTGTGTAGCATTGTTGTTTATAGTGTCCATGTTCTCAACATTTGGAATGTTTCTATAGGCATCCATGTCAGGTAATGTAGTATGATCAGAACTGAAAAAGATCTCATTGTCATACTCATAAGAACTCATGTTTGCGGACTCTTGAGCCTCTTTAGTTTCTCTCCTAGATTTTTGAAGACGGGTTTCAACCATGAACTAGGTATTGACCAAGATGTGTGAGACTAGATGAAAATGGAAAAAGTATGGAAGACCAAGAGTTGGATGAAATGTAAATGAATCTGAGGTGTACTTGCAATGTCCAAAGTGTAAGACCAAGTATGTATGTAGTAGAGTAGGTGTTACTTCCAAAGAGAGGATAGTTTCTCTTGATGAGGTAAGCTGACCTTGACCCTAAGTAAGACCAAATGAGACCCAAAGGTAAGAAACCTTGATGAGGGACCACCTAGCAAAGTGTTGTTGTATGTAGTGTGTTTGACAAAGTATGATGAGGACAAGAAAGTGACCTTTTGACTCAAGTTTAGACAAGTATGAATCTAAAATGAGATGTGAAGCAATGATGGACTATGTGAGACCCAAAGACAGGTTGAATGCTAGATGAAACCTAAAGAAACAACTTAGGAAGCTCAAGTATTCTGAAACTGATTTCTTTTGTTTGCTGGACTGTGAAATTTTTCTTACAATTTTGAACACAGATGTGACTGTATACTTCACAGATGCGGTTTCCGGACACAGACGCTACTCTGTTTAACCCAGACGCGCTTCTGCGATTTTCTTGTTTATGTCTGCTGGACTGTAAAGATTTTTGCAATTCTGGACACAGACGCGGCTGTATACTACATAGACGCTGTTATCCGACACAGACGGGTTTATATTTAACATAGACGCTATTATAAACACAGACGCTATTCTACCCTTCACAGACGCGTTTATATGACTCAGACGCGGTTAAAACAGACACAGACGCGTTTCTGTAAAATTTGTGCAATTTTTTCCAATCTGTGAAGTCATTTTGTTGTGACCAAATCTTGACTTGTTTGACTATTTTTTGTGACAAGAGGACACAATGCTGATGAGGACTCAATGTTTGCAAGTGTTTAGACTCCAAAATGACTCCAAAAAGTGTGTTGTTTGATGTAAAAATGTTTTGCATACACTTGAAGACACAAAAGACACAATG
Source organism: Cryptomeria japonica (assembly GCF_030272615.1). Classification (NCBI taxonomy): domain Eukaryota; kingdom Viridiplantae; phylum Streptophyta; class Pinopsida; order Cupressales; family Cupressaceae; genus Cryptomeria; species Cryptomeria japonica. The sequence goes on along the minus strand of NC_081411.1, from coordinate 36,160,456 downwards.
TTTTGCTGTTTGGTCTTGAATGTTTTGAATGTTTAACATAAGTCAAGCACAATTCTTATGGCTGGCCAAGACAATAGTTGTTGATCCCACATGGGGTTTTACCCCCGAGGCTACGCTATTCAGAGTGGATACTTAGATGCTTGACCTCACTGGCTCCACCCTCGGCACTCACTTCTCGGGTCAGCCAAGCATCAGTCCCCATGAAAACTCCCCATGGCGAACTTTGTATCTCTACTAAGAACCGTATGTGTGTGGGCCGCTACCAGAGGTCCGACCTCCTGCCCCAACAACTAGAAGGATTTGGGCCTCTAAAACAAAATGGTGCTAGTAAGGGCATCCGCTCGTGTGGCCATACATGCGGCACTTTCAGCTCTATAAATATAGAAGGCTCCCAGCCGATAGGGGTTATGCCCTACAAATGATCAAATAAATTTAATCAAACGGGTTTATGGGGAGACATAGTGTCGGTATGAACTAATCAGCACACGTTATCCATAGTTTTCACCATGAATACATTTGATTATAGTGGTTCGGATGAGGTGGGTTTTCCTCGCTACCACTTGGGTCGTTCTCTTCTCACTAGTAGTCCTAATGACCACATGGGAAGATAGGCCCTCTAAAGATTAAACAAAAAGAGCCTATTGCTCAAGACACAAAAGACAATGATTCAATTTTAGTGCACCAATGGAAGTGTTTGCTAGTCTATAAAACAAGGCACACAACAAAAATTTAAAACCCTAGCCAAGGACCTGCAACAAAAGTTGTTAGTAGTTTGGGTTGTTTGACATAATCACCCCTTCCTGCAAATACACAAGTTAGGTACATTTTAAGAACCCAAAAGACTTTGTGACATAGGGGCCTTCAACAAAACATTTTGCTTCCAAGACAAGCTGCACCAATTTAGTTAGCTAGATCTGAAAGTGTTAGTCCGAAAATAAACCAGATCTGAAACCCTAAGTACAAAATCCGAAAATTGAATCAATGAAAACTTCAAAATTCCAAAACAGTAAATACACAGACGCTGTTACCCTCAACACAGATGCATCTAGATAACACAGACGCGGTTTTGTGATGCACAGATGCGCCTAAAAATCACAGACGCTCCTTTCCGACATAGACGCGGGTAGAGATAACACAGACGCGTTTCTGAAACACAGACGCCCCTTTCTGAAACCTGCAAAATAAAATTTGTCGAAAACACAAACGCGATTCCAGATATCGTAGACACGCCAGAAAAACAAAAACGCGATCCGAAAGTGCGCAGACGCGGGAATGTCAAAAATGTTGTCGAAAATGCCAGATCTGCAACTTCAAACACAAAATCTGCAACAAAGATGTTAATGTAAAAGGGACAAAAGTCCCACCAGGCGTGCCAAAATGTATATGGTGAAAATGGATAATAATAATAACAATATTGAAAGGATAAATAGATTCAACCACAAAACCCTAGCCTAACAATCAACAAAGATCCACCATAACATATGAAGATTACCTAAGACAATGCAAATCACATGAAATCACAAAGATTATACCATCACATGTCCAATAGGGTTTTGATCTCCATTCTTCCTATCTCCATTGATCTTGCTTGATATATTTGCTCTCCGATTTTATATGCACAAGAGCTCAACAAAGAACGGAATGTGGTTGCAAGTAGGATCGTAGTGTAGTCAAGTCTTCAAGATTGTCGATTAGGGTTTGATAATGAAGGAAGCATCTTCTTAAATAGAAGACACAATATGAAATGGAGGGATAAGATTGAGAGGTGTAAAAGGAGGTCGGCTATGATTAGAGAGTAGGTAGAAGAAATAATAAAATAATGAGAGGGGTAGGTAGTGTATGAATTAAGAGATGAATGACATGTGTCATAGGTGGAAAAGGCTAATGAATTAATTAAATAAATAAAGATTTATTTAATTAATAGAAGAAGTAGGATAATTAAATAAATAAGATATTTATTTAATCTAGGAAAATGATAATTTAAATAAATAAATGTATTTATTTAAATGAGAAATAAGGCTAGAAGAGGATAAATGAATTAATTAAATAAATAAAGATTTATTTAATTAATAGAAGAATTAAGCTTAGATAATTAAATAAATAAAATATTTATTTAATTAGATTGGACAATTTTGGGTGTCTACAGAACCATTCCATATTGTGGTAATGATGTGGTTGACCAACCTTCAACTTGTAATGTTTAACTAGGTTAAAACTGTGAGTTTGATACGTTGTCAATGGGTTGATATGTTGGTTCGCCCATCTTCTTATATTGTTTCAATAGGCATGTCACTATGCAAATGCAATATCTTTGGGATTTTTTGATTTTAAAAGTATGATGTATGATATGTAACCTAAATGCAACCTAAATGGATGAAAATACAATCTATGGCAAGAATGCAACCTATATTTTTGTTGTTTTTCAAGATTTAGACAAACATTTTTTATTTTTTTTGAATGCAAACCTAAAGACTCAACCTTGGGAAGTTGAAATGAAGCCAAGACCTTAAAGGACAAAGGACCAAATGACAATAGGACAAATTGAAAATGTCTCACCTATATGCTTGGATACTAAGCTAGGTTTGACAAAAATGATATTAATGAAAGGACAAATTTTAGACAAGGTCAAGACTCCCTAACAACAACTAAGGGTATCATCCAAAGTTTTGATTTTTTAAGTTTGACAAACCTGTAGCATAGGAAATAGGAAATCATCACAAGACAAGATAAACATAATAGCTCAATCACAAATGCATTCATTGCAATGATCTATCCTAATTACATCCAATAGAGACATAAAGATAAAACATTCAAAAGTAAATACTATGCAAACCATATGCAGATCTGAATGCTTCCTTCATGCGGCTCCATTGTTCTTCTTTCCTCTTCAAATGGTTTGGTTGTGGATCTCACCTACAAGTGCACACACATAATTGAAAGCAAGTAGACAAGATTTTTGATTAAGAGTACTAGAAGCGTAAATTCGATAGTCTGATTACCAAATTAGCTTTGATTGATGAAGATCATCCAATTTATAGAAGAATTGGAGAGATGACAAGATTAGCATGATTCAATTCAAATGGAAATTGCAAATCAATTATGTCAATTATGACAAATTATGACAGATTATGCACTTTCTATGCAAAATTTGTTGATTGATAATTTATGACAAATTATGACAACTTCTATGTCAAAATTGATTGATTGTCAATTATGACAAATTTATGACAAATTGACATGTCATTTCCATGAATTTAGGAGAGAAATAGGAGGAAATTGAAATTAGGAAATTAGAGAATTAAGAATTTAGGAATTTAGGAAATTAGGTAAATTAATTAATAATTTGTCATTTATTAATTAATTCACAAAGAGGAATAATTAGCCAATTAAATGAACATTTAATTGTAATGAGAAGACTTAGGATAAATAAACAATTTATTAATCCTAAAGGAGGAAATGACACACAAGGTTAAATGATTAAATCACGAAACCTTAGAAGATGAATTAGGTCTTGAAAGATAATTGACTCAATTTGATTTGATTTTGGATTGATAAATGACCAATGTGATAAATGATTTGACTGATAAATGCGCCAATTGACGAGGAACAATGACAAATTGATCCAAATTGACACAATTAAGAAGGACGACGATCGATGACAAATTGATCATTAAATGACAAGATTGAAAAAAAAAAGACAAGGATTGATAAAAAAATAGGTTGCAAAGCGACAGGATTGAAAATGACCACGACTGATGACAAATCAATCGCAAAATGACAAGATTGAACATGACAACGATCGATGACAAATTGATCATTAAAATGACAAGATTGAAGGATTGATGATAAATCGATAAGATTGATAAGAGGACAATGATCAATGACAACTCGACCACAAGATTGACAAGAGGACAAAACCCTAAATTAGGATTGACGATGTCCAAAATGATGACAAATGAGTACACACATTGATGCGACAGGATAAACTTGATCAAAATCATGATTGGATAGTATTGTTGACAAGACCAAATTCAAGAGCGAGATGATTGAAGAATGCAGAAGAATGACTCGATGCTCGCAAATGATAAAAATCAAGTGCGTGACATAGGAGAAATGTTAATGTGACGCAAAAACCTAAAATGAGGCAATGCGCAAATGTTAAAGTATGACTCCGCAAGCGTTGACCATTTTTAGGTGTCTACATTTTGCCCCTCTTTGAGACAATGCGATTGTAAGCGTTGTTTCAAAGAACAGTAATGAAAATGCCCCAGACAATAATAATGACATATGCATGCCCCCTCGAGGAATTGGCCGGAAATGTCTAGAAAAGAGGCCAATGGATCGATAAGAATGATAGGATCGAATGGATTGACAATCGGAGATTGGATGTATGAAGGACAAGCAACTGAAGATGCAAAAGACCGTGACCAACATAAGATGGAGAGGTTGCACGTCCATCTATGCACTGACAAAGATCTATAAATGATACCAAGAGAAGGAAAATTGCTCATTTGCACTAGACAAAGAGGAGGATTTAGTGCTCTGGACAAGGACATTTGCAGAGAGATGGTGAACATTCCAATGGCAGATCACCTCAGGGAACATGTACACACATTCAGATGACCAGACGATGCAGGAGCAGCGGTATGGATCTTAAATACCCATGTTTTCAATTTCATGAATTTTGATTGCTTGCGGGACATTGCGGGGCCCACAGGGGATGCTGAACAGGACTCCTGCGCTTGTGTAGGGTGAATCCTACACTTGTGTAGGGTCTTCTGTGCTTGTGTAGGGAGACACAGGTGCAGGTTACCTGACACAGGCACAGGTTACCTTAAACAGGTGCAATTGTGCAATGTAAACCCTAATTTTGGTCAAAATGACATGCAAATGATCTAGAAAAAGGGGACAAGGGTAGGATAGGTCAAATTAGATGAAAAACACCCTGATTAGACATGAAAATGAGGAAATGCAACTCGTAGGAGCAAACCCTAACACTGACAAAATTTGCCCCAATTGTGATGCAGAGTCGATAGTATCCATTGATCACATGGGAGAACCGACCAGATTGCTTCATGCTATGACATAGACTCAGGAGCACAGAGAGAGATACCTTAGCAGGACTTGGGATATACTATGTCACATTCATGCCCGAGATTAGGGAAAACATAGGACTGCTTACCGCATTGGCAAAGCGATGGCATTCAGAGACTTCCTCATTCCATTTGGCGACTGGAGAGGCGACGGTGACACTGGAGGATGTATGGCGTATCCTCCGCATTCTGATTCATGGGGAGATGATAGAGTATGACCCAGTGACAGGGAGAGATGCATTGTGCAGATTGTTTGAGTGTGATGCAGATGATTTGGATATTGTCAAGAGGGAGATTGGCTGGAAGACTATGGCATCAGAGTATGATCGACGATATGTGGTGATAGCATGCCTACTAGCAGGAGACAGATGAGGACACGGATTCCCTATTGGATGGGGAAGAGTGCTAGAGCGGATGGCGACAAAGGGGACAGTATACGTATGGGGACCATGTGTGCTAGCTATGCTATATTTTTAGTTGCATTAGATAGCATATTAGGGAGTTCAGACTTTGAGCTGTGGAGTTACACTGCTACAGGTATGGGCATTTGAGCACATAGCAATATGTCGACCGATTACAGATAGACAGGTAGCACCACACTGACCATATGTGTACTGCTATGGGGGAGCACTGAGACAGGGTCCTTTTGGATACATATTATATTGGCGACATGAGCTAGATCGACTGAGAGAGTTCATATGGAGGCCATATTGTGATTGCCCGGGATGGTCAGATGACAGTGAGGAGTTACCATATTGTAGACAGGAGAGGTACGTGATTGGGCGACCAGTGAATCGCCAGAGAGTGATTGAGTTGTACCTGCCAGAGAGAGTCAGATGACAGTTTGGAGAGAGGCAGGATGTACCTAGGAGGACTGCACATTTTGCCCGATCTCACAGAGAGACGAGTCAGTGGGGGAGTATGATTCAACCACACACAGCCTATGCGGACTTCTCACAGCTGCAGCAGAGATAGTGGGAGTGGAGATCAGATGTGGCAGACGCTGGGATGACAGATGAGTATGATAGATGGTTTGCATGACGACGGCCAGTGCCATTGATAGATTCGGATATTCCAGTACCGAGGCGACAGGAGGACTTCCCACTCGCTAGAGAGGAGGAGGGAGATGATGAGGATGAGGAGGATGAGGACAGGGATGAGGATGAGGACAGGGATGAGGATGAGGACAGAGGCAAGGATGAGGACAGAGATGAGGATGAGGATGACGAGTAGGAGGCATGGCAGGATATACCCATAGAGCCGAAGACAGCTAGGACAGAGGAGATGGAGATGTGCAAGGCTACCATAGCGAGCCAGCAGGATCATATTGTGACATTAGAGAGAGAGAATGAGCAGTTCAGAGCAGAGATAGCGAGACTCACAGCGGCTCGAGATACAGCTATAGCGTAGGTACAATGAGAAGAACAGAGAGTCACTGAGTGTATTGGGTCGATTCGGGATGCTAGTGTATGGGAGCTAAGACAGATGCTAGTAGAGACCGGAGAGGAGATACGCCATTGGAGGACACTATACGAGAGTGCAGTTCCACCAGAGCAGAGAGCACCTTCATATCGGGCACGATCGAGGACAGAGAGCAGGGCACGCTCTCGAAGGTCATTGAGCAGCATGGGGGTGAGTGGACCTATGAGACCACCACAACCAGGACCAGGAGGGACATCATCCATGAGACATGGCAGGGATGAGGAGGACAGAGGGAGCACCCAGTGACAGAGGCACGTGCTCCTTAGACAGACAGTGGACATTATGTAGTTTGACATTTTTGTAGTCAGCCTGCGGGCCATACATAGGACAGACAGTCCAATTTTGTACTCCGATATTATGATGATATATGATATGATATGCATCGATATGATGGGATGCAATATGTTATGACTTGTGTTATTTTCCATGTATGGATGACTTATGCATTGTTTATGTATCATTATGGAATATGTATGGATATGTTTTTGTTTATGTGTTTTTGATGCATTGAGAGCATGAAATGGATAAAATGCTTGATATGGTGCTTAATGTAATGCAAATGTACTAACCAAATGGATGCAGGATGCAGTATGTATGGTTGGAAATCGGAGCACTAGACCGAACTGACCAGCCGACCGAACGGAAGAAATGTTAGTAAGAAAATGAAATAGAGAATAGTTAGAGATGAAGAAAAACTTGCTTTCAGTAATGCACTTTGTAGGTGAGAACCTTTATTTTTATGTAGCAAAATGGATGCATAGCATCATGGCATTGAAGGCCAGAGCTGAAATGCAACCCTTTTTGCAAAAGACAGACACATCACAGACAAACAACAATCACAATCAAAAGAAAAGGACCATGAACCATCCCGGTCACTCTAAATCACTTAGTGACATCATCACAAGACAAGATAAACGTAATAGCTCAATCACAAATGCATTCATTGCAATGATCTATCCTAATTACATCCAATAAAGACATAAAGATAAAACATTCAAAAGTAAATACTATGCAAACCATATGCAAATCTGAATGCTTCCTTCATGCGGCTCCATTGTTCTTCTTTCCTCTCCAAATAGTTTTTGTTGTGGATCTCACCTACAAGTGCACACACATAATTGAAAGCAAGTAGACAAGATTATTGATCAAGAGTACTCGAAATGTGATTGATTAGAAATTCGATAATCTGATTAGGGGATTTGATTGAAGAAATTCATCCAATTTATAGAGAAATTGGAGAAAAAGATCAAATTAGCATGAAATGGATATTAGAAGCAATTGATTTCAAAATGGAAAAAATGAGTGGAAAGAAGAAGGTTATGACACCTTCTATGTCATGAATTATGACATATTGCCAATGCAATGGTTAGAAAACTAGAATCTTATGACATCTTGCTATGTCAAGAGTATGACGCATGAGAAATTCATGCTTCCACCGAAGCACAAAATAGGGAGAACTAGAGACAAGTTAATTAGGTGGAAATTAAATTTGACAAATTAGAAAATAGGTGGAAATTAGGAAATTGATGCAAATTAGGTAAATTAATTAATAATTTCTCATTCATTAATTAATTTACAAAAATAGGAGGAATTAATTAGCCAATTAAATAAACATTTAATTGTGACAAGAAGACTTAGGATAAATAAATAAATTATCTAACCTAGAGGGAAAATGCCAAACAAGATTAAATAAATAAATCATAAAACCTTGGAAGATGAATTAGAAATGCAAGGATGACAATTAGGTCTTGATGTAAGATTGATTTGATATCGATTCGATCATGATTTTGAATTGATAAATGATTTGATTGATAAACAATTGAAATTGGTTGACAAATTGACCAATATTGATAAAGAGACCAAATTGATATGCACCAATTGACATGATTGAAGAGGACAAGGATTGATGACAAATCGATCACAAAATTGACGAGATTGACAAGTTGATAAGAGATTGACAAGATTGATCAAAATCATGACTGAAAATTGTTATCGATAAGACCAAATTTGAAAGCGAGACAGATGAAGAATGCAAAAGAAGGACTCGATGCTCGCAAATGATAAAGACCAAGTGTGTGACATAGGAGAAATGTTAATGTGACGCAAAAACCTAAAATGAGGCAATGCACAAATGTTAAAGTACGACTCCGCAAGCATTGACCATTTTTAGGTGTCTACATTTTGCCCCTCTTTGAGACAATGCGATTTTAAGCATTGTTTCAAAGAACAATAATGAAAATGCCCCAGACAATGACAATGACATATGCATGCCCCCTCGAGGAATTGGCTGGAAACATCTAGAGAAGAGGCCAATTGATCGATAAAAATGATAGAAAATGATAGGAGCAAACAGACTAACAATCGGAGATCGGAAGAAATGTTAGTAAGAAGAAATTAGACAGAGGATAGTTAGAGACAAAGAAAAACTTGCTTTCAGTAATGCACTTTGTAGGTGAGAACCTTTATTTTAATGTAGCAAAACGGATGCGTAGCATCATGGTATTGAAGGCCAGAGCTGAAATGCAACCCTTTTTGCAAAAGACAGACACATCACAGACAAAAAACAATCACAACAAAGAAGAAAAGAACCATGAACCATCCAGGTCACTCTAAATCACTCAATGACATCATCGAGCAACATAGGAACATGATCGAAGCCAAAGATAAATCAGTAAAAAGATAAGATGCACAAATTCCAACAAATCAAACAAACATCTTGATCTTCATTGTCAAAAGTTGAAAGTGCTGATAGGATGATCATGCTGTCTGGTTTCAGGACATGCGGTACCCCGTCTAAGACAGGACACAGTCTGGTTTCGAGTATACCACACCCTGTATAAGACCCATGATATTAGTAGAGACAAGGACAAATGATATTGATGTTGACGTTTGATTGATAAGACAATTCTGATCAGTTTGAATGTCTGGTTTGATTGAAAAAGTTCATCTGTTTATGCATGATCTCATTAAAGCACAGTGTATGATTGCGAGTCGTTGGAGGTATACTCAGTGATCTGTCTTATGCACAAAAGGGATATATTTTATTGCAAAATGCTTGTTTTTGGATTTTAAAATTTTTTGGTCATTTTTTTCAGGACTTTTTATGATTTTTATGGATTTTCATTTTTCAATTTTTAGATATTTTTTCAGGACTTTATTCGATTTTTTTGAAGATTTTTTTCAGGACATTATTCGATTTTTTTTGAGATTTTTTCAGGACATTATTCGATTTTTTTCATTTTTTTTTTTGAAGATTTTTTCAGGACATTTTAAAAAAAAATTTGAATTTATTTCAGGACATTATTTGATTTTTAGAGATTTTCTTAGGACATTTTCAAATTTTTATGATTTTTTTTCAGGACATTTTAAATGTAAAAGTTCCAGTGATCGATCATGACAAGGGAAACACACCCAATGCACATCTGAAGGACATACATAGACCGGGACCAAAACATATGGACAAGGAACTGGGGTATGTAAGACAATGATGTTGACCAATAACAGGCCTGTAATAGGACATTGGGTCAAGACAAAGATAGACGTGAGAAACCAGCCGAGAAAAAGCATAGCTTAGAGGTCATGATAGATGACGGAGCAACGATCTCATTTTACACATGGCGCTTGTTTGCCAGGTTTTCACCAAGGTACTTGCCCCAAGCGCCTGTTTGCCGGGTTTTCACTAGAGGGCGAATCATTTTTCTTTACTTTTTTGCTCTTTTTCTTTTTTTTCTCTTTTTCACTTTTTTTTGTATTTTTCTCTTTTTTGATTTTTTTTTGTATTTTTCTCTTTTTTGATTTTTTTGTATTTTTTCAGGATCATATTTGAAGAAGTACTGATAGAAAATTATGCCCAGTACTTGCGAAGATGCATGCTATTTATAGGATCGGACAGAGGTTCACCTTCCGGGGTAGCAAGCTGATATGCCCCCGAGCCATATGCTGCAGTTACTATGAAAGGACCAACCCAATTAGGTTCAAATTTACCTTTGATGATGTCAGTAGACTGTGCATTCTTAGGGTTTGCCTTTAAAACCAGGTCTCCCACTTCGAAGTGTCGCCCTTTGACCTTCTTATTATAACAACGACGGAGACGGTTTTGATATGCTTGCAAATGTGTCAGAGCTGTCTGACGTTTCTCATCTAACATCTCAAGCTGATGCAGCCGAGAGACTCTGTGTGTCTCGTCATCAATCAGATGTTGCAAGGAAACACGCAAGGAAGGAATCTCCACTTCCAAGGGTAAAATAGCTTTCGCACCATACACCAAAGAATAAGGTGTTGCGCCAGTAGGTGTGCGGATAGAAGTGCGATAGGCCCATAGTGCTGGATTCAACTAAACATGCCAATCGCGACCAGCATCATTGACAACCTTTTTCAGGATCTTGATAATGGTTTTATTGGATGCCTCGGCTTGACCATTCCCCTGTGGATAGTATGGACTGGAGAAACGGTGTTGGATATGAAATTTTTCACAAAGTTCCTTGACATCTTTATTCTTGAAGGGACGACCATTATCTGTGACTATGGCAAGGGGAACCCCATACCAGCATATGATATAATTCAGCAAGAATTTTGAAATTTGGACACCCGTTATATAGGTCATGGGGATAGCCTCGATCCATTTTGTAAAGTACTCTGTAGCTGTAATGATGAACTTGTGTCCATTTGCAGAGGTCGGGTGAATCTTGCCAATAAGATCCAATCCCCATTGAGAAAAAGGCCATGGAGATATGACAGAATGAAGCTCTTGGGTTGGTGCATGAATGCAGTTTCCATGAATCTGGCATTTGTAGCACTTCTTAACAAAATCATGAACATCTTTTTCCAGAGTGGGCCAATAATACCCAGCACGAATCAACTTTTTAGCTAAGCTTAGACCATTGAAATGGCCTCCACATATACCATCGTGAACCTCATGTAAAGCCGTTTATGCTTCGTCAGAATCCAAACACCTAAGGAGGGTATGGTCAAAGGAACGGCGGTAAAGGGTGTCGGCGATGATGACATATTTGGCTGTCTGTCGGATAAAGGCTCGGCGTTGGTTAGAAGAAAGGTTGGGTGGTAAGGTTTGGGATTTTAAATATTGATAGACGTCATCGTACCATGGGGAGTTGGGACCAACAAGAATGCACATCACATCCGTTGTCGGAATGTCAAAAGAAGGAACCAGCAATTGTTCAACTAAAAATTCACATTTGTCCATATTGTTTGGCATATTTAACATGGAGGCAATCGTAGCCATTGCATCTGCCGACTTGTTTTGCATTCTGGGAACTTGATTGAAATGGATAGCCGTGAATTTGGTCTTGAAGAAATCTACCATATGCTTATAGGGAATAAGCTTTTCATCTTTTGTTTCATAGTCATCAGTCACTTGTCGGATGACTAATTGAGAATCTCCATAGACTTGCAAATGCTTGATGTTCCAGTGGACTGCTACTCGGAGTCCTGTAACGAGGGCTTCATACTCTGCAATGTTATTGGTGCAATGGAAAGTTATTCTGTAGGACTTTGGAATAGCATCACCTTGAGGGGTGACAAATAAGATACCGGCTCCGGATCCAAACTTAGTATGGGACCCATCAAAGTATAACTTCCATTCATTAGAGGATGTGAAAGCAAAGACTGATTCATCTGGAAAATCGGTCAACATGGGATGATCATTAGAAATAGGAGCCTCTGCAAGTTGATCTACTATGACTTGTCCTTTTATGGCCTTTCGCTCCATATACTCAATGTCAAATTCACTGAGAATCATGACCCATTTTGCTAGGCGACCCGTTAAAGCTACTCGGCTAAGCAAATATTTTAAGGGATCAATTTTTGCAACCAACAATGTTCGGTGGCTCAACATATAATGTCGGAGTTTCTGCGTTGCAAATACCACTGCTAAGCATGCCCTTTCAATAGTTGAATAATTTAGCTCATAGCCAACCAGTATCCGACTGATATAGTAAATAGCTCACTCTTTGTCGTTCTCATCTTGTTGGGCCAAGAGAACTCCTAATGCCGTTTTAGTTGCAAAAATATACAATAAAAATGGCTTTCCATCTATCGGAGGCATTAGAATAGGTGGCAACAACAAATATTCTTTAAGAGCTTGAAAGGAGGATTGACATTGCTCAGTCCATTTGAAAGTGACACCTTTATGCAATAGATGCTGGAATGGATGACATTTGTCGGCCAACTGAGCTATGAAGCGGCGGATTGACTGGAGCTTTCCTTGCAGACTTCTTAATTGCCAGAGATTTGAAGGTGGAGGCATATCCATTATTGCTTTGACTTTGGCAGGGTCGACCTCAATGCCTTGGTGAGAAACAATGTATCCTAGTAACTTTCCAGCTGTGACACCAAATACACACTTCTTTGGATTGAGCCTGAGTTTGTAGGTCTCCATTCGGTCAAAGATCGGGCCCAGGATGGCTAGATGACTATCTCGGGTGACAGATTTGCATAACAAATCATCAACATAGTCCTCCATCAAAGTGTGCATGAAATCATGAAAAATGGTCGTCATTGCTCTTTGATATGTTGCACCTGCATTTTTAAGACCGAAGGGCATCACGTTCCAATAGTAGGTACCCCAAGCACAGGTGAATGCTGTCTTATGCTGATCTTCAGGAGCAATGCGAATTTGGTTATAGCCGGAGAAACCATCCATTAATGAAAGCATCTCATATCCAGCCGTCATGTCCACTATGATGTCTATGTTTGGCAATCGAAAATCATCTTTAGGGCATGCTTTATTGAGATCCCTAAAATCTGTGTAGATTCTGATGCCCCCAGTTACTTTGCTAACTGGTACTAAATTTGAAATCCAGTCTGCATAATCAATGGGTCTGATGAAGCCCATATCTAGCAATTTTTTTAGTTCCACTTTGACCAAAAGAGCCACCTGAGGATGCATCTTTCTAAGTTTCTGTTTGACAGGCTTGGCATTAGCTTTTAGTGGCAAATGATGAAGAACCAATTCTAGATCAAGGCCAGGCATATCTGCATAGGACCATGCAAAGCTGATCTTCTTCTCAAGAAAGAAATTGACAAAATCTACTTTTTCCTGTTGTGAGAGAGAAGCGGCAAAATGAATGACCTTAGGGTTGTCAGGTGTACCCAAATTGATTTCCTCAGTCATTTCCACAAGTAATGTTGATTTGTCCTGACTTGATAGGGGTATGTCCACTCTTCCACCTTTGGGCACCTCAGAGAGGTTTTCACCCGCAGGTACGTCTTTTCTTTTTACTTTTGTATGATCAGAGAGTGCCTTACGGTTTTCACCCAAAGATCTATTCTTTTGATTTTTTACTATTTCTTTTCTTTTTTCATTTTGATGACTGGAAGAGGGAGTTGACTCCCCAAAATATGCCATGGAATCCAGGTCAATAGCAAATCCTGCCTTGTGATCACCTTGTGGTATGCCTTCCCGTAGTCCAAGGAATTCTGCAATTGCTTCATCATTTTGAAAACAGTCCAACGTGAGCGGTTCTTGTTGGTCATGTTGGATAAGCTGGGGATAGATGAGGGGCATGTCATCATCAGTTGTAAGGAGAGAGAGGGCTGATATGGTAAAGATATGAACATCTATAGTGTCACTATCTGAACTGCTTGTATCGGATTCAAAGCTTGGATCCCAAAATGTCTCTATCCAAGCATGGGGACAGGTTTTAGGAAGAGGAGTTATTTCATGTTTGTCTTTCATAGGCAAGTTATCAGGGTCAATGAAAATATTGTCGAGGGCATAGGAGCTAGAAGAAAAAGAACTCCACTCCCAATCATTAGAATCAGTTTCGGGTCGGGTTCACCAATTAATGTAGCATAGGAAATAGGAAATCATCACAAGACAAGATAAACGTAATAGCTCAATCACAAATGCATTCATTGCAATGATCTATCCTAATTACATCCAATAAAGACATAAAGATAAAACATTCAAAAGTAAATACTATGCAAACCATATGCAAATCTGAATGCTTCCTTCATGCAGCTCCATTGTTCTTCTTTCCTCTCCAAATAGTTTTTGTTGTGGATCTCACCTACAAGTGCACACACATAATTGAAAGCAAGTAGACAAGATTATTGATCAAGAGTACTCGAAACGTGATTGATTAGAAATTCAATAATCTGATTAGGGGATTTGATTGAAGAAATTCATCCAATTTATAGAGAAATTGGAGAAAAAGATCAAATTAGCATGAAATGGATATTAGAAGCAATTGATTTCAAAATGGGAAAAATGAGTGGAAAGAAGAAGGTTATGACACCTTCTATGTCATGAATTATGACATATTGCCAATGCAATGGTTAGAAAACTAGAATCTTATGACATCTTGCTATGTCAAGAGTATGACGCATGAGAAATTCATGCTTCCACCGAAGCACAAAAATAGGGAGAACTAGAGACAAGTTAATTAGGTGGAAATTAAATTTGACAAATTAGAAAATAGGTGGAAATTAGGAAATTGATGCAAATTAGGTAAATTAATTAATAATTTCTCATTCATTAAATAATTTACAAAAATAGGAGGAATTAATTAGCCAATTAAATAAACATTTAATTGTGACAAGAAGACTTAGGATAAATAAATAAATTATTTAACCTAGAGGGAAAATGCCAAACAAGATTAAATAAATAAATCATAAAACTTTGGAAGATGAATTAGAAATGCAAGGACGACAATTAGGTCTTGATGTAAGATTGATTTGATATCGATTCGATCATGATTTTGAATTGATAAATGATTTGATTGATAAACAATTGAAATTGGTTGACAAATTGACCAATATTGATAAAGAGACCAAATTGATATGCACCAATTGACATGATTGAAGAGGACAAGGATCGATGAAAAATCGATCGCAAAATTGACGAGATTGACAAGTTGATAAGAGATTGACAAGATTGACCAAAATCATGACTGAAAATTGTTATCGATAAGACCAAATTCAAAAGCGAGACAGATGAAGAATGCAGAAGAAGGACTCGATGCTCGCAAATTATAAAGACCAAGTGCGTGACATAGGAGAAATGTTAATGTGACGCAAAAACCTAAAATGAGGCAATGCGCAAATGTTAAAGTACGACTCCGCAAGCGTTGACCATTTTTAGGTGTCTACAAAACCAAATTTTTAAGACTAAATGCAAGAAGGCAATGATTATAACAATGGCTTAGGATATGCCATGAAAATGATCTAAGGATATGATATGAAAAGATGAAGCCAAGACAAGATGACAATACAATGATAAGGATATGTGAAGACTAATGACTTGGAATATGCAAAATGCAACCTATGCAAGACCTAATTTTAGTATGACAAGGATAATGCACGAATGTCACCTAAATGGAAATCTATCTTGGATATGACAATGAAATGCAAACTTAGGGAAATATTTTTAAACCTAAGTGCAAAATGAGGACGCTTGCAATGCAAAGGACTAAAATGAAGGGAGATGACAATATGCCCTAGGACCTAAGTTGGACTATGCAAAACCTAGCCTAAAGTGACATGAATTTTGAAACAAAGGTATTCAATGTTTTGACAAGCCATGTTCAAATGTTGGATGAATACTTGGACAAATTTGGACTTTTTTTTGGATTTTGTTTTGAATTGAAGGTTTTTGATTTTGAAAACCCAAATTGATTATGAGCACTTTTGAAAGTTTGTTTTTGATTTAACCTTTGACAATCACGGAAGACAAAATGTTTGTTTGACTTTGACTCAAGACAATCAAGCACATTCACAACAAATCCTATGGCTGGCAAGGGAAATATCTATTGAATCCTCTAACCATAAAATACAGCACTCAGCCAGATAGCTAGACGCTTGGTAGCACTGGCTCCCCCTTACAGTGCACTCACTTCTCGGGCATACCAAGCTTTGAGTTCAAGGGGCATCACTTCCCAAGAACTTGCTATCTCTAACTAAGGAGTACATGAGAGGTGTCTTCGGCATGCACGTATCACAACGCCCGAGCCAACAGATAGAAGGATTTTGGCATCTAAAAACAAGAGATTCTAGTAAGGGCATCCGTTCAGGTGGGTATTGATCCAGTGAATAAATCATCGCAATACCATTCCAGCACCCATTGTCTACAACTTTCGTTGCATCCATAGTTATTTAGAGTGGTTCGGAAGAGCTTGGCTTTAGCCCGTCACCACTTAGGGTCGTTCCCTCTCACCAATGCTTGTGTGAAGTGTCAAGCAAATCGGGAGGCAGGCCCAATTCTAAGGGTTAAAACATGCAATCAAATTAAAAATAGACAAAGCATGCATGGTGTTCATTAACCTTTAAGAAATGAAATGTGCAACTACTTTAAAAATCACAAGCAAGATGTTTTAATGAGAGTCTCTGATAGTGTCCTGCATAAGATTCGTTAGTAGTTGCATTTTTAGTCTTCATCACACGTAACGCCAAGATGCTTCAAAGAGAATTAGTACCAAAGAAAAACCAGAATGCAAGAAACAAAATGAAAACAAACAAAATTGCAAGTAACAACAACCGATTTTACCCCTGTTTCTGGCCTAACACAAGCGCAGAATGACTCAACACAAGCGCGGAATGCCTCAACACAGGCGCAAAATCCATCTACACAGGCGCAGAACCCATCAACACAAGCGCAAAGGTGTCCAGAAAGCTTCGAGTCGCTTTGTTTCTTGAGTTTTTTACCTGCAGACAACTCAAAAGCACTCAAAACATGGTTAAGGGGTTAGTTCACGTCAGGTTCACCAAAATGTAGATCGGGAAATTAAAAATCATCAAAACAAATAGCAATTAGGACAATCACAAAATCTAAAACTGCAATGAAAGCAATCCTAATCAAATCAATGAAGACATAAAGACAAGATATTCAAATTGCATGAAATTGAAGCAAACCGATGCAGATATTTCCTTCATGTGGCTCCATTGTTCTTCTTTCACCTTCAAATTTGATGTTGATCTCACCTACAAGTGCAAAATGCAAGTAGAAAGCAAGTTGTTGAGAGATGAAATTCATAGCATAAGGCTACTCGAAAGTGTGATTGATTGATTGATTCATTGAAGAAACTAATCCAATTTATAGACAAATTGGAGAGAGGACAAGATTAGTATGAAGAGATTTGAAAGGAAATTCAAATCAAGAATGGCAACCTTATGACAAATGTATGACAATTCTATGCAAGGAGTATGACAAATTATGACAAATTATGACAAGTTGCTATGCAAAATGTATGACAAATTATGACAAAATTGAAGTAGAAATAGAAATTAGAAATTAGGAGAAATTAGAAAATTAAAAAATTGAGGAAAAAGATGAAATAGAAATTAGGTGAATTAATTAATAGGTTTTCATCCATTAATTAATTCATGAAAGAGACCTAGGACTAAATAAATAGATTTATTTAACCCACAAAGAAGAAGAAAAGGATTAAATGAACAAATCATAAAACCCTAAAAATAAGAGGACAAGGAATTAGGTCAAGACAATAAGAAATTAATGTAGGTTTGATCATGATTTTGATTGACAAAGGACCAATGTTGATAAATGATTGAGATTGGTTGACAAAAATCAATGACAAATTGACCAAGATTGACAAGGAGATCAAATTGATAGGTGCCAATTGATGAGGAACAATGACTAATCGATCCAAATTGACATGATTGAAAAGGACAAGGATTGATGATGAATCGATCGCAAAATGACGAGATTGACAAGTACAAGGATTGATGACGAATCGATTGCAAAATGACAAGATTGACAAGTTTATAATCGCAAATGATTACTAACAGATGATTGAAAGATTGACAAGAGGACAAAACCCTAATTCTATCATCGATTAGGATTGACGATGTCCAAAATGATGATAAATGAGCACGCACCATGATGTGATAGGATAAGATCGACCAAAATCATAACTGAAGATTTCTATCGACAAGACCTAATTCGAAAGCGAGAAAAATGAGGAATGCAGAAGAAGGACTCGATGCTCGCAAATGATAAAGACCAAGTGCGCAACATAGAAGAAATGTTAATGCGACGCAAGAACCCTAAATAAGGAAATGCGCAAATGTTAAAGTATGACTCCACAAGCATTGACCATTTTTAGACATCTACAATACCTAACGGGTCATATGGTGTCCTAAGGGGTTATATGATGTCCTAGGAACCTTTAGGACATAATATGAGCCCTTAGCACACCATAAAACCCCTAAAGACACCACATGGTGTCCTAAAGGGTCGTAGGACACCATATGACCCGTTAGGACATAATATGACCCATAACAACACCTAAGGGGTCATATTATGTCCTTAGGGGTCATAGAACAACATATGACCCCTAACGACACTGTGTGGTGTCCTAACGAGTGATATTGTGTCCTAAAGATTCGTAAGACACCATATAACCCCTAACAACACAAAATGATGCCTAGCGATACCTAAGGGGTCATATGGTGTTCTAAGGGGCCATAGGACACCATATGACCCCTTATCATACCATACAACACCTAATGACACCATATGGTGTCCTAAGGGGTCATAAAACACCATATTACCCCTTAGGATACCATACCATGCATAATGACACCATATGGTATCCTAAGGGGTCATATGGTTTCCTATGGGGTCATAGAACACCATATGACCCCTTAGGAGACCATATGACCCATAACAACATAATATGGTGTCGTAGAGGGTCATAGAACACCATATGACCCCTAAGAACACCATACGACCCATAATCACACCATGTGATGTCCTAAGGGGTCATAAGACACAATATGACCCCTAAGGACATAATATGACCCCTAACGACATCATATAGTGTCCTAAGGGGTTTGAGGACACCATACAACAACTTAAAACACCACAAGACCCTTTACGACACCATATGGTGTCCTAAGGGGTCATGGTATCCTAAGGGGTCATATAAAACCATATGACTCCTTAGAACACAAGAAGACCCATAACAACAAGATATGGTGTCCTAAGGGGTCATATGGTGTCCTAAGGGTTAGATGATGTCCTAGGAAACCTTAGGACACAATATGACCCCTTAGCACACCATACAACCCCTAACGACACTATATGGTGTCCTAAAGGGTTGTAGAACACCATATGTCCTGTTAGGAAAACATATGACCCACAAAAACACTTAAGGCGTCATATTTTGTCCTAAGGGGTCATAGGATACCATATGACCCCTAGCGATGATGTATGCTGTCCTAAGGGGTCATATTGTGTCCCAAGGGGTCATAGGACACCATATGACCCCTAATGACACAAAATGACACCTAACAATACCTAAGGGGTCATATGGTGTTCTAAGGGGTCATAGGACACCATATGACCCCTTAGCACACCATACAACCCTTAATGAAACCATATGGTGTCCTAAGTGGTCATATGGTGTGCTAAGATGTCATTGAACACCATATGACCCCTTAGGACACCATATGATGCATAATGACACCATATGAGGTCCTAAGGGGTCATAGGACACCATATGACTCCTTAGGAGACCATAAGACCCATAATAACATAATCTGGTTTTCTAAGGGGTCATAGAACATCGTATAACCCCTTAGAACACCATACGACCCATAACGATTCCATGTGGTGTCCTAAGGGGTCATAAGACACAATATGACCCCTTAGGACATAATATGACCCCTAACGACATCATATAGTGTCCTAATGGGTCCTAGGACACCATATGACCTCTTAGGAAACACTATGACCCCTTAGGACACCAAATAACCCTTAATGACACCTAAGGGGTCATATAGTTTCCTAAGGGGTCATAGGACACCATATGACTCCTTAGCACACCATACGACCCCTAACGACACCATATGGTGTCCTAAGGGTTCATATGGTATCCTAAGGGGTCATAGAACACCATATGACCATTTAAGACACCATACGACACATATTAACACGAAATGGTATCTTAAGGGGTCATAGGACACCATATGACCCCTTAGGACAATATACGACCCACAATAGCATATAGTGTCCCAAGGGGTCATATGGTTTCCTAAGGCGTCATAGGACACCATATGACCCATTAGGACACAATACAACCCTTGACGACACCTAAGGGGTCATATAGTGTCTTAAGGGGTCATAGGACACCATATGACCCCTTAGGACACCATACAACTTCTTACGACACCATATGGCATCCTAACAGGTTGTATGGTATCCTAAGGGGTTATATAACACCATATAACCCCTTAGAACACAAAAAGACCCATAACCACATGATATGGTGTCCTAAGGGGTCATATGGTGTCCTAAGGGGTTATATGATGTCCTAGGAAACTTTAGGACACAATATGACCCCTTAGAACACCACACAACCTCTGACAACACCATATGGTGTCCTAAAGGGTCGTAGGAGACTATATGACCTGTTAAGACACAATATGACCCATATCAACACCTAAGGGGTCATATTATGTCCTAAGGGGTCATAGGATACCATATGACCCTTAATGACAAACAATTACACCCAATAATACCCAAGGGATCATATGGTGCTCTAAGGGGTCATAGGACACCATATGACCCCTAATCAGACCATATGACCCCTAATGACACCATATGGTGTCCTAAGGGGTCATATAACATCATATGACCTTCTACGACACCATACAATGCATAATGACACCATATGGTGTCCTAAGAGGTCATAGGACACCATATGACCCCTTAGTAGACCATACAACCCATAAAAAAATAATATGGTGTCCTAAGGGGTCATAGAACACCATATGACCCCTTAGAACAACTTACGACCCATAACAACACCATGTGGTATCTTAAGGGGTCATAAGACACAATATATCCAGTTAGGAAATAATATTACCCCTAACGACGTCATATAGTATACTAAGGGGTCATAGGACACCATATGACCCCTTAGGAAACAATATGATCCCTTAGGACACAAAATAAACCATAACAACACCTAAGGGGACATATAGTTTCCTAAGGGGTCATAAGACACCATATGACTCCTTAGCACACCATATGACCCTTAACGACACCATATGGTATCGTAAGGGGTCATATGGTATTCTAAGGTGTCATAGAACACCATATGATCCCTTAGGACACCATACGACACATATCAACACCAAATGGTGTCCTAAGGGATCATATGGTGTCCTAAGGGGTCATAGGACACCATATGACCCCTTAGGACACTATACGACCCATAGCAGCATATAGTGTCCCAATTTGTCATATGGTGTCCTAAGGGGTCATAGGACGCCATATGACCCATTGGGACACAATACAATCCCTGACGAAACCTAAGGGGTGATATGGTGTTCTAAGGGGTCATGGGACACCATATGACCCCTTAGAACACCATACGACCCCTAATGACACCATATGGTGTCCTAAGGGGTCATATGGTGTCCTAAGGGGTTATAGAACACCATATGACCCCTTAGGACACCATGCAATGCATAATGACACCATCTATTGTCCTAAGGGGTCATATGGTGTCCTATGGGGTCATGGGACACCATATGACCCATTAGGAGACCATACGACCCATAATAACATAATATGGTGTCCTACATGGTCATAAAGCACCATATGATCCCTAATAACACCATACGACCCATAATGACACCAAGTGGTGTCCTAATGGGTCATAAGACACCATATGACTCCTTAAGATGTAACATTACCCCTAACGACATCATATGGTGTCCTAAGGGGTCATAGGACACCATATGACCCCTATAGGACACCATACGACACCTTACGACACCATATGACCCTTTACGGCACCATATGGTATCCTAAGGAGTTATATGGTATCCTAAGGTGTCATATAAAACCATAAGACCCTTTAGAATATAAGAAGACCCATAACGACATGATATGGTGTCCTAAGGGGTCATATGGTGTCACAAGATACCATATGACCTCTCAGGACACAATATGACCCCTAACGATACCTAACGGGTCATATGGTGTCCTAAGGGGTTATATGACGTCCTAGGTAACTTTAGGTCAGAATATGACCCCTTCCCACAGCATACAACCCCTAATGAAACAATATGGTGTCCTAAAGCGTTGTACGACACCATATGACCTGTTAGGACACAATATGACCCATAACAACACCTAAGGGGTCATATTGTGTCCTTAGGGGTCATAGGACACCATATAACTCCTATGGACACTGTATGGTGTCCTAAGGGTCATATTGTGTCCTATGGGGTCGTAGGACACCATATGACCCCTAATGACACAAAATGATGCCTAATGATACCTAAGGGGTCTTATGGTGTTCTAAGGGGTTATAGGACACCATATGACCCCTTATCACAGCTTACGACCCTTAATGACACCATATGGTGTCCTAAGGGGTCATAAAACACAACATGACCCCTTAGGACACCATACGATGCATAATGACACCATATGGTTTCCTAAGGGGTCATATGGTGTTTTATGGGGTCATAAGACACCATATGACCCCTTAGGAGACCATACGATCCATAACAACATAATATGGTGTCCTAGAGGGTCATAGAACACTATATGACCCTTAAGAACAACATATGATCCATAATGACATCATGTGGTGTCCTAAGGGGTCATAAGACTTAATATGACCCCTTAGGACATAATATGACCCCTAAAGACATCATATAGTGTCCTAAGGGGTCATAGGACACCATATGACCCCTTAGGATACTATACGACCCCTTACGACACCATAAGACCCTTTATGACATCATATGGTGTCCTAAGGACACATATGTTATCCTAAGGGGTCATATAAAACCATATGACCCCTTAGAACACAAGAAGACCCATAACGACATGATATGGTGTCCTAAGGGGTCATATGGTGTCACGAGACACGATATGACCCTTTAGGACACAATATGACCCCTAACAATACCTAAGGGGTAATATGGTGTCCTAAGGGGTTCAATGATGTCCTAGGAACCTTTATGACACAATATCACCCCTTAGCACACCATACAACCCCTAATGAAACTATATGGTGTCCTAAAGGGTCTTAGGAGTCCATATGACCTGTTAAGACACAATATGACCCACAACAACACCTAAGGGGTCATAAGACACCATATGACCCCTAACAACACTGTATGGTGTCCTAAGGGGTCATAGGACACCATATGACCCCTTAGCACACCATACGACCCTTAATGAAACCATATGGTGTCATAAGGGGTCATATGGTGTGCTTAGGGGTCATAGAACAACATATGACCCCTTAAGACACCATACGATGCATAATGACACCATATGTTGTCCTAAGGGGTCATAGGACACCATATGACCCCTTAGGAGACCATACGACGCATAACAACATAATGTGGTATTCTAATGGGTCATAGAACACCATATGACCCTTTAAAACATCATACGACCCATAATGATGCCATGTGGTGTCCTAAGGGGTCATAAAACACAATATGACCCCTTAGGACCTAATGTGACACCTAATGACATCATATAGTGTCCTAAGGGGTCATAGGACACCATATGACCTCTTAGGATACAATACGACCCCTTAGGACACAAAATAAACCCCAGCGATACCTAAGAGGTCATATTGTTTCCTAAGGGGTTATAGGACACCATATGACTCCTTAGCATACCATACGACCCCTAAGGACACCATATGGTGTCCTAAGTGGTCATATGGTATCCTAAGGTGTCATAAAACACCATATGACCCCTTAGGACATCATACACCACATATAAATACCAAATGGTATCCTAAGGGGTCATATGGTGTCCTAAGTGATCATAGAACACCATATGACCCCTTAGGACACCATACGACCCATAACAACATATATTGTCCCAAGGGGTCATATGGTATCCTAAGGGGTCATAGGACACCATATGACCCATTAGGACACAATACAACCCCTGACGACACCTAAGGGGTCATATAATGTCTTAAGGGGTCATAAGACACCATATGACCCCTGAGGACACCATACAATCCCTTACAACACCATATGGTGTCCTAAGGGGTTGTATGGTATTCTAAGTGGTTATATAACACCATATGACCCCTTAGAACACAAGAAGAACCATAACCACATGATATGGTATCCTAAGGGGTCATATGGTGTCAATATGACCCCTAACGATACTTAAGGAGTCATATGGTTTCCGAAGGGGTTGTATGATGTCCTAGGAACCTTTAGGACACAATATGACCCCTTATAACACCATACAACCTCTAACGATGCCATATTGTGTCCTAATGGGTTATATGATGTCCTAGGAACCTTTAGGACACAATATGACCCCTTATAACACCATACAGCCTCTAACGACACCATATGGTGTCCTAAGGGGTCGTAGGACACCATATGACCCGTTAGGACACAATATGACCCCTAACAAAACCTAAGGGATCATATTGTGTCCTAAGGGGTCATAGGATACCATATGACCCCTAATGACAAAAAATGACACCTAACGATACCTAAGGGATCATATGGTGTTCTAAGGGGTCATAGGACACCATATGACCCCTTAGGAAACTATTGTTAGGATTCCCAAAGATACTGAGAGGGGGGTGAATCAATATCTAACTAGTTAGTGGATTTTCTGAAGTTATTAAATGAATTGTATTTCAAAACAATGTACCGGTAAACTAGAAATATTGTAGTAAATAAGAACAGTAAACACAACATAGAAAGCATACCATAACACAATATTTTTAAGGAGGAAACCCGGTATGGGAAAAACCTCGGTGGGATTTGTTACCCACAATATTCGCTCACTGGCCAATAAGTGAATATTACTTACAAATGTGGTGCATGCACATGCAGGAAGGCTCACTGCTCAAATACAAAAGGGAAGTCTCACTGACTTACAAAATTGGATTATGTAAATCCAATAGCATGTACTTCTTCAGTTCAACATCTTCTATGCCAGGTTTAGTACCGGTTTAAGCTCATACAACTTCCATAAACCTTATTCCAAAGTCTACCTTAATATTCGCATCTGCCTATTACATTCCATCCATGCTTATTCTTTCCTTTTTTTTTTACACAAATGATTTACAAGATCTCATACTTATATGAGTCCTATTACAATTCACCTTGTCGGCTTTACAAAAGGATTTTACAATTAAATACAAAATATAATAAATAAAATCCTATCGGTTGTGGTGTCGGTAAACATCTTTCCCACTACCGGTGTCGATGTCTGTGCCTGTGTCGGTGCCTACCGATGCCATAGGATTGTAAGGTTGCCATAAATGACAATACCTTCAATCACCTGCAACTTCTCATTGGAGTGTGCATTTTCTAACAACTATATGACCCCTAATGACACCATATGGTGTCCTAAGGGATCATAGAACACCATATGACCTCGTAGGACACCATATGATGCATAATGACACTGTATTGTGTCCTAAGGGGTCATAGGACACCATATGACCCCTTAGGAGACCATACGACCCATAGCAACATAGTATGGTGTCTTAAGGGGTCATAGAGCACCATATGACCGCTTAGAACACCATACGACACATACCGACATCATGTGGTGTTGTAAGGGGTCATAAGACACAGTATGTCTACTTAGGACATAATATTACCCCTAACGATGTCATATAGTGTACTAAGGGGTCATAGGAAAACATATGACCCCTTAGGACACAATGTGATCAATTAGGACACAAAATAAACCCTAACGACACATAAGGGGACATACAGTTTCCTTGATGAATAATGATGAATAGTTAGTACCAAACCGGTACTGAGAGGGAGGGATGAATCAGTACAGACAATAAACTTTCCTAAACCGATTAGACTACAAACACTGCACTTAACTGGAAAACAGTAACACCGGTCTGAAACAGAGTATAATCGGTAAAGCCAAGAATGATTGAGATGAGCATTAATCGATTAATCACTTAGCTTTCCACTCAACCTAATACCATACTTCCATTTCACCATTATGCATGAACAAGTAATCTATCATCAAAAATATAATAACAACTCCTCAACATGATTTACCTTCAGACACAAAAAACTAAACCATCACATGAAAAGCACCACACATGACACACTGATTTTTCACGTGGAAACCCAACTGGGAAAAACCACAGTGGGGATGAGTACCCACAAGCTGTTCTTTGAACTCTTTTGAAGTGTGCTTTGTTAGAAGCCTTGTCTAGTTAAAGACATTACAATAGATTCTGCTAGGAACCAATCCTTCTAGGGATCACCCGGTTAGGGGTCAAACCTTGTTAAAGGTTACCTTGTTAGAGGATTTTAAGAACTCAATGACTTTGAGTCACCCTGTTAAAGGATTTACAACAAGCTAGTTAAAGCTACCCTGTTAAGGGATTTCCCAACTGTTGAAGTGGTTAGAGATAAACGGGTATTACAATGATCTAGTAACAACACTCAATGCCAATGCAGATCCGCTTTAGTTCCTCTTCTTCTTCTGCATTCACACTTTGTAGGTATCACTACTCTCCTCTAGTCTAGCAAGAATTACATATCTCTTCACTTGGATACACATACACAACATCGATCTTATAGGAAACAGATAGGTCGGTAGCATAAACCCAAAACCCTAAACATTTAGGTTAAGCAATTCAAATGGTTCAATTCTGACCATTGAACATATTACATTGAATACAACCGTTTTGAACATATCTCAAGACACTCTCCATCATTCATTATTCACTGTTTTCGTGGCGGCTTATAACCCATCACGCGTTGTTCACCGTTTATAGAGACTTCGCACATTCCCGAGGTAGATAGGATCAATCTCCTTCATGCAAGATCCTTCACACACTCAAGATGATGTGGCAACATGATCTAATCTTCATAACAATGCTAACTCATCACACAAAGTCATCGGTTGAGTCACACAGGCTTGGAACACTTCAACTAGAAACCTTGAAGTTGAGACTACCAATTGGTAGTCATGCAAAGCTTCTATATACCAGTTCTCATACCAACATATCGGTTTACCTTGAACAAACATACCGCTTCACTTTAGCACATATACCGGTTCACAATCATACTGGTTCTCTTAGTAGTTGCTAACTTCAATATACTGGTTCACTCTTTAGCATATTGACATCAATGAAAAAATAAAATATCATCATGTCATCATACCGGTTCACATATGCCAACAATCTCCCCCTTTGGCATTGATGGAAATATACAAAGATATATGTCTACTTCACATCTTCTCCCCCAATACTGCAGATATCTTCTCCGCTTCACATCTTCTCCCCCTTTGACAACAATGCCAAAGTGGAGGCACAAGTTTACCATGTTCCACTATGCTGCTCCCCCTGAGGAGTATCATCCCTCAACACATCAATCCTGAAATTATTTGACAATGCAATACCTGACTGATGTGGAGCACACACCACTAGTTCACCTCTTGAAGGGGCATTACCCCTAATTTACCTCTCAAATAGGTAAATGTAGCCTTTGGTAGAGGCTTGGTGAATATGTCTGCTAACTGCTCCTTATTGGAAACATGTTCCAGTACAATCTCTTTGTTCTGAACCTTTCCCTCAAGAAATGATACTTGAGCTCAAAGTGTTTGGTTCTAGCATGCAACACCAGATTTTTTGAAATATTGATAGCACTTATGTTATCACAAAATATACTTACTGGTTCAGATACAGGAACTTTGAATCCATCTAGTACATGCTTCATCCAAATTGTTTGGGTGCAGTTCATAAATATTGCAACATACTCTACTTCTGCTGTAGACTAAGAGATACAACTCTGCTTCTTACTCATCCATGAGACTAGTCTACCACCAAGAAAGAATGCACCACTGGTTGTGCTCTTTCAATCATCCACATTATCAGCCCAATCAGCATTTGTGAACACTTTCAAGTTGAAATCATTACTGTATGGATACCACAATCCATAATCAATAGTTCCCTTTAGATACCTAAGAATCTGCTTGACTGCAACCAAGTGGAATTCTCTTGGACTTTTCTAGAACCTTGTAGTAATACCCACTGCATGTGCAATGTTCAGTCTGCTATGCACTACATAATGAAACTTACCAATCATTGATTCCTTCTCATTAACCAACACTGAGTCATCCTCTTTTGACAATTTACAACCGGTCACCATCGGTGTACCAACCGGTTTGCTATTTTCCATGCCAAAGGTCTTCAACACCTCTTTGACATACTTGGACCAAGTGATAAAGATTCCATCTTTCATCTGCTGAATTTGTAGTCCAATGAAGAACTTAATCTCCCCTATGAGTGACATCTCAAATTCCTTCTTCATCTCATCTGCAAAATCATGACTCATCTTGTCATCTCTCCCAAAGATTATGTCATCAACGAATACGTCACATATTAGAATATGATCTCCTTCTGATTTCAAGTAGATATTGCTATCTTCGCTTGTTCTCTCAAATCCAATCTTCACAAGATGGGAGTGCAGGTGTTCATACCATGCTCTAGGTGCCTTCTTTAGACCATACAAGGCTTTATGTAGCCTACATACCATGTCACTATCTTCAGATACGACAAACCCATCTCGTTGCTCTATATACACCTCCTCTTCAAGTACACCATTTAGTAATGAAAATTTTACATCCATTTGATATACTTTGAATCCTTTAAAAGCTGCATATGCAAGAAGCATACGAACTCCTTCCAATCTGGCTACAAGAGCAAAGGTTTCTCCATAGTCTTCTCCTTCTTCCTGGGCATATCCTTTACACACTAGTCTGGCTTTGTTTCTAATCATTGTGCCATCCTCATTCAGCTTATTTTTGAAAACCCATTGGTGCCAATGACATTTTTATGCTCTATTCTGGGTACCAAAGACCATGTACCATTTTCCTCTATCTGGTCAAGTTCATCTTCCATTGCCTTGATCTAGTCTTCATCTTTATGTGCCTCTTGAAATGATTTAGGCTCAAATTCAAAGATCATACATGAGTTTTCTTTGACCTTTCTTCTTGTAAGGATACCTGCATCCTTATCTCCTATGATCTTCTTTGGATCATGATTCAGTTTGACATACCGAGGAATGATCTTAACTGACTCCTCTTGCTTTTCCTCTTTATCCTCATCATCATCAGTATCAGCATTTGCATTTACTGGTGTAGGACCACTGTTACTGGTACTGGGTTGTTTTGCAACCGGTTCATCTCCTACTTGCTCACTGTCTATTTCCTCAAGTTTCTCAGAGGTTTCATCAACTCTAACATTGATGCTTTCAACAATTCTCTGAGTCCTATTGTTGAAACATTTGAGAGCTTTACTCTTGGTGGAATATCCTAGGAATATTTCCTCATCACATTTTGCCTCAAACTTGTTCAGATATTCACTCCTCTTGATATAACATTTGCTACCAAACACTCTGAAGTAACTTACCACTGGTGTCTTACCAGTCCAATACTCATAAGGAGTCTTATCCTTACCCTTTTTCATGAGTACTCAGTTCATTGTGTAGACTATAGTGCTCACTGCTTCCCTCCAAAAGGTGTGAGAAACCTTCCCTTGAATCAACATAGTTCTAGTTGCATCAACCATAGTCTGATTGTTCCTCTCTGCTAGGCCATTCTTCTGTGGAGTCCAAGGGGCAGACAATTGCCTCTTGATGCCATTTTCTTCACATTATTTATTGAATTCACCGGAAGTGAATTCTCCTCCTTGATCAGTTCTAAGGCACTTAATCCTTTTACCGCTTTCTTTCTCTACTAGTGCTCTGAAAGCTTTGAACTTTCCAAAGGCTTCAGACTTGTCCTTCAAGAATGTGACCCACATCATTCTTGAGCAATCATCAATCAGAATCATAAAATACCTATCTCCCTGTACACTCCTAGTTTTCATAGGACCACACAAGTCAGTATGCACAAGATCAAGTAAATTGTCTGTAGTGAAATCTTTACCTTTGAAGGTTGAGGAAGACATTTTCCCCAGTTGACACTCTCTGCACAAGGTATTTTCTGGTCTGCTCAGCATAGGCAATCCTCTAACTGCCTTGATCTTACTGGCCTTCACAATGCTATCAAAGTTTACATGGTAGAGTCTCCTATACCATATCTAGCTATCATCAAACTTAGCCATTAGACATGTGCTGATATTAGCATTCAACTGAAATAGGCTACCTTCGGTTCGCATACTAGTGGCCATCAGTTCACCACCCTTTCCTTTAATTTTGAACACTCCACCTCTGAATTCTGGAGTGAGTCCATTATCATTCAACTGGGCAACACTCAAAAGATTGTGTCTGAGACCTTCTACCCAATACACATTGTCAGCACTACTTTTTCCATTCAGAGAGATGGACCCTCTACCTTTTACCATACATGGTAAATCATTTCCAAATTGGACCACACCACCATCATACTCTTCTAGATATAGAAACTTACTTCGGTCACTAGTCATGTGGTGAGAACAACCACTGTCAATAATCCATTGGAATTATCAAAGCGGGAGACAAGAGCCTTCTTGTCAGACACATCTTCCTTGACTACTACAAACACAATATCTTCACTTTCTTCATCTTCTGATTCCTCATCAGTGACACCTTCATCAACTGCTACAAAATAGTTTCTCCGGTTTCCTCCTTTGAACTTCTTGAACTTTTTCGGTTTGTCCTTATTGTCACCATTAGGACAGCTTATAGTAATGTGTCCAATCTAGTTACAAGAAAATAATTTCAAAGGGAGCTTACCTCTATATTTACTGGTTCCCTTAGGAAGTCTCTTGGAAAGAAGAGCTTCAAACTCCATAAGGATCTCCTCATCATCCATTTCTCTTCTTTGTCTTGGTTCATAACTAGTACTAGCTTCTTTTCCTTTTCTAGAAGGTGCAGCAGATGCTTTGAAAGTTGACTCAGTCTTCTGAATGCTGCCATCATAATTATTTAACTCATAGGCGGTCAACTTTGCAATGATGGAGTCTAGGGATACCTTTGTCTTGTCCATTGATCTCAACTCTTGAATAGCAGAAACCCTTATTGTATAGACTGGTAACAAGGATCTCAAGACTTTGCTTACAATAGTGGATTCATCTATTTTGCCTCCTGAAATCTTGATGTCCCTCACAACAGTTTTGGCTCTTATTCCATATTGTTGAATGGTCTCTCCTTCAACCATCCGCATGTCTTCAAACTTTCCCCTAAGGCTCTCTTCCTTAGCTTGTTTAACATGCTCATCACTACCATAGATATTCTCTAGAGCATCCCATACTTCTTTGGGATTGTCTTTATCCTGAACATCAATAAACTCAATGTCAGATAGACTACTGATTAGGGCTTTCATGACTTGCCCGTTCTCCTGAACCTCTCTTCTCTGATCATCAGTGAGAGTACCGGTAGGGATGACAAAAACATTCTCAACATAGCTCCAGTGTTGATAAACCATGCTTCTAATGTATATCTTCATTCTATCCTTCCATATTTGAAAGTTATCTCTATTGAACTTTGGACCTTCCCTCTTCATCAGTAGAAATGGGATATTTTCCCCAAGCGGTTAAGCTTATAACACAGAGGACCTAGAGGATGCTCTGATACCAATTGATTAATAATGATGAACAGTTAGTACCAAACTGGTACTGAGAGGGGGGGGGGTGAATCAATACAGACAATAAAACTTTCCTAAACCGGTTAGACTGAAAACACTACACTTAACTGGAAAATAGTAACACCAGTCTGAAACAGAGTACAACTGGTAAAGCCAAGAATGACTCAGATGAGCATTAACTAGTTAATCACTTAGCTTTCCACTCAACCTAATACCATACTTCCATTTTGCCCTTATGCATGAACAAGTAATCTATCATCAGAAATATAATAACAACTAGCTCAACATGATTTACCTTCAGACACAAAACACTAAACCATCACATGAAAAGCAAAACACATGACACACTGATTTTTCACGTGGAAACCCAACTAGGAAAAACCATGGTGGGGATGAGTACCCACAAGTTGTTCTTTGAACTCTTTTGAAGTCCGCTTTGTTAGAAGCCTTGTTCGGTTAAAGACATTACAATAGGTTCTGCTAGGGACTGATCCTGCTAGGGATCACCTGGCTAAGGGTTAAACCCTGTTAAAGGTTACCTTGTTAGAGGATTTTAAGAACTCAATGACTTTAAGTCACCCTGTTAAAGGATTTACAACAAGCTGGTTAAAGCTACCCTGTTAAGAGATTTTCCAACTGTTGAAGTTGTTAGAGATCAACAAGTATTACAATGATCTAGTAACAACACTCAATGCCAATGCAGATCTGCTCTAGTTCCTCTTCTCCTTCTGCACTAACACTCTACAGGTATCACTACTCTCCTTTGGTCTGGCAAGAATCACGTACCTCTTCACTTGGATACACACACACAACATCGACCTTATAGGAAATAGATAGGTCGGTAGCATAAACCCTAAACCCTAAACATTTAGGTTAAGCAATTCAAACGGTTCAATCCTGACCATTGAACATATTACATTGAATACAACAGTCTTGAACATATCTCAAGACACTCTCCATCGTTCATTCTTCATCACTTTCATGGCAGCTTATAACCCATCACGCATTCTTCACCGTTTACAGAGACTTCGCACATTCTCGAGGTAGATAGGATCAATCTCCTTCATGCAAGATCCTTCACAGGCTCAAGCTGACGTGGCAACATGAGCTAATCTTCATAACAATGCTAACTCATCAAACAAAGTCATCGGTTGAGTCACATAGGCCTGGAACATTTCAACCAGAAACCTTGAAGTTGAGACTACCAACTGATAGTCATGCAAAGCTTCTATATACCGGTTCTCATAGGAACATACTGGTTTACCTTGAACAAACATACCACTTCACTTTAGCACATATACCGGTTCACAATCATACCGTTCACAATCATACCGTTCACAATCATACCAGTTCTCTTAGCAGTTGCTAACTTCAATATACCAGTTTACTCTTTAGCATATTGACATCAATGACAACATACAATATCATCATGTCATCATATCGGTTCACATATGCCAACATTCCTAAGGGGTCATAGGACACCATATGACTCCTTAGCAAACCATACGACCCCTAACGACACCATATGGTGTCCTAAGGGGTCATATGGTATCCTAAGGTGTCATAGAACACCATATGACCCCTTAGGACACCATGCGACACATATCAACACCAAATGGTGTCCTAAGGGGTCATAGGACACCATATGACCCCTTATGATACCATATGACCCATAACAGCATATAGTGTCCCAAGGGGTCATATGGTGTCCTAAGGGGTCATAGGATGCCATATGACCCATTAGGACACAATACAACCCTTGACAACACCTAAGGGGTGATATGGTGTTCTAAGTGGTTAGGACACCATATGAACCCTTACCACACCATATGAACCCTTACCAAACCATACGACACCATATGGTGTCCTAAGGGGTTATAGAACACAATATGACCCCTTAGGACACGATACAATGCATAATGACACTAAAGGGTCATATGGTGTCCTATGGGGTCATAGGACACCATATCACCCATTAGGAGACCATACGACCCATAAAAACATAATATGGTGTTCTATAGGGTCATAGAACACCATATAACCCATAACGACACCATGTGGTGTCCTAACGGGTCATAAGACACAATATGACTCCTTAGGACATAATATGACCCCTAACGATGTCATATAGTGTCCTAAGGGGTCATAGGTCACCATATGACCCCTTAGGACACCATACGATACCTTACGACACCATTGCGACACTTTACGACACCATATGACCCCTTAGGACACAATATGACCCCTTAGGACACCATACGACACCTTACAACACCATACGACCCTTTATGGCACCATATGGTGTCCTAAGGGGTCATATGGTATCCTAAGGGGTCATATAAAACCATATGACTCCTTATAACACAAGAAGACCAATAACAACACGATATGGTGTCCTAAGGGGTCATATGGTTTCACAAGGCAACATATCACCCCTTAGGACATAATATGACCCCTAATGATACCTAACAACTCATATGGTGTGCTAAGGGGCTATATGATGTCCTAGGAACCTTTAGGATAGAATATGACCCCTTAGCACACCATACAACTCATAACGATACCATATGGTGTCCTAAGGGGTCGTAGGATACCATATGACCCGTTATAACACAATATGACCCATGACAACACCTAAGGGTTCATATTGTGTCCTTAGGGATCATAGGACACCATATGACCCCTAAAGACACTATATGGTGTCCTAGGGGGTCATATTGTGTCCTATGGGGTTGTAGGACACCATATGACCACTAACGATAAAAAATTATGCCTAACGATACCTAAAGGGTAATATGGTGTTCTAAGGGGTCATAGGACACCATATGACCCTTTGTCACACCATACGACCCCTAATTACACCATATGGTGTCCTAAGGGGTCATAAAACACCATATGACCACTTAGGACACCATATGATGGATAATGACACCATATGGTGTCCTAAGGGGTCATATGGTGTCCTATGGGGTCATAGGACACCATATTACTCCTTAGGAGACCATACGACCCATAACAACATAATATGATGTCCTAGAGGGTCATAGAACACCATATGACCCCTAAGAACACCATACGACCCATAATGACACCATGTGGTGTCCTAAGGGGTCATAAGACAAAATATGACCCCTAACAATGTCATATAGTGTGCTAAGGGGTCATAGGACACTATATGACCACTTAGGACACCATACGACCTCTTATGACACCATAAGACCCTTTATGACACAATATGGTATCCTAAGGAGTCATATGGTATCCTAAGGGTCATATAAGACCATATGACCCCTTAGAACACAAGAAGATCCATAACAACACGATACAGTGTCCTAAGGGGTCATATGGTGTAACAAGACACCATATAACCCTTTAAGACACAACATGACCCCTAACGATACCTAAGGGGTCATATGGTGTCCTAAGGGGTTAGATGATTTCCTACGAACCTTTAGGACACAATATGACCCCTTAGCACACCATACAACCCCTAACAACACTATATGGTGTCCTAAAGGGTCGTAGGACATCATATGACCCGTTAGGACACAATATGACCCACAACAACACCTAAGGGGTCATATTGTGTCCTAAGGGGTAATAAGACACCATATAACCCTTAACAACATTGTATGGTGTCCTAAGGGGTCATTGGACACCATATGGCCCCTAACGACACAAAATCATGCCTACCAATACCTAAGGGGTCATATGATGTTCTAAGGGGTCATAGGACACCATATGACCCCTTAGCACACCATATGACCCTTAATGAAACCATATGGTGTCCTAAGGGGTCATATGGTGTGCTAAGGCATCATAGAAAACCATATGACCCCTTAGAACACTATACGATGCATAATGACACCATATGATGTCCTAAGGGGTCATAAGAAACCATATGACCCCTTAGGAGACCATACAACCCATAACAATATAATATGGTGTTCTAAGGGGTCATAGAACATCATATGAGCCCTTAGAACAACATACACCCATAACGATGCCATGTGGTGTCCTAAGGTGTCATAAAACACAATATGAACCCTTAGGACATAATATGACCCCTAACGACATCATATAGTGCCTTAAGGGGTCATAAGACACCATATGACCTCTTAGGATACAATACAACCCGTTAGGACACAAAATAAACCCTAACAACACCTAAGGGATCATATAGTTTCCTAAGGGGTCATAGGACACCATATGACTCCTTAGCACACCATACAACCCCTAATGACACCATATGGTGTCCTAAGCAGTCATATGGTATCCTAAGGGGTCATTGAACACCATATGACCCCTTAGGACACCATACGACACATATCAACACCAAATGGTATCCTAAGTGGTCATATGGTGTCCCAAGGGGTCATACGACACCATATGACCCCTTAGGACACCGTACGACCCATAGCAACATATAGTGTCCCAAGGGGTCATATGGTGTCCTAAGGGGTCATAGGATGCCATATGACCCATTAGGACAAAATACAACCCCTGACGACACCTAAGGGGTCATATAATGTCTTAAGGGGTCATAAGACACCATATGACACCTCAGGACACCATACAACCCCTTACGACACCATATGGGGTCGTATGGTATCCTAAGGAGTTATTTAACACCATATGACCCCTTAGAACACAAGAAGACCCATAACCACATGATATGGTGTACTAAGGGGTCATATGGTGTCAATATGACCCCTAACGATACCTAAGGGGTCATTTAGTGTCCTAAGGGGTTATACGATGTCCTACAAACCTTTAGGACACAATATGACCCCTTAGAACACCATATAATCTCTAAGGACACCATATGGTGTCCTAAGGAGATGTAGGACACTGTATGAGCCGTTAGGACACAATATGACCCCTAACAACACCTAAGGCTCCATATTGTGTCCTAAGGGGTCATAGGATACCATATGACCCCCAATGACAAAAAATGATGCCTAACGATACCTAAGGGATCATATGGTGTTCTAAGGGGTCATAGGACACCATATGACCCTTAGTAGACCATATGATCCCTAATGACACCATATGGTGTCCTAAGGGGTCATAGAACACGATATGACCTCTTAGAACACTATACAATGCATAATGACACCATATGGTGTCCTAAGGGGTCATAGGACACCATATGACCCCTTAGGAGACCATACGACCTATAAACGCATAATATGGTATCCTAAGGGGTCATAGAACACTGTATGACCCCTTAGAACACCATACGACCCATAACGACACCATGTGGTGTCCTAAGGGGTCATAAGACATAATATTCCTACTTAGGACATAATATTATGCCTAATGACATCATAGAGTATACTAAGCGGTCATAGGACACCATATGACTCATTAGAACACAATACAACCCCTGATGACACCTAAGGGGTCATATAATGTCTTAAGTGGTCATAGGACACCCTATGACCCCTTAGGACCCCATAGAACCCCTTATGACACCATATGGTGTCGTAAGGGGTCATATGGTATCCTAAGGGGTTATTTAACACCATATGACCCCTTATAATACAAGAAGACCCATAACCACATGATATGGTGTCCTAAGGGGTCATATGGTGTCAATATGACCCCTAACTATACCTAAGGGGTCATATGATGTCCTAAGGGGTTATATGATGTCTGAGGAACCTTTAGGACACAATAGGACCCCTTAGAACACAATACAACCTCTAACGACACCATATGGTGTCCTAAGGGGTCGTAGGACACCATATGAGCCGTTAGGACACAATATGACCCCTAACAACACCTAAGGCACCATATTATGTCCTAAGGGGTCATAGGATACCATATGACCCCTAATGACAAAAAATGATGCATAACGATACCTAAGGGATCATATGGTGTTCTAAGTGGTCATAGGAAACCATATGACCCCTTAGCAGACCATATGACCCCTAATGACACCATATGGTGTCCTAAGGGGTCATAGAACACCATATGACCTCTTAGAACACCATACGATGCATAATGACACCATATGGTGTCCTAAGGGGTTATAGGACACCATATGACCCCTGAGAAGACCATACGACCCATAAAAACATAATATGGTGTCCTAAGGGGTCATAGAAAACCATATGACCCCTTAGAATACCATATGACCAATAATGACACCATGTGGTGTCCTAAGGGGTCATAAGACACAATATGCCTACTTAGGACATAATATTACCTCTAATGACATCATATAGTGTACTGAGGGGTCATAGGACAACATATGACCCCTTAGGACACAATATGATCCCTTAGGAAACAAAATAAACCCTAATGACACCTAAGGGGTCATATGGTTTCCTAAGGGGTCATAGGACACCATATGACTCCTTAGCATACCATATGACCCCTAACAACACCATATGGTGTCCTAAGGGGTCATATGGTATGCTAAGAGGTTATAGCACACCATATGACCCCTAACAACACCATATGGTGTCCTAAGGGGTCATATGGTATGCTAAGAGGTTATAGCACACCATATGACCCCTTAGGACACCATACAACACATATCAACACCAAATGTTGTCCTAAGGCGTCATGGGACACCATATGACCCCTTAGGACACCATACGACCCATAGCAGCATATAGTGTCTTAAGGGGTCATATGGTGTCCTGATGGGAATGGTGTTGGGATAGACTAGCCTAGTCTATGCTCTTGGATCCTTCCCTTGGATCACCTGGTGTTCTCCTCACACCCTAGGGTCTCCAGGACATCCTTTTCATGAGGACTCCCCGGACCTTGCCAAATCCACCCACCAACAAGTTGCTTTGCTGCTCCTAAGGTCTCACCTACTCATGAGACTCAAAATCCCTTACTATGGCTAATAAGGGCTTGGCTTGTCCTACTACCTCTTAGGTCCTAGAAATGTTAGGATAGGTCTTAAACCATATTTCACATCCATCCATGTGCCCCCAAGAAGTTGCAACCTTCATCCCTCCTACCGATTCCACCATTTTGCTCATTTCCTACAAAATAGGGCTACAAGGAAGAGCCCCTATTAGGCCTCCATTCTGGACTTTTAGGGCTCTCTCCTAAAAATGATGCACAAACCACCCAAACTCCCAAAATGGACTACCATTCATTTGGCAAGGCTCAAGGATTTCTCTAGTTTTGGGCCTCCAAGTGGCCGTACAGTGCTTTGGGCGAATTTTGTGGTTTTTCAAGGGTTTTGTGAGGTTTTTAAGGTCTGCCTGGGTCATAGTGTATGTTTTGTGTTTTAGCCACCTTGTCTGGATTGGTGGAGGCTCCTCCTTCACACCAGTGGTTCTTCACACACTCCTCTACACCTCCTCCAAAGGGTGCACTCTCCTCTGACCAACCTTGCTCTCTCGA
Source organism: Cryptomeria japonica (assembly GCF_030272615.1). NCBI lineage: Eukaryota > Viridiplantae > Streptophyta > Pinopsida > Cupressales > Cupressaceae > Cryptomeria > Cryptomeria japonica. The sequence goes on along the minus strand of NC_081411.1, from coordinate 36,120,958 downwards.
ACCTCTGCACCATCAACCATTCCTAACCGAGCACTATCCAGTCTCGCCTAGGAGTGGCTAAATGGTTGGTTTCCCTGCATCTTCAAGGGCCCTTCTTTCATTGCATTATAGTACAAGTTCTTCACTTCCATTCCCCATGGTTTCATGGTAGCTCGACAATGGAGAATGGAATTGCTAACCCATTAGCACAAACTGTCCCAAAACTAGGCAGTGACAGTGTATTTTAAAAACTATTTACAAAAGGACTTAAACCTGCACCACACACACTATGTAATTGCTCAAAATGAAAGATCAAACACTAAAAAAAACACTCTACATAGTTTGGTTATGAAATCAATCCATTAACATGCTCGGTTGCTTCATTCAAACTGACTGGTAACCAAATTAATAGTCACAGTCAAGACTTCCTTTCTTGGGTCGTACAATAATCATTAACCAACCCATATTTTAGGGTTTGAAACATTAAATATTTTCCATACCTCGATCATTGTGCCAATACTAGGGCTCTCCACGCTCAACTAAGGTTTTAGACCTATTGGGTGGAAGAAGTTGCTTGACAACTTTCAAAAGTTGTCATGCAACTTTTGCATCTTTTGAGAAACTTTTCCATTGTTGCTTTTCATGACTCCTAGACCTATTTTGGACTTTCCTAAGGATGTCACCATGCCAAAAATGCCTAACACACATCATTTTCACACTCAACCTCTCCTGCACAAGAAATCTCAACAAAAACAACTAGTGACCTAAAACTAGGACCTAGTTAAGAACAATGAGCTCATGGCTCTTATTGCATATACAATGGCTTCACAAGAAGCATAATACCAACCAAAAAAAAGAAGGAGGATGAGGTTGGAAGGGTTCTCCTGCACCATGCTCCCCCTCTACACACAATTAAGAAATAGAAGAAGAGATGAGAGCTGGGTCTATGCCAAGTGTCTTGAACCTGCTCTCCTCAACCCAAGTAGCTTCAGACTCAGGCCGATCTACCCACTTCACCAAGTACTCCATGTAGACTTGGTGTCTGGTGGACTTCTTTACTCTGGATTCCAATATTTCCTCTGCTATAGGCTTCTTCACCTATGGTAAGACATTAACATCTAGGTCCTGCAACACCTTGGCTTGGTTCTCCTTTTGCCCTACTATTTCACCCTTGTACATGATTAGGTCAACTACATTAAATACTGGTGATATATCCAAATATGAAGGCAGATCAACCTTGTAAGCATTCTCCCCATATTTTGACAAAATTCTACAAGGTCCTACCCTCTTCATCTACAGTTTAGTAGGCTTTCCGCTTTGCATCCTAGCTTTTCTTAGATGGACCATCACATAGTCACCCACCTTGAATTGAACCTCTCTCCTTTTCTCATCCACTTTGGCTTTTAGTTTGTGAGTAGACTCTAGGATGGCTCTCTTGACCTATTCTTGGACCTCCTTAATGGTTTGTGTGAAGTCCTCTAGTTGCCCACTCTTCATCTCCAAAGTACCAAGGTCTCTCAACTCACATACTCCCCTTGGATATCTACCATACATAATCACAAAAGGACTCCTTCTAATGGTCCTATTAACACTATCATTATAGGCATACTTTGCTTGCGGAATAACTAGATACCATGTCTACCCATACTCCTTGGTTAGACACCTTAACAAGTTGCCTAACACTCTATTTATGACTTCAGTTTGACCATCTGTTTGTGGATGGTAAGCTGAACTAAATGACAAGTTGGTTCCTAGCCTCTTCCATAAAGTTTTCCAAAAATGACCCATGAACTTGTTGTCCCTATCTGAAATAATGCTTAGTGGGAGTCCATGAATCCTAACAATCTCCTTAAAGAAGAGATGTGCAACATAGCTAGCATCATGTGTAGTTTTACATGGAATGAAATGGCTCATCTTGGAAAACCTATCTGCTACCACATAGATGCTATCCATACCTATCTTTGTCTTGGGAAGTCCTACTACAAATTCCATACTTACACATTCCCAAGGCCTATTAGGAACCGGCAATGGCTGATAGAGTCCTACATTACTTGACCCTCCTTTAGCTCTTTGACACACACCACACTACTCCACATACCTCTTCACATCTCTTGGCAACCTAGGCCAATAATAGTACCTCTGCACTAGATCTAGGGTCTTATTGATCCCAAAATGTCCACTCAAACTGCCATTGTGTTTCTCTTGTATGAGATTTTCTCTCATGGATCCTCTAGGTACACATAGATGATTCCCTTTGAACAAGAGACCACTCTGAAGAGTGTATTCTACATACTCACCATGGAAATGGTTCTCAAACTCTTTGCACACCTTTTAGGCTATTAAGAAGTCTTCATCTTCTTCATAGAGTTCTTTGAAACTCTCTATCCCTATGCTCTATAGTTGTAGCTCTTGTACAGTCAACAACTTTCGGCTCAATGCATCTACCACTTTGTTAAGCTACCCCTTCTTATGTTTGATGGTGAAGGTAAAGGATTGGAGATACTCCATCCATTTCAAATGTCTATTGCTAAGCTTCTCTTGAGTGTTGATGTAACTCAAGGCCTGATTATCTGTGAACACTACAAATTCCTTTGGGAGTAGGTAATGCCTCCATTTTTTAAAATACTGAACCAATGCATATAGCTCAAGGTCATAGGCTGAGTACTTCTTCTTTTCTTCACTAAGCTTCTCACTGAAAAATGCCACAAGTCTTCCCTCTTGACTCAATACACCTCCTACTGCAGTTCCACTTGCATCACATTCCAATGTGAATAGCTTATCAAAAGTAGGTAAAAGAAGGATAGGTTTTGTGGCTACCTCTTGCTTCAATAGTTGGAATGCTTTATCAGCTTGTTCAGTCCACTTGAAATTGGTTTTAAGACCTCCCTTTATGGTGCCAAGTACTGGTGCACATATGCCACTGAAGTTCCTCACAAACTTCCCATAGAATTGGGCTAGACCATGGAAACTCCTTACCTCAGTCCCTATTTTAGGAGCAAGCCAATCCAAAATAGCCTCCACTTTGCTTGGGTCCATCTTCAAGGTCCCTTTAGACACCACCAATCCTAAGTATACCAGCTCTTGCTTCAAGAAGTCACACTTCTCTAGGTTGACTGATAGCTTCTCTTCATGCAACCTTTCTAGAACTAACCTTAAATGCTTAAGATGCTCCTCTTTGGTTCTGCTATAGATGAGTATGTCATCTAAGTACACCACCACAAATCTATCTATGAAGTCCTTCAACACTTCATTCATCATCCTCATGAAGGTGCTTGGAGCATTAGTAAGCCCAAATGGCATCATAAGACATTCATACAACCCCTCTGTGGTCTTAAAAGCAGTCTTCCACTCATCTCCTTCCTTAATCCTAATATGATGATAACCACTCTTAAGGTCCAATTTGGTGAAGTACATAGCACCCCCTAAATAGTCCATTAGATCCTCTATTCTAGGAATAGGAAATCTATACCTTATGGTGATCCTATTGATTGCCCTTGAGTTAGTACATAGTCTCCACTTACCTCCTTTTTTGGATGCTAGCACTACCAAAACTGTACATGGGTTGATGCTCTTCTTAACTAGTCCTTGGTCCAATAACTCCTGCACTTGCCTTCCCACTTCCTTATTCTGATTAGGTGTGAGCTTATATGCTGCCTTGTTAGGCAAGGATGCACCAGGGACAAAGTGTATTTGATGGCTAATAGACCTTCTAGGTGGGAGATTTGCAGGTGCTCCATCACTTACTATATCCTCATACTCTTGCAACATTTGTTTGACCTCCTTAGGTACCTCTGTCTGCAACTTATTCTCCTCCACCTTAGGCTTCACAAAAATGGCATATCCCACTATCTCCTCCTCATATAGCAAGTGTGAGAACTCTTTACCAGTGTTGAGAAAGACACTAGGTGTTCTTGAGGTGCCTTCATCATCCTCTGTCAAGGACTGAATCTTGAAAGTTTTGTCATCCTTCTTGAAGGAAATGGAGTTCTCCCCTCGATCATAGATCATCTTTCTATCAAATTGCCAGGGTCTTCCTAGTAGCATATGACAAGAATCCATGGGCAACACATCACAAAGGATCTTATCCTTATATCCTCCAATTTCAAACTCTACCCAAGTCTATTCATTAACAAGCACACTTTGTCCTTTGTTCAGCCAAGTCACCTTGTAAGGCCTAGTGTGGGGTATTCTTGTGAGTTTCAACTTCCTAACTACCTCTTCTAATATGATGTTCTCAATTGAGCCTGAATCAACTATCACCTTGCAAACTTTACCAAGAATCTTACATCTCACCCTAAACAATTCTCTCCTATGTTTGGGTTCCTCAACCAGTTGTCTGGTCAAAATCCTATTGAACATCAGATTTTCTCCAACTTCTGATTCAATTTGGTCCACATCTGGTGTCTTGTTTCTTGAAGAGTCCTCATGGGCATAAGCAACCCTCTTTCCACTATTTGATGAGGTAGGCTTGCCAAGGCATCTATAAGTCGGGTGTCCTAATTGTCCACAATTGTAGCATTTCATGGTTGCAAAGTAGGAACTACCCCTACCGGTACCTCTGCCCTTATTTGAACCACCTTGTGCACCTCTTCCTCTAGAATGTCCTCCTCTGAGATTGGTGTCACTATTGTGCTTGGTCAACTTGGACTCTCCCTGATTTCTTTGGTCATTTGCCTTGCTTTGGGAACCACCTCGGTGGCTCATTTGATCTCTACCTCTGCCTCTACCCCTATTATTGGAGTCTCCCTTCCTTTTATTCCTCTCTTCTACCTTGGCAGCAAGTTGATGACACTTCTGGACAGTGGTAGGAGTCCATAGGCTTATCTCCTCTTGAATATTCCACTTTAGGCTACTTAGATACCTAACCACTTTGATGGTTTCTACTTCTTGGATTTTGGACCTAAGATATAGCTTTTGAAACTCCTCTGTGTAGGAGGCCACATCAAGATCCTTCTTCTTCAATCCCTATCTCTTCTTATGAATTTGGACTTCATAATCCTCTGGCAAGTAGTTCTCTTTGATCTTACCCACCATAGCTTTCCAATTTGCAATAGGTAGCTTCCCCATGCTGATCCTCTCCTCTTGTAGGTATTTCCACCATGTCAAAGCTGCTCCCCTTAGTCTTGATTTGGCAACCTTAACCTTTTGGGCTTCTGTCACACCCTCACACTCAAAGTGGTTTTCCATACCCTCAATCCACTCCATGACAGTGTCAATATCCATCCTTCCACTAAAAAGTGGCAATCCTTCAAGTGATTTAGGATTCAAAGCCTTAATGGCCTCACAAAAGGTTCCTCATTGATCAAGGGGTCTGGTTCAGGTATAATGTCATCTATGTAAATAGTTGTCTTGCCTTTATCTTTGGTGTCTTCACCCCATAGTCCATGTGCTCTCTGATCAACCACCTCTTGTAGCTTATCCCTTATCTCACTCATAGCTTCCTCAAGGAGTCTATTCTTCTCCCTCTGCTCTTCTACCTCTCTAGCCAGCTCTACATTAGTGACCATCTTGTTCTCCCCTACTGATTCACCAAGAGATAGAGACATGCACGGTCCACCAAAACCTTTAACTGGCTCTAATACCAATCTGATGGGAATGGTGTTGGGATAGACTAGCTTAGTCTATGCTCTTGGATCCTTCCCTTGGATCACCTAGAGTTCTCCTCACACCCTAAGGTCTCTAGGACTTCCTTTGGTTGAGGATTCCCCTGGCCTTACCCAAACCACCCACCAACAAGTTTCTTTGTTGCTCCTAAGGTCTCACCTACTCATGAGACTCAAAATCCCTTACTATGGCTAATAAGGGCTTGGCTTGTCCTACTGCCTCTTAGGTCCTAGCAAGGTTAGGACAGGTCTTAAATAATGTTTCACATCCATCCATGTGGCCCCAATAAGTTGCAACCTTCATCCCTCCTACCGATTCCACCATTTTGCTCATTTCCTACAAAATAGGGCTACAAGGAAGAGCCCCTATTAGGCCTCCATTCTAGACTTTTAGGGCTCTCTCTTGCAAATGATGCACAAACCACCCAAGCTCCCAAAATGGACTACCATTCATTTGGAAAGGGCTCAAGTATTTCTCTAGTTTTGGGCCTCCAAGTTGCCATACAGTGCTTTGGGAGAATTTTGTGGTTTTTCAAGGGTTTTGTGAGGGTTTTAAGGTCTGCCTGGGTCACAGTGTATGTTTTGTGTTTTAGCCACCTTGTCTGGATTGGTGGAGGCTCCTCCTTCACACCAGTGGTTCTTCACACACTCCTCTACACCTCCTCCAAAGGGTGCACTCTCCTCTGACCAACCTTGCTCTCTCGGACCTCTGCACCATCAACCATTCCTAACCGGGCACTATCCAGTCTCGCCTATGAGTGGCTAAATGGTTGGTTTCCCTACATCTTCAAGGGCCCTGCTTGCATTACATTATATTACAAGGTCTTCACTTCCATTCCCCATGGTTTCATGGTAGCTCGACAATGGAGAATGGAATTGCTAACCCATTAACACAAACTGTCCCAAAACTGGGCAGTGACAGTGTATTTTACAAACTATTTACAAAAGGACTTAAACCTGCACCACACACACTATGTAATTGCTCAAAATGAAAGATCAAACACTAAAAAAAACACTCTACATATTTTTGTTATGAAATCAATCCATTAACATGCTCGGTTGCTTCATTCAAACTGACTGGTAACCAAATTAATAGTCACAGTCAAGACTTCCTTTCTTGGGCCGTACAATAATCATTAACCAACCCATATTTTAGGGTTTGAAACATTAAATATTGTCCATACCTTGGTCAGTGTGCCAAAAATAGGTCTCTCCATGCTCAACTAAGGTTTTAGACCTATTGGGTGGAGGAAGTTGCTTGACAACTTTTAAAAGTTGTCATGCAACTTTTGCATCTTTTCAACAACTTTGCCATTGTTCCTTTTCATGACTCCTAGACCTATTTTGGACTTTCCTAAGGACATCACCATGCCAAAAATGCCTAACACACATCATTTTCACACTCAACCTCTCCTACACAAGAAATCTCAACAAAAACAACTAGGGACCTAAAACTAGGACCTAGTTAAGAATAATGAGCTCATGGCTATTATTGCATATACAATGGCTTCACAAGAAGCATAATACCAACCAAAACAAAGAAGGAGGAAGATCTTGGAAGGGTGCTCCTGCACCATGTCTTAAGGGGTCATAAGAGCCTATATGACCCATTAGGACACAATATGACCCCTGACGACACCTAAGGAGTCATAGGACACCATATGGTGTCCTAAGGGGTCATATGGTATCCTAAGGGGTCATATAAAACCATATGACCCCTTAGAACACAAGAAAACCCATAACGACATGATATGGTGTCTTAAGGGGTCATATGGTGTCCTAAGGGTTTATATGATGTCCTAAGAACCTTTAGGACACAATATGACCCCTTAGCACACCATACAACCCCTAACTACACCATATGGTGTCCTAAGGGGTTGTAGCACACCATATGACTTGTTAGGACACAATATGACCCCTAACTACACCTAAGGGGTCATATTGTGTCCTAAGGGGTCATAGGACACCATATGACCCCTAAGGACACAAAATAACACCTAACAATACCTAAGGGGTCATATTGTGTTCTAAGGGGTCATGGGACACCATATGACCCCTTAGCACACCATACAACCCTTAATGACACCATATGGTGTCCTAAGGGGTCATAGAACACCATATGACCCCTTAGGACATCATACGATGCATAATGACACCATATGGTGTCCTAAGGGGTAATTGGACACCATATGACCCCTTAGGAAACCATACAACCTATAAAAACATAATATTGTGTCCTAAGGGGTCATAGAACACCATATGACCCCTTAGAACACCATACGACCCATAATGATACCATGTGGTATCCTAAGGGGTCATAAGACTCCATATGACCCCTTAGGACATAATATGACCCCTAACAACATAATATAGTGTCCTAAGGGGTCATAGGACAACATATGACCTCTTAGGACAACCCTAACAAAAATTAAGGGGTCATATAGTTTCCTAAGGGGTCATAGGACACCATATGACTCCTTAGCACACCATACGCCCCCTAACGACACCATATGGTGTCGTAAGCGGTCATATGGTATCCTAAGGAGTCATAGAACACCATATGACCCCTTAGGACACCATACGAAACATAACAACACCAAATGGTGTCCTAAGGGGTCATAAGACACCATATGACCCCTTAGGAGACCATATGACCCATAATAACACCAAGTATTGTACTAAGGGGTCATAGAACACCATATGACCCCTTAGGACACCATATGACCCATAATGATACCATATGGTGTCCTAAGGGATCACAAGACACCATATGAACCCTTAGAACACAATAAGACCTCTAATGACATCATATAGTGTCCTAAGGGGTCATAGGACACCATATGACCCCTTATGACACAATATGACCCCTAACAGTGTCATGTAGTGTCCTAAGGGGTCATATGGTGTCCTAAGGGGTTATAGAATACCATATGACCCCTTAAGACACCATAAGACCTATAACGACACCATATGATGTCCTAAGGGGTCATATGGTGTTCTAAAGGGTCACTAGACACCATATGACCTCTTAGGGCATAGTATGACCCCTAACAAAACCTAATGGATAATATAGTGTCTAAGGGGTCATATGTTGTCCTGTGACCCCTTAGGACACAATGACCCATTAGCACACCATACAACCCCCAACGAGACCATATGGTGTCCTAAGGGGTTATAGGATACCATATGACCCGTTAGGACACAATATGACCCCTAACAATACCTGAGGGGTCATATGGTGTCCTAAGGGGTTATAGGATACCATATGAGCCCTTCACAGACTATATGACCCCTAACGACACCATATGGTGTCCTAAAGGCTCATAGAACACCATATGACCCCTTAGGACACCATAAGACCCATATCAACATCATATGGTGTCCTAAGGTGTCATATGGTGTCCTAAAGCTTCACGAGACACCATATGACCCTTTAGGACATAATATGACCGCTAACAACATGTGAGGGGTCATATAGTGTCCTAATGAGTCATATGATGCCTTATGTCCCTTTAAGATATAATATGACCCCTTAGCACACCATATAACCCCTAACGATGCCATATGGTATCTTAAGGGGTCAAAAGATGTCATATGGTATCCTAAGGTGTTATAAGATACCATATTACTCGTTAGGACACAATATGACCACTAACAACACCTAAGGGGTGATAGGACACCATATGAACCCTTAGGACACAATATATCCTGTAACAACACCTAATGGCTCATATGGTGTCCTAAGTGATCATATGAAGTCCTATGAGCCCTTAAGACACAATATGACCCCTTAGCACACCATACAACCCCTAACAACACTATATGGTGTCCTAAGGGGTCATAAGACACCATATGACCCATTAGGACACAAAATGACCCCAAACGACACCTAAGGGTTCATATGTTGTCCTAAGGGGTCATATGGTGTCCTAAGGGGTCATAGAATAACATATGACCCCTTAGGACACCATACGATCAATGATGACACCATATGGTGTCCTAAGGGGTCATAGGATACCATATGACCCCTTAGGAGTCATATGGTGTCCTCAGTGGTCATATGATATCTTATGACCCCTTAGCACATGATACGAACCCTAACAGCACAATATGGTGCCCTAAGAGGTCATAGGATACCATATGACCCCTTAGGACACTATACAACCCATAACAACACCATATAGCATTTTCAGGAGTCATATGGTGTCTTAAGAGGTCATAGGACACCATATGACCCTTTAACATACAATATGACCCCTTAGCACACCATATGACCCTTAACAACATCATATGGTGTACTAAGGGTTCATATGACACCATATGACTCATTAGGACACAATATGACCCCTAACGACACCTAAGGGGTCATATGGTAAAGTTAGAGGTGAGGATAGGTATGACAGAGAGATGACATTTCAGGAAGAGAGAATTAGAGAGAGTTGGGGGTAATTAGGGGTTGGGGAGGAGATGGGGGATGAGAAAGTATCAACAAAGGGAGAGAGGGAGAGATGAGGAGAGAGGTTAAAAGAGAGAGGTCTAGAGAGAAGGTAATTAGGGGAAGGGGAGTGGGGAGAGAGAGGGAGGGAGTATCAAAAAAGGAAGAGGGGGGAGAGATGGGGAGAGAGCACCTTGATTACCCTCTCTCTAGTCCATCTCTTTATTAATACTTCCCTCTTCCCCTCTGCTCCCTTTAATTATCCTCTCTCTATCACTCTCTTCACCTCTCTCCACATCTCTCCCTCTCTTGTTTTGTTGATACTTACTCTTCTCCCTCTCTTCTTATCCGATAATTACACCCAATTCTCTCTCACATTATTTCTTTCCCTCAATTACCCTCAATCACCTCTCTCCTCCTATGGTTTTATAGATACTTCCCTCTCACCCTCTCCCCACCCCCTAATTACTCTCCATGTCTCTCTTTACCTATGTCCCCATCTCTCTTCTCTCTTTGTTGATACTTTCCCCTCTCCCCCTGATGTCGGAGCATCCAGGAGGGAAAATGAACAAAGGAGGACACCAAGGACTAAGGAGAGTGATATGACATCACTAGAGGTCAATTGGAATGTTTTGAAGCCTATAATGGCCTATTGTAATGTTGAATTCAATAAATTATGTAAAAGTCCTAAAGGTCCTGATAAAGGCCTAAGGACCAAAATGCAATGTAATAGGATGATGGAGTCTAGATAGGTTGGATAGGAATTTATTGTGATTTAATGATCTTATTATGTCAAAATAAGTTGAATGGGATAGGTTTTAGTTTATTAAAAGTATTAGAAATAAAGTTGAAAATTCAAATTTTGAATTTCAACAACTAGTTCCAGTTTTGGTGGGAAATAAGTTTTAGAGTTGTTTTGACATTTTAATCACTTGGATTAGTTGGAGATTGGTTGGAGTTGGTTGGGGAAGGTATTATAAAGTCTCTAAAGTAATTTTTGTGTGGTTGGATGATGCTGGTACGGACTTGTACGGACTGTCTCAGAAAATTAATTAAAAAACTCTTTATTTGCTGTCAAATCCTTGTTTTTTCATGCTTTCTTTGCATTGAAAGGCTAAGGGATCATCATTGCTGTACATTGGGGGTTTATTGGTTATTACTTTGATGTATTGAGTGCATTTTTGAAGTCTTTAAAGTATCATATTTTTATTTATTGCTGACTGTCCCAGAAAAGACAGTGATTTTTTCACTAATTTGTGAATTTCCAAGCATGTAAGGATCCATCCTATGAATGTACAGGTCTGATTCTCATAGGATGGATGCCAAATAACATGTACAATATTTTAATAACCCATGATTGACAGGAAGGAGTGAAGAGTGCAGGTGTACACCATGAAAGTTGCATGAAAGTTGAAGAAAAGTGACTGGAAATGAGTGAAAATGAAGGCTAGAGTGTAGCAGCAGAGAATCTAATTGAACAAGGGGGGTATTTTATGCATTTAAGTGTCTAGACACACCATTTTAAAGGTGTTTGAACTTTGTTTGAGCCTTGGAAGTGATTGGAAGTGATATTTCTGGAAAGCCCTAGGGAAAAGGGTGATTTAGTGAGGTTTTTGGGTGTTTGGGTATCTAGGAGTGCAACCAAGATCTAAGACCTGAAAAATCCTTGGTTTGGGAACATAATAAGAGACTGTACAAAAGGGTTTAATCTGGTGTTAAGTTTTGTTGGTACTTCCTTTGTAAAGTGGGTGGTTTTTAAGGCTAAAAAGGGGCACATTTGAGGACAGCAAAGGGTTCGTCCAAAACAACCTATATTGGTTTTCTGATATGTTGTGTAACATCCAAATGGGTGTCTAAATATGTAATTTTTTTTTGTCAAGTGTTTTGGGATGATTTGGAGAAAAGTTGAAAATACTCGATTTGGAGGCTACAAGGAATAGAGCCTAGAAGAGCAAGTTTGGTTTATGAGTTTGAGTCTGAGTTTGGGGGTGTGTAGAACCTTGTCTTATGGTGTTTGGGATGTGTTAAGACCAATAGAGGTGTTGGAACAAACCATTTTGATGTTATCCTTGGTTGGGTGTGTTGAGTTGAGTTTGGTTTTGAATCACCTAGCATGTAGAGGATCCTTTGATGTGTCTCCTTGAGTTGATTTAATCCTTAGGGAGAGTTCCAAAGTTGATCTCTCTCTGCATCAAGTGGTATCAGAGCATCAGTAAAAGATCTGGTGAAGGTTTGGTAAGGGTAGTTATGGAACCTAAGAATCAATTGGCAAGAGAACTAGAAGAATTGAAGGAAATCCTAGAAAGGGAAAGAAGGGAAAGAAGGGAACAAGATGCAGCATGAGAGCAGGCTAAAGCAAGAGAAGAAAGACAATGGAGAAGAGAAAGAGAGAATATGCAAGCAAGGATAGAAAACCTTGAGAGGGATAGAAGAAGAAGAATGGAGCAAGACAACATAGGGAACAATGATGAAGAAGAAGTGAATGAGGTAGCAGACCAAGAGCAGCCAACAAATGACATAGATGACCCTGAAGAAAGAAGGTTGGTTATATTGTTGAAGGAAGTACAAGGTAGTGGAGGTAAGAGTCATATTGATTTGCCTATCTATCAGGGGAAGATGGATAGTGAAGAGGTGTTGGGATGGCTTGATGCCTTGGATAACTATTTTGAGTTTGAAGAAATGGAAGAGGAGAAGGAAGTGAAATTTGCAAAGACAAAGTTGAGAGGTACAGCATTGACATGGTGGACTAGTTTTCAAAATGATAGGATGGTAAGAGGATTAACAAAAGTGTCTACATGGTCAAGGATGAGAAGTTTGATGAAGGAGCAGTTCCTACCTTCTGATTATACCATTCATGTGAAGAGGATAAGGCAAAATCTAAAGCAAAAAGAAATGGATGTAATGGCTTATACTGAGCAATTTCACAAGCTTAGTATTAGAGAAGGATATGAGGAAGAAGAGGAGAAAATATCCAGGTATATAAATGGCTTGAGATACAACTTACAAGATGAGATTGGTCTACAAGTACCTAGAACCTTGGGTGAATGCTATCAGTTGGCCATTAGGGCTGAGGAGAAGTTGAAGAGAAAACAAGAAAGATCAAGTAATGGTGGAAGAGGAGGCATTTCTAATAGAGGAAGAGGTAATAGAGATCAAGGGCAAAGCAACAATGAGAAAGGTAAAGAAAGTTTTTCAGAACCAAGAGGAGGATACAACCCTAGAGGTGGTAGATTTGGAGGAGGAAGAGGAAGTGGAATCTTTACAGGTAACTGCTTTCATTGCAATGAGATTGGGCACCAATCATTCAGATGCCCTAAGTGGAATGAATCAGAACAAGGCAAAGATAGAAGAGTGTATATGGTACAAGAAGATGAGAAGAAAGAAGAATCAAAGAGAGTAGACCTAGTTCTTGAAGGTGACTTCTTGATGGTAAGGCAAGGTGAGAAACTTCAGCAAGAACCAAAGGTAACAATCTTTAGAACTACTTGTTTATGAAAAGGAAAGATATGTAAGGTAATCATTGATTCAGGATCACATAGTAATCTTGTGTCTCTTGATATGATAACCAAGTTAGGAATTGTACCATTTGACCATCCTAATCCCTACAAGGCCACTTGGGTCACCCAACAACAGCATGTAGAGGTTAGTTTGAAGGCTTATGTGAATTTTTCTATTGGTCCATATCAAGATAAGGTATTATGTGATGTGGTTCCTATGACTTGTGCACATTTGATATTAGGAAGACCTTGGCAACATAGTAGAAGAACAATACATGATGGTTTTGATAACACATATTTGGTTCATAAAGATGGTCAGAAATATAAGTTGAATCCTTTACCTTTGGGGGTCTTGAAAGAGCATCCTATAATATTTTTTGGGGAGCATTTACCAATGATAAGGCAGGTTGAAAAACAAGAAGATACTGGTTGGAAGGAAGATGTTAATTTGCAGCAGACTATGAGGAAGAATAGTCCTCTTCATGATGATTTATGGGATTTGTCTTCTGTACAAATTGGTTTGGTAAATTGTCCTATTGTTGAGCAGGGATATGTGGATGTGAAAGAGAAGTTGCAGGTACAGCAAGTGGATCAGAGAAGAACAGATGTACAGACTAGTTATGAGCAGCCATGTCCTAGACAAGGACACACCAAAGCATGTTTTGTTTCTAATCCATTTTGTGATGTGAGTACAGGTTGGAAAGGAAGGAAGCAGGTCACATTTGGGGACTATCTGATCCCTACTCAAAGGATGATAGCAAAAAGAAATCAGACTGATCATTGGAGCAATTCTTGGGACAAGAATTTTCTTATTGGTGGGGAGTATGATGTCGGAGCATCCAGGAGGGCAAATGAACAAAGGAGGACACCAAGGACTAAGGAGAGTGATATGACATCACTAGAGGTCAATTGGAATGTTTTGAAGCCTATAATGGCCTATTGTAATGTTGAATTCAATAAATTATGTAAAAGTCCTAAAGGTCCTGATAAAGGCCTAAGGACCAAAATGCAATGTAATAGGATGATGGAGTCTAGATAGATTGGATAGGAGTTTATTGTGATTTAATGATCTTATTATGTCAAAATAAGTTGAATGGGATAGGTTTTAGTTGATTAAAAGTATTAGAAATAAAGTTGAAAATTCAAATTTTGAATTTCAACAACTAGTTCCAGTTTTGGTGGGAAATAAGTTTTAGAGTTGTTTTGACATTTTAATCACTTGGATTAGTTGGAGATTGGTTGGAGTTGGTTGGGGAAGGTCTTATAAAGTCTCTAAAGTAATTTTTGTGTGGTTGGATGATGCTGGTACGGACTTGTACGGACTGTCTCAGAAAATTAATTTAAAAACTCTTTATTTGCTGTCAAATCCTTGTTTTTTCATGCTTTCTTTGCATTGAAAGGCTAAGGGATCATCATTGCTGTACATTGGGGGTTTATTGGTTATTCCTTTGATGTATTGAGTACATTTTTGAAGTCTTGAAAGTATCATATTTTTATTTATTGCTGACTGTCCCAGAAAAGACAGTGATTTTTTCACTAATTTGTGAATTTCCAAGCATGTAAGGATCCATCCTATGAATGTACAGGTATGATTCTCATAGGATGAATGCCAAATAACATGTAAAATAGTTTAATAACCCATGATTGATAGGAAGGAGTGAAGAGTGCAGGTGTACACCATGAAAGTTGCATGAAAGTTGAAGAAAAGTGACTGGAAATGAGTGAAAATGAAGTCTAGAGTGTAGCAGCAGAGAATCTAATTGAACAAGGGGGGTATTTTATGCATTTAAGTGTCTAGAAACACCATTTTAAAGGTGTTTGAACTTTGGTTGAGCCTTGGAAGTGATTGGAAGTGATATTTCTAGAAAGCCCTAGGGAAAAGGGTGATTTAGTGAGGTTTTTGGGTTTTTGGGTATCTAGGAGTGCAACCAAGACCTAAGACCTGAAAAATCCTTGGTTTGGGAACATAATAAGAGACTTTACAAAAGGGTTTAATCTGGTGTTAAGTTTTGTTGGTACTTCCTTTGTAAAGTGGGTGGTTTTTAAGGCTAAAAAGGGGCACATTTGAGGACAGCAAAGGGTCCGTCCAAAACAACCTATATTGGTTTTCTGATATGTTGTGTAACATCCAAATGGGTGTCTAAATATGTAATTTATTTTTGTCAAGTGTTTTGGGATGATTTGGAGAAAAGTTGAAAATACCCGATTTGGAGGCTACAAGGAATAGAGCCTAGAAGAGCAAGTTTGGTTTATGAGTTTGAGTCTGAGTTTGGGGGTGTGTAGAACCTTGTCTTATGGTGTTTGGGATGTGTTAAGACCAATAGAGGTGTTGGAACAAACCTTTTTGATGTTATCCTTGGTTGGGTGTGTTGAGTTGAGTTTGGTTTTGAATCACCTAGCATGTAGAGGATCCTTTGATGTGTCTCCTTGAGTTGATTTAATCCTTAGGGAGAGTTCCAGAGTTGATCTCTCTCTGCGTCACCCCCTCTCCTCCTACCCCCTAAAGATCTCAAACTCTCCCTCTCATTCTCTCTTCACCCCAATCACCCCCTCCCTCTCTCTCTTCGCCTTCCACCTAATTACCCTTAGCTCTCTCTCTCACACTCTCTCTTCCCCCCAATTAATCTCTCCTTCTCACCTCTCTCCCCCTCTCCTTTTTTTGATACTTCCCTATGCCTCTCCTTGTCCCCTCTGAATTTTGTTGCTAGAGATGAGAAGGAAATGCAAAGAGACTAGTCTAGATCTTAGGGACGAGAGAGTGACATAGAGGAGGAAATTATGAAGAGGTAGAAATATAAGAACCTTGTAGAGATTAAGAGAATGAATGAGGTATTCAATGACAATTAGAGATATAGGTCTAGAGAGAGATGTTTCAATATGGACAAAAGAGAGGGAGGAAGAAACAAACAGGTGGAGTGATAGGTTTGAGAGAGAGAGAGAGAGAGAGAGAGAGAGAGAGAGAGAGAGAGGTGGAGAAAGGAACAAACATAGATAACATGGTTTATCAAAATTTATGGAACTCAATAAAATTCATAAATTTTCTATTATTAATTACTTATTTAGTTTATTTTGAGATGATTTTTACAAAAATTCATGCGATAGGGAAATCATATGAAAACGTCATGAGTTTTTTATGCTTTAAAAATGAAGTATGAATTTAAATGAATTATAATTATTTTTTAAAACAAATAATTTAAAATATACCTATTTCATATCATAGAGCTCTTAATTACCTTTCCAACGCCTATAAAAAATCAAATTTTCAATATAAAACGCAAAAGTTATGCCCAATTTACTAAATATATTTTTTTATTTTTTCAAAAATGGATATCCGATTTAAACGGATATCGTATTTTAAAATATAAATTTTCCCTCCATCTTTTCGTTCAAGTTTGCTTTGGGATTTGGCTTGGAAGTGACAAGCCTGGAAAGTCAACTGAAAAAACATGTTTTTCAATATTCCTTGATTTTCTAGACTTTACACTGGTGGCTGACAACTTTTTTTATAGCCAAAATTGATAAAATGAAAAGGGATTTTTAAGGACATTCTTATCTTTCCAACAATATAAGGCTTGTCTTATTTTGACTTTAATAAATAATTATTATTTATTCTCTAATTGAATTCTGACAAAAGTCCTGATTGATAGACTGATTGAAAAATACTCATAACTTTCAAATCGTATAACATTTTTTGAATCCAAAACATGAATCACATCCTATGCTTCATCTACTATGGGGAAAAATTTAAAAAAATTGAATTTCATAAGGTTTTGACCAAGTTAAGGTGGTCAAATGTAGGAGTATCTGAATATTTGAAAAGTTGTAGTAAAAAATTCATAAATAATTATTTACTCCATAAAAAAATGTGTCACGTCCAGACATGAGTCTAATAATTATATTATAAATATTATTAAAAAAATTTATGATGTGATTGTGACTAGGGTGGTTAGACATACACCTACTTCTTATCTTTTTCCTAAAATTTAAGTACCACTGCATTGAAATTTGAAATTTTCATGAAATAGGATATTTTTTTTCAAAAAACAACTAGTAGCTTAGAAACTAAATTCAATTTTCTATAGATTCTCTTCTTACATATTTTAAAAATAATGTTCATAACTTATTCAATTTTTCATGTCAAGTTGCATAACTCTGATTTTTTGAAATTTCATTAACACTTAAGGGCCTATTTTGGCACACCATGATCCTGCACATACCCATCTACCATATCTGGTTCTCTACATGCTTTCCAAGGTTCTACAAAATCTGGGTCATCATCATACAAGGTCTTCAACTCCTCAAATCCTAATGTTGTCACTCTCATCTCTGTCAATAAATTCCTTCTTCTACTTAATACATCAGCAACTTTGTTTGACTTTCCACTCCTATGCTACAACACAAAGGTGTGACTATAAGAACTCTACCCATCTCATATTTATCTGATTCAACTTATTTTGACTATTCAAATACTGTAAGGTTTGATGATAAGTATACAACACAAATTCCTTAGGCAACAGGTAATGTCTCCACTTATTCAAAGCTTGAACTATGGCATAAAATTCCTAATCATACACTGAATTTCTCCTACTAGCAACATTCAACTTCTCACTGAAATAATATACAACTCTCCCTTCTTGACTTAATAATACTCCAATTGCATTCCCACTTGCATCATAATCCACTTGAAATACTTTGTTGAAATCTGGTAAAGCTAACATAGGCTTCTCAGTCACCTTCTACTTCAACAGTTCAAAACTCCTATTTTCTCTGGTTGTCCACTTGAATTCTTTCCTATCTCCTCTTATTGTCTCAGTCATAGGGCTACAAATTGAACTAAAATTTATGATAAACTTATGGTAGAAACTAGCCAATCCATGAAATGATCTGACCTCTCCAATGCTTTTTGGTGTAGGCCATTCAACAATTGCTCTCACCTTATTAGGGTCCATCTTTAATCCATCCATACCTATTACAAATCCCAAATAGACTAACTCTTCCTTCATGAAAGTACACTTCTTTAAGTTTATTAGCAACTTTTCTTCTCTTAACCTCTACAAAACTTGTCTTAAATGTACAATAAATGCTCCTCTTTTGTCTTACTGAAATTTTGAATTTTATCCAAATATGCAATAACAAAATTACCCAATAAATTCTTCAATACCTCATTCATCAACCTCATGAAAGTACTTGGTGCATTAGGTAATTCGAAAGGTATCATCAACCATTCATACAATCATTCATTTGTCTTGAATGTTGTCTTCCACTCATCTCCTTCTCTTATTTTTATCTGATGATATCCACTCTTTAGGTCTATCTTTGTGTAGTATTTGGCTCCACTCAAACAATCCATTATCTCATCCATCCTAGGTAAAGGAAATTGGCAATTCAGCATGATTTTGTTTATTGCTCTGGAATCGATACACATCCTCCATTCTCCATTCTCTTAGGTACTAACACTGGTGTTACTACATAGGGACTCAAACTTTCTCTGATCAAACCTTTCTTCAATAATTCCTACACTTATCTATTCAACTCTTCATTTTTTATCGATGTCATCCGATGTGCAACTTTATTAGGCAAACTAGCTCGAGGTTTCAAGTCCATGCAATGACTGATACTCCTTGCAAGTGGCAATCCATCAGGCACATTATCTGAAATGATGTCTCCATATTCTATCAGCAATTCTTTTATCTCCTCTAGTTGTTCTTCTTCATGCTCCATGTTCTCAGTCTTCTTAGGAACTAAAGTAAAACACACATTCTCATGTCTCATTCCATCCTGGAATTTCCTTTTGTCCACTAAACAGATTCTAGCAATCGTACAGACTTCACGCTTCAAAGGATCCTCCAAGGGTAACAAGGTATTCTTCATCCCATTTTCTACAATAGTGTATTTGTTCTTTCTCCCATCATGTATTGCCTATCTATCAAACCGCCAAGTTCTACCCAACAAAAGGTGACAAATATTCATAGGCATAATATCACACAAAACTTCATCATGATAATTCCCAATTTTTAATTTCAGCAAACATTGGTCACTTACTAACAGCTTATGATCATCCTGAATCCATGATATCTGATAAGGCTTAGGGTGTTTCAATCTTTCTAACTTCAATTTATTCACCATTTCTTCTAAAACAAGATTGTCTGAACTTCCACTATCAATAACAACTTTACAGCACTTACTGGATACCTTACACCTGGTCTTGAATAAATTCCTCCTCTACAAGGGCTCTTCATCTTCTTCGGTATGACATAGGGCTCTCCTCATCATCAACAATTCTCCATCTTTTGGTTTGTTAGCTGATCCAGTGGTACTTTCTTCCACCAATGTTGTTATCCCAATATTATCTATCTTCTTACATTTGAAAGCATGATTTCATTCTCCTCCACACTTAAAGAAAGTACCTCTAAACACTCTCTTATCTTGTCTTTTGTCATCTTTTCCAAAACCTTCATTCTAGTAGTCATCGGGTTCTCTCCTCTGATAAAAATTTTTGTCATCCTTTCAGTATTAGTTACCTTCTTTGCTTATTTATTTGTCCTTGTTTTGATCTATATAGGTTCCTCTTCCTCCAGAATATCCTCTTCCTCCTTGAAATATTCCTCTGAAAAACCTTCCACCTCTACCTATGTCTTCTCATGTCTTTTGTTCATCTTCTCTTATGCTTTTAGGGAATATTGGTAAGCTTCTTCAATACTCTACAATTTGATCAAACTGAGCTCATCTTCAATAGACATCCTCAATCCATTTAAAAATCTTGCAACTTGTTCAACCTCATCATCAACATGTCTAGATCTGATATTCAACTTGTAGAATGCTTTGGTATATTCCTTCACACTCGATTATTTTTGTTTCAAGTTTTGTAACTTTCAGAATCGGTTCACCTGATAATCAGCTGGCACAAACTTCAATTTCATCTTAGCAACCATCCACTCCCATGATTTGATCTTCTCTTTGCCTCTTCTTTGTCTATCAACTTGCAAATGCTCCCAACAAAGAGACGCATGACCTTTCAACCAAGTATAGGCATATTTCACCTTTCTTTCTTCTGTGGTGTTCTCAAAATCAAAGTACTTTTTCATCTCCGAGATCCAATCCATTAATTCATCTAAATCCAACTTTCCATCATACTCTAGTGGGGTAAAATGTGGTTTAGTTTTTTCTCTACTCAAAACCCTCAAGAACCTCTCTTCATCTAGATCAATCATTGGTGGATTTGCTACTTGTTCTATCAGTGCTTCTTCTTCATCTTCAGTCATATCTTTGATAGGTGGGAATCTTCTCTAGGTTGTTTCAATGGATTCCAATTGGGCTGCAATTCCTCTCAACATTTCCATCACAATAGGTTCTGCATTCCCACATGCTCCACCATTCCTATTCCCTCTTGCACCATCTTCATGCCAATCCTCTGTAGCTATAGGTCAAATCTACAATCCACCACCCAACAACAAAATCTTAGGATGATGAAATCTCCAGAATGAGATCTTGCTCTCATACCACTTGGTGCAGATACCAATTAGGAGGGACCTCAAAGAAATCAATTTGGGTTGGAAAGCAAGAGTAAACACAATAGACACAAGAGGATATGATGGAGGCAATGCAGAACTGAATGAAAACTGATTATATATAACTGATAACATCCGGGGTACAAGATTCAACTCATTGGCCTAACACATACATGCTCAATTACAAAATTGGTCAACTCCGGACCTCTAATTCTTAAGATCTATATTCTATGATCTATTTGAATAATTTCTAATACTCAATTACAATGATTATATGATTCAAGGAGATCCAATCATCCCAAAAGGGATTGAATGTTGAAGAACAAGATCAAACGTGTAAAACTAGTAGGTCAGAGTCTGCCAAAGCGATTCCTCTGAAAAATCCTAGAATGAAGTGCGGATCAAAGTGAAGGTCATCCATATGCCAAGAAACATTGTAATCAATGAGTTGAGGCTCCCCAAGCTATAGAAAGGATCCACAAGATTCTCCAATAGGAAAAAAAAAGGTCAAGGTGATTCTGATGTCCAAAGTAGAAACTGTCTCAGAATTCGGAAGCGACAACTTGCCAGAAAAATGATTCAAATGCTTCACAACTTAGGAATAAGTAATATGATCATGTCCTCAATTAAAATCCAACTCCACAAGATCCGGTGAGCAAATTGAAGAGAATACAAAAAGAAATGTTGAAATTGAAAAACATAAAACAAACGAAAAAGAAATGTTTTTGGTTAATGCAAGATTGCCAAGAATCGGGGATGCTCCTGCATCAATAAGGGTGTATGGGTGCAATCAAGCATCTCATATGCTTCCCATCACAATCAAATGTAGGCTAGAATTCATTTAATTTATTTGGAAGATGATATGGTCAGAAAATGACCAAATAAGGATAGAAAAGAAGGGGCAACATCCTCCCCTGATGGTAAGATATAATGAATTCAATGTAGGGTGTGACACTCTTGACAGATTATAGGAATTCCTTGTAAATAAATATAGGCTCAAAGTGGTCCAAGCAAGGCATTATGACTCAGAGGGTTACATAAATGATGTTAGAACAAATAAATTAAGGGTGAGGGGTTTTACCTACCATTTTGATGAAAGAGAAGACCTGATTAGGAATGCAAATCCCTCTGAGGCCTTGCAAAGGTGAAGGAAATAGAATTACTTGAGTAAGTTGGAGAGGGAGAGGAAAGGGGACCCTTAATTCCAGGGATTTTATGCTAACATCCTCAATGACATTGCTAAGTTGTCTTGCAAGGTCGGAAGGTTTGAAAAGTTAATTAAAAATGAGTTAGCTTGAAGGCAGGCCAAACAACCCGGTAGGGTGGAGGAAGAGAGACCCCCATATGACCCCTCAATAAGGTATAAGGGGAATGAATTTTTGAAGGATGACTCCCCTCAAGGTACATCTCAGCAAGAAACTCAAGGAGCAAGATAGTCAAGCCCCAAGGTAGTAAGGAAGGTAGAGAGGGGAAAGGAAAAGCTTTATGACTTTGTTGACATTATTATAGAAGAAATTGACACTAGTATTCCTCCACCTTCCCCTCCCCATGATGCATTAATAGAGGATGATGTTGTTGAAGTATTGAAAAATTTAGATAGGGAAATCATCTAAAGTGTCATCCCTAAGGATCAGGTCACTGATGAGAGGGTAATTCCCTCCAAAAATTTCTTGTCTGATGATAATTTTGTTAATTCAGATGAACTCAAATCTTTTTGGTTGAGAGAGAAACTTAAAGATCTACCTGAAGAGGAAATTAAGAATTTTGATAAGAATAACATTAGGTGCACTCCCGAGGAAGGAAGAGAGTTAGTTAAGAAGAGTAGCATCCTCTTGGTACCAAGATGAGACCTTAAGAAGAATTTTGTTTTTCATCAAATAATGAGACAAGAAGACCCCATATATGCACCAAAATCTGGAGAGCATGGGTCAAGTGTCGACCCAACCATAGCAACCTTTGTTGTATGGTCTAAGGATCATAGAACATACAAGCTTGTGGTTTTTATGGGGATAGGGCACAAGATAGGTGATGTAGTGGTTAGGACTCTTTCTGATACGACTGCATCAGAGGAGGCCACTGTGTCAATCCATGCTGCTCATTTTACCAAGCTGGTCATTGAAGAGAAAGGAAAGGAACATGAGAAGCTCAAAGCCTTGCATGTGGCTCTGAGTGCTAATAATGGAAAGCACTTCATTCATAATGCAAAGATAAAGAATCGCTTTTCTCAGCGTGACTCAGCATCTACAGTGGGTCCCAAGCCTGAGGAGCTTGATAAGATGAAAGAAGACACTAATACATTTGGACTAGATTTCCGACTGAGGTTTCCAACGGAGAAGATATATTGTGGCCAAATTTGATTTTTTTTGAAAAAATGCCCGCATTCATCGTAATTCCAATGGAAATTACCCATTTGGTTTCGACGAAGAAGGCATTAGCAATGAGAATTTTCTTTTTTTCAAAAAAGTGCTCGAGTTCATCATAATTCCGACGACAGCGACCATTACAAAAGAAAAAAAGAGGCGGGGAATTCATTTGTGAATTTCAATCCCGCATAGGCATCCGTGGCGACTTCAACCTCCAAGAACATCAAACCCGCATCGAAGGCAATCCCACGTAGGAGGTAGATTCAAATTGCCCTATTTTTTAATTTCATGTTGCAAAAAATATACATGTGGTGGTTAATTGTCCTAGTTTAATCTCGTAAAACCATAGAACTGTGATTGAGGAGTGAGTGTTCAATTTTGTATTAGAAATCCCTTCCTCTCGTATACGCATGTGTTGATTGTTCACATGAGATCACATCTCTTTGCAGCATCATATTAAACAATTCACAAGCCTTGTCCATGTTTCCACATTTTGCATTCATGTCAAGCAGGGCATTTGCAAGTAGAACACCTAACAAAATTCCTCTATCCGTTATGTTTTGATGGATGTACATACCCTGTTCCAAAGCTCCCATTTTTGCACAGGCAGGGAGGATGCTGGCAAAGGTTGTGGAATTTGGCTTTATGCCTTCCAATTTCATTTGCTTGAAAGTGTCTAAAGCCTTTTCGACAAATCCATTTTTCGCATATCCAGCAATCGTTGCAATCCATGAGACAACATTTCTTTCAGGCATTCTATCAAATAGTTCACGTGCCTTGTCTATGCTTCCACATTTTGCATACATGTCTACCAAGGCAGTTACAACTACAACATCTGACAAAATTTCTCTATCCTTTATGCTTCAATGAATGTCCATACCCTGTTCCAAATCTCCCATTTTGGCACAGGTAGGGAGGATAGTAGCAATGGTCATGGAATTTGGCTTTACACCTGCCGATTGCATTTGCTTGAAAGTTTCTAAAGCCTTCTCAACAAATCCATTTTGTGCAGTTGCAACTACATCTGACAAAATTCCTCTATCTTCTATGCTTTGATGGATGTCCATACCCTGTTCCAAAGCTCCCATTTTGGCATAGGCTGGGAGTAGGCTGGCAAACATAACTAGAGAAATGCAATGATCAGCTCCAAAGACATCAAACCACTACTAACAAAACTGAGAGTCTAAAATATGATAGGGAATAGTGTGAGTTGTCCTAATATAAAATATTTTATTTTCAATTTCAACTAAAACATAATTACTCAGCCATTTAATGTTATTAATAAGTGTTTAATTTATGAAAGAGATAAATGGTTGGCCACAAGTACATGAGCTACTAAATGCACACAAATAAGTGAATTTGATATTCAAAACTATCTACAATGAATTCAATTCTTGTCCATTAGTCATTTATGTTTGCAATAAGAATCTTTCTTTGTTTTTCTTAATCTTTATTCATACTTATGTGCATATTTCACATTCTATAATTAGGATATCAATTGCTATGGCTGAACACTAGCATGATGTTTGTGTTGTGGTATAGATGCGTGGAAACATAATTATGGGATTGTTATATTATAGAGATCATAAATCTAGATATCACATATTAGTTATAGCTCTTCTTGGATTGAGTCTAAAGTTGACATACAGTCATAAAGCTAGTATTAGCAGATCTATCCATTTCTAGTAAAGACAATTGAGAAAGTCATTTTGATATTGAGAGTTTCTTATCTGTTTACCTATTGATCATTATTAAGCCATAATATTTAGGTCTATTTATCTCTCTTGCAAAACCACTGTAAGTATCCTAGATTGTCCCTACTACTCACTCTTCAATTCGGAAAAATGGAGTTCTAAAGATTTGTTGCACAAGATGGTGTTGAACATATCAACAAGGCTAGCATGGAAGGCATGTTCAAGCTTCCACTTGTACAACTTACAACAAATGATTTGTTGATAGAAGAAATTCTTGAAATAGGGATACAATTGAAAGACAAGTAAGTACATACAAACCTCCTCAGTTGAAAGTAAAATCTGTGTATAAAAAGAGTACATTGAATCCCAATCCATAAACACAATAGAGATACCAATGGAGACTTAATTGGATGTAGCATGTTGCACCAAAGTTGTTAGAGTATGCTAAGCTAGTTCATAATGTTTCGTAAAGCCACATTAGTATTTTACCCAGATCATTATCTACCAAAACTAACTATAGTAATCCTTTTGAGGATTCATTTCATGGTGCTAGATCTTCATTTAGTTCCACTTCTTGTTGGAGAAAAGAACAGTTATTTCTTGAGGTAGATGAGTATCCCATCAACAAAGGACAAGACCCTTTCTACAAATTCTACTCCAACAAAAGATCATGGGGGTTTCACTAGAGATATTGAATAAGAGATAGACTTCTACTGCTGCATTAAAAGCATTGGCATGTTCTTCATTTATTGATGTAAACTCTCTGTGACGCCACCACAACCAACAAAGGTGTAAAAAGTTGTTTGCAATGCATGGATTTTTAGGATTGTTCTTTGAGAAAAAATAATTAAAGTATGGAAGCAGGATCTACCAGCTCCTGAGGGAAAGACTATGTCAGACAATAATTTCTATTTTCTTGCATGTGAAGAAAGACCATGTCAGACAATATCAACGAACAACAAAATAAGGAGACAATTGCTAGATTGTGGTCTAACTTGAAAAGAAAAGGTGATGGAAAATGTTATTGTCCATGCAAAATTTGTAAGGGGTTCAAAACTAGAATACTTCTAATCAAAATAGCGAAGAAACATTGTAGGGTGCATGGTCACATTGAAGGTGGACATGATTATCATCCATTGGTAAGTTTTTTATTATATCGTTTTGACAATTTATATACATAATAAATCACGTGATGATGAGATCATGATCATGATTTATTTATGTATATCAATTTTATATAGGTCGAGCACCCTAAAGCATATGGTATGGATCAACACAACCCTGAGAATATGGTTTTCAAAGTGGACGAACATGGAGGTGTGAATATTGAAGCTAAAGATAATGATCCCATGGAAGATGACGATCATGAGCCAAAAAACACAATTGAAGATGATGGTACAAATACATTGATCCATGACTCATTTAGTACTCACGCAGCTGATCACGGTGATGAAGATGACCTTGATGTTGTTCATGATGTCCCTCTACTTGAGAAGGCATCCGAGGCCCTTTATGAAGGCTCATAGGCAACACTTCTCTCTGCTGTATTGTTGTTGGTGAACTTGAAGGTTATGAATGGTTTATCCAACATAACAATGTCGCGTATGTTAAGGCATGTCATATATGTCATAATAAACTGTGAATCATGTTGTACCATTAATATTCTTTATTATAACAAATTATATTTTGTTGATGTAGATTGATAGGTGAGTTTTTGTTACCACCATCAAATATTCTACCTCGCTCATACCGAGAATTATCTGCCATTATGAAAGATATTGGAATGGAGTATCAAGCAATAGATGCTTGTCCCAATGATCATATTATATATCACAAACAACATGAATTTCTAACTTAATGCCCTGAATGTCATATTAGTAGATATCGAACAGATCAAATAACAAAAAGGGTTCCTCACAAGGTTCTTCGCTATATTCCCATTATTCCATGTATGCAACGAATATTCAAGTGCAATAGCTTGGCACAATTTCTGGATTACCATGCATGCAATAGAAGTTGAGATGACATTATTTGAATGCCTGCAGATGGTTCAACATTTATGGACATAGAGAAAAGTGGCCACACTTTAAAGAAGAACCTTGTAATCTTAGGCTTTCATTGGCAGCGGACGGTGTCAATCCATTTGGAGAGATGAGATCTATTTACTCAGTGTGGCCTGTTTTTGTTATCAACAATAACATTCCTCCATGGATGTCAATAAAGAGGGAGCAGATTATGTTTGCAATGATTGTTCCAAGTATTTTATCATTTAAATATAGTCATCTAATTTTAATTATAAATATTGCAGTAAAATGGTCATAATAATTATGTAATGTTTTTGTTCATTCGATTAGGTAAGTACCAAGTTAAAGATATGAATGTATATATCGAGCCTCTTATCGATGAGTTGCTAGAGTTATGGAATGGTGTCACTATGTATGACATCTCTAGACCAATAGGACAAAGACAATTTCAATTCCATGCGATGCTTCTATGGACAATACACGATGCCCCGGGGATAACACATTTTTGTGGTATGTTATAGTGTTTAAGTTGTGAATGAACATTATAATTCAAAAAATTATCATATTTAATCCAATTATACATTATCTTGTAGGTCTTCAAACAAAGGGAAAATTTGCATGTCATGTTTGTGGTCCAAAGATGAAATCTCATCATTCAAAAAGTTTAGGAAAGTAGGTGTTTGATGAGTATAGGCACTTTCTCCACAAAAATCATAAGTATCGAAATACTGAAAAACATCTTTTCAATGGGAAAGAAGAGAATACATCAAAGCCATGAAGAATGACACCTCACCTGTGGAAGTTGGAATATAATAGAATTAATCGTCAAGGTAATGCCA